>NC_046358.1:8931283-9231283 GCF_004027225.2 Strigops habroptila
GCGGGGCTGCTGGCGGCGGCCGCCGTGGCGCTGCTGCTGGATTGGTACGTGCCTTCGGGGGCGCCAACGCCCGCGGCGGGGCAGCGCTGGCGGGACCCCCGGCCCGCCCCCGGGGCGGAGGCCGCCAACCTGCTGTGGGTGGTGCAGGTGAGTGGGGCCGGGCCGGGGCCGCTCCCCGCCTTTCGGGGCCCATCGGGCTGCGGCGAGGGGGGGGCGAGAGGCTCTGGCACCTTCTGCCGGTAAATGTCCCCCTTTGCTGTCGCGGAGGCTCAGTGTCAAGTCGAAGTTACAGGTGTTCAGTCAGAATACCCAAAAGACAAGACGTGCGTGGTAGAAGCGAGTAATTAAAGCTCACCTAGTTATTACACTATCCTATACACTGCCTCGGTACCCGGTCCGGTATTATCTACTGGGATAGTAGATAATGTCTGTCCCTGTCCTCTTCCAAAACTCAGGAAAGTTGTGTGCCTGAGAAAATAGTCATACAGATGTTCAGCAATAGAAGGTATTGGGCCAGTGTAAGAGTGATGTGCGTTAGGTTAAATGCGCACAGCTTTCTTTCCAGGTTGAACGTAAATACAAATTAACTTGGCATAGTCTTGGAAGTAAACTGTCATGTTTGGGTGCGCCTGTGGCCTCTCTTCTGACTCTTCCCCGCAGAGCATTCCTGCAGCACTTAGTGTATAACTGACCGCAAGCTGTGCGTATATTTGCAGGTAATCGACGCCTGAGATGTCACAGGGGTTGCATACAGTTCCTTCTAACAAATAGGCTGCTTTTACTATTTTGCCTTTATTCTCAAACCCAAGGACACTTTGCTTAAATGTACTCGCTGCAGGCTGTGCTCTTGGTGCATAAACCAAGTGTATTATTAGTCCTTTTGTTCTCTCCAATTGCTATGTATTTTCAATGTCAGGTTTTTTCAGTAATTTTTCCTTAAGTGTCTTAGGGCTTATCTTTAGTGCAGGATAGATTTCAAGATGAGAGATATGCTTGAATTAATGTAGATAAAGCCCCTATCTTGAGTTGCTATCTTGAAGAGAGTTGTCTACAGCAGCATACAGCAGCTGCAAAGCTATGCTGACAAGCAGCGTGCACAGCTCCATGCTGCTTCTCCCAAGTTCTCTCTGGTTGTGTTACTTCAAGTGGAGTTCTCCCAGGGATAGGTCACAGTGCAGCTAATTTGAGACTTGGCTTTACTTTCAAGTGGTTACGTTCTCTTTCAGATCTGCCCTTTAACAGATGCTTTATCATAGACCCAACTTGGAAATTAATCAAGCACTAAATCCAGCGTTGTGCCTGATGATGTGGTGGGAAACGGGCTTGGGGCTCCCTGGTGGCTTCATAGGTCTTAACCTAGGTGACTGGATAGGGCCTTTTGTAGATCTTAAGCTTGTATCATAGTAGGAGAAAAAAGAGGGAAGATCTTTGTAGGAAATCAGGCTTCCCAAACACTGACTGCTAAAAAGTTGGGAATTTACATTCTCCATAGTTACTGGTAGAAAGACTTGTAAGACTTTTGCTCAAGAATCTGGAAACAGCAAAAATAGAAGTTTTTAATTTCTCTGTTTGATTGCTGAGATAGATAGATGAATTGCAAATCCACAGGCTGAGGAGAAGCAAAATAAGACGTTTTATCCTTGCAAATGGTTAAATTAGGTTTAATGTATTGAGGTAGTTTTACTGTGCTTTTTGATTCATGCTAGCTTGAATATATCAATAAAAATGAAGTTATGTCTGAAAGGGTTTACCTTTTTTAGCATCCAATTCTGATATAGGCAAAAGTTACGTATAAGCAAATGGGGAATTTTCCTAAGCAGAGTTAAAAAACTGTTTTCAGGCAATGCTTCCTACATATTCAAATGACTGAATAAGTAGAAGCCAAGGCATTTTGTCTCCAAGGTATTTTATCTAGTTTTCTCAGAGTGGGAAAAGATCCAGGTTTATTAAATTGAATGTAAAAGTTAATGTTTTTCTTTCTCAGTCAGTGATCTCATCAGATGGCCATGAGCATGTGCTCACTGTTTTCTGAGTGTCAAATTTGTCTAAACTGAGGAGGATAAGTTATTAATTCATTGAAATGGAATGGCAGGTAGAATTGAAAGCATTCACCCAAGATTTACTTCGAACATACCTGAAAACCCACAATATTCACAACAACAACAGAAAAAATCTTACCTTTTTTATTCTCCCCATCCCTCCCTGTAGGTATCTTCTGTTGTGAGGGCTTTGACTGTTCAGAAATGAACAGCACCTTTTGCAGTTATGTGCAAGTGGTATCATCGTCTCTTGGACAATCTGTGTGTTCATGGAGGCACATGGAATAGGCTCTAAACACACCCATTAGCTTCATTAAAACACAGCGGTAGAATGTTTTAAGTCCTTCCACCCAGCTACTGGATATGTCACACCAGGTACAAAATTAGTTATCAATATGCTTCAAGTCCTAGGTAACTTTAACATAGTCTTGCTTTGCAGAACTACTTAGTATTCTCCGTTGCAGCAAGATCACTGTGTTGTACCAGAAGCTCACAGAATTTGAAAGTCAACAGGCCACTTAGAGCCACCAAAACTTGCTGTAGATAGCTAAGTATTTCCTCGTCTTACTGTATGACCTTAGATTGAAAGAGATTTTCTCAATGTAAATATGATTTTAGGGGTTAGAGATGCAATATTATATGTTTGCTCAGCTTTTTTTCTTCCCTAATCATCCATTTCTGGTTTTTCCTGTATCTCATATACTGATATGAATCACTATGACTGCTCTTATGTTGCATTTGTTTGCAGAACAAACTGGGCAGCAATAACCCTCTGCTTGGGATAGTGTTTAATTTTTCTCTTTTGCAGGTGTCAGATATTCATATCAGTAGATTTCGGGATCCCAAACGAGCTCCTGACTTTGAAAAATTCTGTTCTGAAACAATTGATATAATTCAGCCAGCACTTGTTCTAGCGACAGGTAAGCAATTCAACACGTGGATTTCCTGCTGAATGTGCTGTCAAAGGAAGAGCAAACAAGCAAAACTCTAGGATCTCAAGAGAGAACTTTAAAGCCTTAAGGTATCTTAAGCAATGGCAATGAAGTTTCAGCTGCAGATAGACTGCTAGAAGCAGAAGACAATAACTTTGCAACTCAAGAAAATTAGTTTTTGTTCAATGAGTCTGACAGTGAGTTTAGTGTGTATTACATGTAACCTACATAATTATGCAAAATAGCTATTGTTTTTCCAATACTTGTTGCTACACCTTAGTCCTTCCTAGTAGCTCCCTTCCTTCTTGTCCTGGTAGTGACTCTACATCAGTCTTTGTATTTGAAATTACAGAAGAGATCAATGTCTGATGAGTTGTTAAGAGCCAGTTCCTCTCTCAGAACAATCCCTGCTCATCTGTATGAAATTCACCTATGAATTAATGTAAGATTTCATTGCTGGTTTCTGTTTGAACTTATCGGATCAAGACAGGTGAAACAAGCCTTGCCATTCCATTTGATAGCTTGCTATTGAAATGGATTAAGTTTTGGCAAGCAAAGTAAAAAAGACGACTTTGAGCCGTTACTATATGCGAGACTTTAGAATCTTAATCCTTGACCTGGACTATTGTTTCTACAGGCAGTTACCTATCTGCTGCTTGCTTTTTAAGTTAAGAGTTCAGAAACAGTTAACATTCATCTTTTAACTAGCAATGCAGGAAGGCATTGCTGTCTGAACAGAGCTGGGAATGGTTCGAACTCTAGTTGGAGCTTGAGGGGATATAGAAGGTGCAAAGTTAAAGCTTCTATGACTACAATCTTCAGGTATAATGAATATGTCGTAATTTTCTTTACTTTGGCATGGCATTAGTGAAAGTGCTGCAGTGATGTGTCTATTAGGTGTTTCAACAGGCTGCCACATCTACATTAGAAGGTATTTACCCTTGTGGTAACCTCTCATACCAGATGACAGGAGTGTTTGATGCGCTTCCTCTAGGACACACAGATGGCATGCTTGCCTAGTTACAGTATTTGTATAAGCCTTGCTTTTGTACGCTTTCAGGTGACCTGACAGATGCGAAGACAAGAGATAAACTGGGATCTGAGCAGGTTGAAGTAGAATGGAAAACCTACCAGTCAATCCTGAAAAGATCGAGGGTCATGGAAAAAACCAAGTGGATAGACATTAAAGGGAATCACGGTAAGAAGGAAAAGAAACATCTCTTTCTTTCCTGAGATTACAGAGCTGATTTAGATAAGTTAGAATATAGAGGTAAAATGGAAAGAATCTAAAGAATATAGTACTTAGCACATTAGTGGTGGCTATGAATCAGTAGAAGGACGTGCTATCTACATGTTTGCTTCACTGAGGGCACACTTTGTTTAGAGGTACTTTCTGGAATTTTAGTACCAGGGAAGAAGGAGTCTCATTTATTGCTTTTGCCTTTCAAATGGTAGAACAGAGCTTCAGATGTTCTTTTCCAGGTCATTAGCTTATATACTCCCTTTTTTAATTGAAGGGCAAACTGTAACCTTACCCTACTGAAGAAATGGTTTAAATTTACTTTTCATAGACCTCCTCCCACAGGTGTAAGTTTAAAAGTATCACACATTCGGCATTTAAAGGAAAATTGGTTTCTTCTGAACAGAAAGAACTCATAGAAGTTTGTACACATCCTAGTTGTTGCTACATTCTAAGTAGTCAAACATAAGCTAACAACCTTTTAGGCTATATAAGCCAGCTGTTACAAGAAGGCAAAACTAGAAAGCCTAGCACTGGGGAAAAAAAAGTGCATGTGTTGTTATATACGGTCCAGATATGACATTTTACTCCCATTTCCCTATCAGGCCTCTGTTACCAGCTTTACTATTACCAGCTTTAATGATGGACTCCAGCTGCAGGAGAAACCTCCCTAAGTTTCTGTCTGTTTTACACACACTTTTCTCTGACGCTATTGCTACTTTATTTTCCTTGCATGAGTTAGGTCTTACTTAGTCCAAAAAGCTTTATGGCCAATGTAGAAACATGTGGTTAGCTTTTAGCCGCTAAATGACCATTTAAATTCCCAAAACAACTTTATCTTTGAATTGAAACTTAAATGAGAAAACTGTTCTTGCTTTTAGGTCTACTGCAGCAAGTATATCCTGCGCCTGCTGAGACAGCTTTATTTCAACATTAAGAAATAAAATACAGAGGTCACTGATCAATTTGATCTTCATTTCCTTTTTTCTCTCCCTTACAGATTCATTCAATATTCCACACCTGAATAGCGTTCAGAATTACTACAGGTACTTTTATTTACCATTATATTGAAGATCAAACTCACTAAACAATATTCTTTTCAGTTTCACATATATGCTTTTTTCACTGACTTTCCTATAGTCCAGGATCATATTTGCTATTCCCTCCATTGTTTCCATTGCCAGTTAGTTAGTAGACTAGACTAGACTGAAAAAATAGAGCATTCTTTGCACAGACTTCTTCTTAGCTCTTATCCCTCTCTGTTTTGTAGTTGAATATACTATAAATCTGCCTGTGCCTAGGAAATGTTCTGTGTTGTGTTTGGTTTCCTCAGGGCACTTATATGATATATTTCTGAAAAACCAGTGTTCCCAGAGAACGCTTTTCCTCCTCAAAATATATGAATAAAAGAAAAAGAAAGCAAGAGAATACTTCGCTTTTCAAATGTTCTTTCTGCATGCCCAAGAGGGCTTTTCATGTCATATGGGTCTGAATTTTTTCCAAGCCATTTTAGAAAACTGAAAGTAGAGCAGGAAGAAGGCAGATGATGATGATGGGTGCCCAAATGTTCTTGAGGAGCACACTTGAGATTTTAATGTGAAGATAGGTGAGGAAACTTCCCTTTCTTCAGCTGGCTATTTTGCTTGCACATTCTAAAGGTAACCGCAGTTGTAACTTGTGTTTAACTTTGTGCCCTTCACGTCTGAACACAAAATCTTGTTTGGTAATTTTGGTGGTGCTTTTGGCTTTGACTCTTTGGAACTGGAAGAGGACTTGGAAATCTAAACTTGACTTTAATACAGGCTCTTAAGCCATCCACTTTGCAATAAGAAGACAGATTAAACATCTGATATTCGAGCAGATATGTTCTCCTATAAATTCTGTGGGATAGGATCCTACAGCAGCTGCATTTTCAGGAGAACATGGAATTCGCATGTGGATTTACCATGAAGGCATGAATGTAGGGTGCTAACAAGGCTTTTGGATGCGCTAGTGCAGTGCACATCTGTATCTTTTGCCACAGTTGTGGCTACATGACAATCTATTATCAGTCTTCCACTCTAGTTTATGGCTGCTATCAGAAATCCTAGTGACACACATGGGAAGATGCAGCACCGGTGAATTTGCCTCATCATCCCTGAATTGTTGCTTGGCCTGGACAAGCTTGCTGTTTGGAAAGATGCATGGATCACCTGCCTCTAGTCCACACTGAAGATGCACTGTTAGTGTAGGCTTAAATTTTAAACTAACAATAGTGTGTGTACCTTTAACATAGTAGAATAGACCAAACTTTTCAAACTTACTAACATGTAGAGAGAAAGGAATGTTTGGCTGACAGGGGAAGGAACATCACAGGACTTACTGATAACAACTGAGGAGACAGTAAATAAGACCAAGGGAGCCAGCCTCCAAGATAGAGTGGTACCCAACATGGAGTGAGACTGGAACAGAACAGAAGCAAGGACACACCAACTGCTAACTCAGCACTAGGACCTTGCGAGCATGCGCAAGCACTGAGGTCATTCAGTAAACACAGTGAGGAAGACTGTCAGTGACCACCAGAGACCCCCACTCAGCAAGAAAGTGCATGCTTAATTAGGATGCAAATATTAGAATTAATTCCTGGGAACACTGTAAATATGCATGAGCATGCTAAATATACAGCTGCTGCTGGCAAGTAACGGGTGCGCTCACCTCTGCGAAGCTATTCGCATGTGCGCCCAGTGCTGCAATAAAGCAACCTGCTTTCTGAAAGTCCAGATTGAGTCTTAGAGAGTTTCTCCGACCAACTTTTATGGTAACAATAGCAGTATGGATTCAAACGATTAGGGTGAAATTTCAAAGCAGTTTAGCCAACCAAAGAATTTCTGAGTGAAATTCTGAGTCAGGTGAAAGTCTTTGCTTAATAATTAACAGTCTCTTGCTAAACAAATGTGTTCTTATGTTGGTTTTGCTTCATTATAGACTGTCATCATAGCAAAATAAAGAAACCTTAATGAGATTTATCATGCTTTCTAAGACTGAAGAAAGGCACTAAAGGCAGAACTATCTTTACAGGGAGAATTTACTAATGTAATGCATTAATAAAATATAAAGAGTGAGAAATGTTTTGATAAATATACCACACTCTAGGAAGAGAGAAAGGAGATGGTAAAGCAAAAGGGAGTCTTGTGGAGGCCTTTTCTTCTCCTCCACTCCTGTGAAGTTAAACAGTCAAAAGGGCAAGTTTTGGGGTTCTTTTGTTTGGTTGGGACTTTTTTGTGTGAGCAACAGTAAGGCACTACCTGCTTGCCTTCATGTGACTCCTGAACAAATAATTCATTCTTTGCTGTACACCTTAGAGTGCTGTAGCTTGCAGATATAAAAACACAGCATAAGGAAAACAGTTATTCAACACCATATTCTGGTGTTCATTATGTATTAAAATTAAAGAAGGCAGCAGTTGCATTGAAATAGAATAAGATTTTTACACAAAGACATAGGTTCCTGTTTTATGCCCACAGCGTGAGCAGAGGGTTACACATACTCTAAGTGGCACTAAAGACAGAAATGTTAGGTTATGACCCTGAGCTTCCAGTTTCCTTATTGAAGTTCATGATGTTCACAATAGTAACATTACCTTCAAAAAAATAAATATTGTGAAAGGGTCTTTATGGCATTGGAAGTATTGATTTATATATGAAACTTGTTTTTAATATATTGGCTTCGGGTCAACCTTTCTGGCAATTTCGCTGTTTATTCTGACTGGTGGAGGAGCAGTGATATGAACTGCTTTCTGGATGGCTGTGTTCAGACTATAATCACCATCTGAACTCAGGGATGTTTTAGCTTCCACATATCATGCAGGGTGTTAAAAAAAACCAAACCAATCACACCACCCCAAAAGCCCCAAACCCAAAGGAAAACACACACACCCTCCCAACATAACAAGTTTTAGTTAATCTCAGATTTACTCACAATTTAGTTACATAATTTAATTCTTAATTGAGCAATTTAGTAGGTACCATTAGTTGTAATGTTATCTGTCTTTGCCAATGGAGGATATGTGCAATTCACATCTAGCATAAAGTATCAAAATCACTTCAGTTTTAGAAGTTAAAAAAACCTGAAAATACCTGTTGTCAGTGGAAAAAGAGAAAATAATGTATATATTCATTATTGCATGTATTTATCATAGCCAATATTAGCATAAAACCATGGGGGGAGGGAAAGGTGTAATTAGTTGGCATGTCTTATGGGTCCTTCCCTGTCTACAGGTCTCTCTAAGAGTGTTGTAAGATTAAGATTCAAGAGCTTAGTTACCATCAGGTGACATGCAAAAAAGCAGCAACACTTTTTGCTCTCTTTTACTCTTTGACTGGATAATTCTGATAACATTCCACAAGTGTCAGAAGAACTGGTAAGATTTGCTATAAGAGCAAGAAATGAAAAAGAGCAATAAGCAAAAGGAAATGCTGCCTCCTTTGCTATGTATAAGATTTGGTGTAGTGTAGTGTTTCTGGTTTGAATCTTCTGGAAAATAACTGAAAAGGTTCAATATTTCCTTGGTTCAAGATCATATTTCATTAGCCAACAGCATCTTGTTTGAAGTACGGAGTCTCAATGCCATTGATGTTTAAGAAGAGCCTTTACTGCAGTAACAAGGTGGAACTAGATCTAATGCAAGAAATCTTACATTTATACTATACAGGTGAAGCTTTTCTAACAGCAATATTTCCATTTTATTTTATTCCAGGAAATACTCTGCCTGGCATAAAGATGGCTCTTTCCATTACATCCACACCACCCCTTTTGGGAACTATTCATTCATCTGTGTGGATGCCACACTCAGCCCAGGCCCTAAGAGACCCTATAATTTCTTCGGGATTTTAAACACGGTATTTTATAAGTCTTGGCATTCCATTTTGCTGGCTGCTTTACTTCTATAATGGTTTGTTTGGGGGGGGTTGGTTGGTTGGTTGTTTTTATAAAGAAGAATTGTCTGGAAGATTTGTGCTCATCTAAAAGAGTCTATGTTTTTAAGTTATTAGGCATTTGGGACATTTATTTAGAAAAATGAATCTGTCACTTAACATATAAAGTATCTGTGTTTTCTCTCTTGAATAATTCAGTACGAAAATGTCAAATTAGACCTTTTAAGGACACTGTCAGTAGTTCCTTAGCATTTAGCCAGACTTGCGTGTTAATTTCCTCACTCGTAAAGTTTAAAACAAAATCAAACTTTCTCATTTCTCATCTCCTTTTTGCTTTGCTAGATGCTTTTTGTGGTGGTGGTGTTATTATTACAGATTAGAGAGTTGCACTTCTCAATGGAATCATTTGAAAGATAATGCTATAAAGAAATGTGTCATTTATGAAAGTGATGTCTAATCTTCTGAAAACACAAAAATTACATGGTGTCGTTTGAAGAGAAGAACATTAATCCCAATGTTTAAACCACATATCATCATAGATAATGTTTTGTTTCCCTTTTATTTTTTTCTCTGTAGTTTATTGATATGATTTTGTTCTTGAGATACTCTTCTGAAGTGTTGGCAGAAAGTTACTGTGTGCTGGTAAAGAGGTGTTGTGTTTTGCCTGTGATAAAGACCTCAGGGAAAAGTAAAAAGCTCTCCCTCTAATCTTGTCTAAAGAAGGCTGGACATTTAATGAAGTGTTTGTAAAGTGCTTGGTGATGCTTAGATAAAAGGTGATGTAGGAGTGTCAAGTACTGTTCGCACTGTTCACTGTAATCCATAGTGGGTGCAGTAGATTTGCAGACAAAGTCTCGAGAAGCTAAGAAATGCAGTTGAGTCGGAGCTCCTTGGCTGCAGTAAGTCATGGGTTTGCTTGCTATTTACCAGCAGCAGGAGTCCAGAGAGCATCTTGTGCAGATTTTTGCACAAAACTGAAGGTAGATACCTGTAACTTTTAAGAATTAAACCTCTGCCAGGAATTTGAAAACTAAATTAGATTTGTATTAGTGATTTGATTGCATAGCTTAGGTAAAAATATTCTTAAAGCCCAAATTCATAAAGGCAAGTGAAGTATCATTTCACTTGATAAGCCCATTACATTAACCCAGAATAGTATTCTGGATTCATTCTTTTTGAATATACCTTTATTTCTGTTTCCTTTATTTGTGCCCTTCAGTGTTTCTTTTCAGGTAGGAGGGAAAAGAATATGTTGGTGGTTCTCTGGGTTACCCTAAAAGATGATCTGCAAAATGGTGAAAAAGTGGATTTGAGTTCTTTTCCGGTTTTAGTTCTCCTGCCTAGTCTGTTAGACTTCGAGATCCTATTAGTATTGGCATTCTCTCTGGACAGTGAGTGGCTTATTTAATAGTGGAAGCCAGACAAGTAAAGGAGAGGAATTTTACCTGCTGCATAAAGTGTTTTGCTCAGCAAAGGCTGAGTGATATTTTCAAGATTCAGCATCATTAATTCATCCAATTAAATGACTGAAGCATATGGTGCACAGTTTGCGGTCTGTCATGCCTATAAAAGGCCATCTAACAACTTAAGAGATAATATGGATGACAATTGTAAGGTAAAGATGTCTGTAAAGTCAACTCAAGTGTGTTGTCTTGGCTATATAAATAAGCAGCAGAACAGATAGAAACATCATTTACCAAAATCCTTCTTTATATTGCACTTTTCCTGTGTTCACTTGCAAGGAAGATGTTGAGTGTCTTGTTTTCACTTTCTTTTTCCAGCACTGGGTTTTAGGGATAGGTCTAGTAGTACATTTTGTTCATGCCCAGGTCCTTGAAGCAACTGAGAGTATTCTCTTCATTAATGTCTTTCTGCTTTCCTTTTGCTGTTCTTTCCAAGTAGCCCGGATGTTAAACAGCTTTGTTTGGTTGTCTTTCAAACACCTGCCTGTTTCAGAATCAAATGAAAGAACTATCTTTAATGGCAACACAAAGTCTGCACAGCAATCATACTGTCTGGTTTGGCCATTTTCCCACCTCAACAATCATCTCCCCAGCCCCAGGAATACGAGCACTGATGAGGTAAGATCTTTCTGGTTTTTCCTGTATGTTTTCAGTCTGAAGTACATTTCTTACCTTTCTTCACATACTTGTCTGTCACTTTTCAGGTTTTCTGCAGTGGTATTTCCTTCCTATCCAAATAATCACAATTCTTATGTTCTTTTATTAGTTCTGCCACGGCCTATTTATGTGGACATCTCCATACGCTGGGTGGGCTGATGCCAGTCTTGCACAGTCAGCACCGTGGCGGCACTCTGGAACTTGAACTGGGAGACTGGATGGATAATAGGAGGTAAGTAAACCCTAAGTGGGCAAATTATTATATGGACCCTACTGGTTATACTGTGATTCCCTTTTATGCTGTTTGGAGAACTTGCAAGAAGCATTAGATCTGCCTGACTGGTTATTACTATTGATGTGTTTGAAAAATTTGTCTGTGTAGAAGTTTGGGATTTTTTTTCCCTGTACCAACAGTGTGCTAATAAATTAAGTGGAGTAATTTTTAGATTAATTCTTGATATTTAGAAATTAAAAAGAGGACATCTCAATGTCCATTTAGGATGCACTTAGTATTCTCATAGAGACATAAATTGTAATAAAACTCAACATCACTACTTCAAAATATCCATGCTCTGCACCAGCTGTTAGAATTTAAAAGACAAAAATAGCCTACCTGAGAAATATTACCTTAACAGTGTATCAAAAAGTGTCCAATGCTACATGGAATGTATAGTAGTATATTAGCTTTTATTCTGCAGTAATCCCAATAAAGATACTTGTATGCCTACAGGAAGAGAGCACACAGTGGTGTTTGTCCACAACTAGAGTACCTACCCAGACTCTGTAGTAATGTACATTTTATTTGAATTCTATAACATACTGCTCATCTGTCTGATTCATGTGCAAAATTCAATAGATCTTCACATTTGGAATTTTGAGTAATGCTTGAGTGATTTATAATAAAATGAAGCTGATCAGAGGTAACCAGATGTTAATATAGCAGAGTAGGTTAAGATAGGATCAGCTACAGAAGAGAACAAATGGAATGTAAATGAAACAAGTTCTGGAACTTGGGAAGCATGGGAATCAGCTGGGCACACAGGAGTTTGTATTAACAAAACGTTTTCCTTTCATTATAGGTACCGGATCCTTGCATTTGATCATGACCTCCTGAGCTTTGCAGATCTTACTTTTGAAGAATGGCCTGTAGTCCTCATCACCAATCCCAAATCCTTCCTTTACAGCAGTTCTGCTCATGAACCACTAGCCAAAATTCTTTATTCCACTCATATCAGGTACCCTGTAATCTCCTGATTTTACAATGTTTAACTATGTTATGACAGTCAGGGTCTTTCCTGGTTATAATGTACATCTATATATGCATATACACAAACCCTTTTTTTTAAGTGTGTGTGTCCATTGTTCTCAGATATCACTTTTCTCTGGAATATTGTTCCTGAGAGCTCAGTTTGTATCATATCTGTGATAAAAGGAGATTATATAGTACAAATTCATGTTCATTTTATTTATGCAGTTATTTCCCCTGCAGTCAATTGAACTTATTTATGTAACCAAAGCTGGTAGTGTTAGATTAACACATGATTTGTGTTATTTATCTCACGTGGTCATGTTGCCTCTACTGATTTGGGGATTTTGTCTGTAGTTTTCCAAGTGTTTGCTCTATTTGCATTCGACTTCTTAGTCTCCCATGATTTCAGTTTTACATCCCTTATATATTAAAACAGCTTAAGGGTCTGCCAATTTTCATATTAGGTTTAAATGTTTCCATCTTCCCGTTTGTACCTTTTCTATCTTTTTATTTGTTTTTCAAATTTCTATGCCCTTTACAACACCTTACATTTGCTGTTAGACCAATATGCATGAAATATATCCATGTATTACGTACAAAGAATTACAAGCAAAGGAAGTTTGTCATACTTTTCAGTTAGGAAGCAGTGTCCTACTAAGTCTACCTACTTCCCAGTTTCCTATTTAGAACCTTATCTGAACATTCTTATAATTATACTAAATAGATGAATTAGTAGAATCATTCACCATTACTACATGAGGTGCTGTCATTTGACTGAAACATGGTCTGGAATGCCTTTTGTATTGCCAGAAATGAAAGAAATTGGACGTGCAATATATTGAGTCTATATTAATATCACTGTTTCTCTGAATATAAGCACTTCCAAGTGATATCCATTTGTTGGTATCTCAAATCTGTATCACCTGTCTTGTGTTCCACTCCATTTCTCATAAATTCAGTTACAAAGACTGAGAGGTTATATTCTGACTAGCAAAAAGGAAGAGAAATAAAAAAGGGAGGGGAACAAATACACCCAACCCGAAGGCCTTTAGAGAGAGAGACTGGCAATTTTTAATGAAGACATCTACATTATTTGATTATGTGTCTGTATGTATGCAGGAGGATTTGTGATAGCAAATGTTTTAATGGTGGCAATAGTTCTAAGATCATTTCTGCCAGGACCTGAAGATGTGTGCCACTTTTTGTCTGTTCCACAGCCCACTTTTCTATCCTATTCTTTTGCACAAGACCATACAAAACTTCTCTTTTTGACTGCAGGAAAGAGCTACCATGTCACCATTAGCCTTCCAGATATTTTATCAGTTTAATTTCTAACTCTTTTGAACTCCGAAGTAGGAGAGTTCAAAACTTTAGGGACTTCTCTTCAGGAAGTAAGGACAAATCTGTAAGACCTGTAAAAATCTGTTTATTTTGGTGTTTATTCACCCCTTAGAATTCTGGCCTTCTCTCCTTCTGTCATTACCTCCGTCAAAGTCTCTATAGATGGAGTTTACTTGGGGAACGCGCATCAGGTATCTGGGCCTCTCTATGTACTGAAGTGGAGCCCGCAGAACTACAGTGAAGGGTTCCATCACATAGATGTGACTGTCCAGGTAAGCTGGTGGCATTCTTTGTATTGAATTTTTATGTTGTCCTGTCTGCTTCATCACCCTTCTGCATCACATAACTAGGGACAAAATAGATGATACAGGCTTCCTTTCATATTTGTCTGATTACAAAAACAAAAGGATTTATTAAATAATAAAACACTGCTGAGCACAAAAACATTCAAAGCATCTGAATGAAAGAAAGGATTCTTATTTTTCATCAGAAATATAATAAGGCATGATAGAAGAGCAAGTAATTGGTCAAAAATAGATTATTTTAAGTAAGAGGCAAAATTAACTTTTAAGGTTGCCTTAGAAAAAGAAACAATTGAGCTTGATCAAGGAAAATAAGAAGTAGCCTCATGTTAGTTCAGAAGGCAAAGGAGCTGGATCTGTAAGATTGGAATGCTGTCTGTGATCATCTGTTTGAAGTTCTTTTTGTTACTTCTTACAGGCTGACAGTCAATACGGTTTCTGTTTCCTCAAATATCAGGCTTAGCTGATGTTACATTACTGGGTGCAAAATAGGTTTTTTCAGTGAATGCTTCTGTTCTTGGTACTGTATTTTATTTTTGTACCTTCAAGTGGTCTTGAAGAACTTGGTCAGACTGTTCTAACATTCTGTCCATCTGTACAATAGCAATGGCAAAGTCAGCTTTGTCCTGCTTGGTGGACCCCAGCTGGGCATTACTTCCCACAGGACCAAAAGCAAGCATTTTTTTCCTAATGGCCTTTCTGTACTGGCAGTGTTCCATCTCCCAGCTTGTTATTGATTTCTGTGATGCTCTACCTGCAAAAGCTACATTTTAAAAATGGTTTATTTTCTGGGGTCTTTTTGGGGTTTTCAATGATGATGAAAACACATGCACAAATCTGAGTAACATTTGAAGAGGGTTATACAGGCCTGCCGAGCAACAGTTGGCTTGCAAATACATGCTTGTTGTCAGGTAACTGAATGGGATTTAAAACCAATGAATTTCATTTCCCCTGCAGTCATAAATCACTATTACATTTAGTAACCAAGTAGTTTTTGGAAAGCGGGAAGGATGAGGCATTAACTTCAGTTAGGTACCTAGAGAGAAAATGACTACTTATTTGTGCATCGTTTCTTGGATTGTCCAAATATTGTCTCAGCTGTAATCACACTAAACACACTGAATCCTCTACTATAAATAAACCTTTTATTTTGTACTGGAAGATAAGGTGTTGTATTGGTTTGCATAGCAAGGTTTTGGTAGCAGGGGGGCTACAGGAGTGGCTTCTGTGGGAAGCTGCTAGAAGATTCCTCTATGTCTGATAGAGCCAATGCCAGCCGGCTCCAAGACAGACTCACTGCTGGCCAAGGCCATCAGCAGTGCTGGTAGTGCCTCTGTGACAATGTATTTAAGAAGGGGGGAAAGTTACTGCACAACAGCAGTGCTGCTGGGTGGGGAGGAGGTAGAGAATTTGGGAGTAAAGTTAAGCCTGGGAAGAAAGGAGCAGTAGGGGGAAGGTGTCTTTAAGATTTGTTTTTATTTCTCATTATCCTACTCTGATTGGATGGGTAATAAACTAATTTCCCCAAGTTGAGTCTGCTTTGCCTCTGATGGTAATTGGTGAGTGATCTCTCCCTCTCCTTATCTCAACCCATGAGCCTTTTATGATATTTTCTCTCCCCTGTCCAGCTGAGGACATGAGTGGCTTTGGTGGGCACGTGGCATCCAACCAGGGTCAACCCATCACAGGTGTCTGTTACACATGCAGAAATATCAAACTGTTGACTAAAGGTAGCACTGTTGTTGTGTATCAATATCAGTTTCTAGCAAATATGCCAGAAAAGCAGCACAACAAAGCTTCAAAATATTTTAAGAAGGGCTAGTATCTAGAATTGAGCTTTCAGAAAACCAGTGGTGGTGGTGCCAATAAATAGTCACTGTCTTCCACAAATTGCTGAATCACTGAGAGATGCTCCTTCATATGTAGCACTTCGAGATTATGATCTTATAGTCAATGATTTACTTGGAACTACAAAATTGACAGTAAGTAATCCTTTGTAGGTAGAAGTATTTCATATAGCAGTGTGCCAGACATGCATGCGTCAATTGCATCTTCCCAGAAAAGCTGCAATGATAATTAGCAACTTCAACCAGATAATTTGTGCCCTACTAGTCTCTAATTGCTCTCTTCTTTCACTCTAGGATGCTTCAGGTAGAATTAGCACGCGGAGTCATGTATTTGCTCTGGAAGAAACCCTCTCTCTTAGATTTGACTTTTGGCCATCTGTTATCCTTCTCACCGACCACTATGTTCTAGTAAGTGCTCTCAGCAAAACAACTTTCATTCTGGGTTGGTTTCCTCAGAGACTGCAGCAGTGTTTTCCTAATTCCTGATAGACTTGAATTCACTTTGCTTTTTCCAAATACGACTCCATTGGAATTTCACAAATATTTCAAGTTTCCTTTCTCAAGTTGTATGCTTCAAACATGAATGTGCAGCAGTGGTTCATGCAAATAGTTGACTCCATGGATTTAATCACAATTATCCATTTTGGGGCATAGGTATATGCACATTTTGTGCAAGCAAGAGGAGGAAAAGAATCTCCTGGAGATAGTAGAAAAGGGAAACATTAAAGAAACCTTCACTGTGGTCTGTTGCAATATGTGTACTGGCAAGAATGCTGAAAAGTCTCCCATCAGCTGCTGACATTATAAGTAGCTCTATCAAAGAGGAAGGCAAAATTCCCATTGACTGCTGTAAATTCCAGGTCATATCCAGAAGTGTTACAGGTTAGTACATGCAAAGAAGTTATGTCATAATAGTTCAGGTGTACTTACAGAACAAGGTAGGAAAGTCCACATGACTGTAGATAGTATCATACTTGGCTCAAAATTATGATGTTAGTTTCATTAATTAGTAACTGATCTCTACAATGTCTTGAACTGCAGTTCTGTGCAGTTCAGCACTTACTTAGAACATGTTTTGCATAGGATGTGTATTTCCACTGTTTCAATGGATGTGTTTCACAAACCCCATTTTTTAAAGATTCGGGTCTATCACTTTCAGCCATCCAACTGAACTCAAGTCACTAGGATGCAAGTCCAATAACTTAGAAACTTCTTTCTACTTTTTAGTTCAATGACACCGTCAAGCTTTGAATATGTGTTTCAGTTAGAAATCTTTGTATCGTTCTGTCGGTGCTCAAAGGCAGCTCCAGGGCTTGCTTAGAGTCCAAACTGTCATTTCAGGCTCGTGTGCTCTTTGGACTGATTGTGCTGATTCAGATCACCTTGCTTGTTATTTTCAGATATCTCCAAAAGCCAGCACTCAAAGGTATGAACCAGTGTTTGTCTGTGGTTTTTAGAGGATCTACTATTCCCAAAACCTAAGTAGTGGCACTGTGAATCTCCATGTGCATTTTGCATCTAGTACTTTGATTGGGTTCTCAGAAGCTGCTGTTCTGCTTTTAGGGGGACCCAGAAAACCTCCAATATATCAAATAAAGTAACTTAAAAACTAAAAACTTGATCAGATATCTTTGTATAAACAGAAGTAAAATTAATTGAAGTCAAAAGGTTTCATTTTAACTTTCTCACTGAAGAACCCAATGCAAAGGGATAGGAATGTTTTATTTTGTATTAGTTCTGCATGTGTGCTTGTTTCACCTCAGCTGACACAGAATTCTGTGTCACCTGAGTGGAGAAGCAGATTTCCTTCTACAAAATCATTCTTGTTAATCTTTGCAAGGGACATGAACAGGCTTGGGTCTTTCCCAGAATAGTATTAAGACCAGTTCTGTCATAACTTGATATTCAGTTTGTGATAAAGCTGGTAAATGAAAATTAATACTGTTAAGCTTGTGGTGTTTATCCTTTAAACAGTTGTTTGAACCACACCTTACTAATGAGATTTTCCTGGAAGCCACCTCCCTTCCTATTCATGTCAGTGTATGTCTCTTCCTTTATACTCATAATCACACAGCATCCTGAGGTAACTACAGCAGCTGCTTACATAAAAGAAGAATAGAACTGCAGTTGCCTTTATGGAATTCAGCAGCTAAAAATGAAAAGAGCTGGCACTCTGTGATCAGCCTGGTCCCTGTAGACCGTGACAAATGTTTTACACATTAGCGAACAACTTGGTTAGAGCTGTTGATTTCCAAAGGTCAAGCTTGCCCTCTGGGAGTTCATGCTTTGTGAGAAGGGCAGCCACGTAGTAGGTGAAACTCTAAAAGCTAACCTTTATATGAAGCCTCTCTTGATCTCAGTCTATGGTCTGCTTCATTGGAAAATTAATATTGCTTTTGGTTTGGGTTCTTTTTGCTTATACCACACGCTTGTCAGAATGCTGCCATTTTAACACCTAGCCTTCATTTTATCTGAGTTGCTATCAGATCTCACTAAGTAGATTTAATCAAAGAAAATCCAGTTAATCTAGTCCATGCTGACCTGCCTTTTTGGGTTTGCACAGCTACTGTTTTGATTCTCTCACTTTCCATTTAACTTTCTCCATGTTTTTCGTTCTAGCTAACTTCATTTTCTGGGTATAGAATGGTCGTTCAGTTTTATTTACATACAGTAAGTGTACTCATTTAGAATGGCAGCTGCTTCTGCTGTTTTAAACATAGACTGTTATATTTATCAGTTCCTTGCTTTCAGTTATCACAGTATTAGTAGAAATGCATTCCTTTGCATCTGTTCTCTAGACATACCAAATATTACTTTTAGATTTATTTAATAGAATGAGTAAATATTGTGCAGATTTGTTTCAGAAAGACAAAAATATATATATTTTTATATGTGTGTGTGTGTGTTGCAACCTGAATCAAGTGTATGTTCTTAAATGTTGTCTCTCTGTAGAAAAGCCAGGATTACTTACTCTGACCTCGTATTCCCTTCATGTCTTCAGTAAAATAGACACCTTCTATTACTCAATTCTGCTTCTAAATTTATACACCATTCTGGGTAAGTAACCTAGAGTATAGGAGGATTTAAATTAGTATTTTTAAATTACACATCAGATACCGATGAAAAATGAGACTTTCAACATCATGGAGAATAGGGAAAACATAACATAAGTTATGAAATCTATGTGGAACTTGAAAAGTTAATGTCCAAAGAGACTAAAGGTTTATTTGACGAGCCTAACTTAGAGCCCTAGAATTAAAAACTCACTTTGCTTTCAGAGTAATTTAATAATTTGACTATTTTTAAATTTAATTGAGTTTTCACATCTTCTCTGAGTAAGATCTGGTTGTTCCTGGGTGTAAAATAACAATGTGGAATGTACATTTCATGTGCCATGTCACTAAAGACATCTGGGCTCCCATGCTAGCAATGTTAGCTCATTTCTCCTCTGATAATATGTTACTAAAATAGCTACTTTTTTGGCTGTCAGCATAGTGTGCATACCAGTGCAACCTGTCCATTTTGACTTCTGAGCTAAGCCAAGCTGGAATGGTTTATGACTTACTGTAATTCTGGGAAAAGGCTGGTGTTTGACAGGACCCATCTTTGCACTTCTCTCATAAGGCAAACGTTGTCTGTGGTGTTGAAAATGGCCACAGAGATGAAACCAACTTAAAAGTATTTCATTGCATGCCACAACTCATTGGTGTACTCATTGGGAATGTTTATCAGATTGCTCTTTGCTGCAGGTGAAAACATCAGGCTTATTACTGCAGACAGGCAATAGGGAAGTCGTTTTCCCCAGCTGACCACTTGGTGCTCAGGAATACAAAGCGCCACGTGGGAAAGGCTGTGTCTATACTGTGTATTCTGATGGTGCTCTGTGTTTGGTTTCCTCTCTTTCAGGACCATGGTTTGTAGGTGAACTGATAGATGGCCATGTGGGGGTCTGCTTTTCCTTTGGGGTCTTCGTTGGTGGTTCCTTCGTACAGGGCAGTCTGACATTTGTGGTTGGGATTTTACAGGTACATATTTATACAAATTAAGGCTGACAAACTGCTTTTTTCTGAGAATCTTTTTTTCCTGTTATTTTTTTAAATGGTTTCACAAAGAAAGGAGCCTTGGCAGGATGGAGCAGATCAGTGGCCACGCCTGACTACAACAGCTCTTTCTCAACTTGCTGCAAATTTAAAGGGCAGAAAGGAAGGAGGTTGTGCATTATTTTCTCAAACTTCCCTTTTCCTCTATTTGATGTTGCCTTGGGCTCCCTGCATGTCTGCATTAGAGACCATCTCTACAGATCTACCTCTCTACATTTTTTGTCCTTGGCTCACACAGGTTGCAGTGATTAAGCCAAAGGAACTGAATGGCCAGGGCAGCCCTTGCCCGATGAAGATCAGTAGGTGTCACTCTCCAAGTACACAAGCGTCCAGTTTTCCCAGCATTCTGACCTGTCTGCCCTCTGGTTTTCCCAGCTGCCATTAGTCTGAGAGAGGGTGTAGTTCCTTGGCATTTAAGCCAGACTAAGCTCGTGTTGCCTCCTTCATGGTCCCTCCCTTATGCCAGTGCTAATGCTTGCCTGACCACAGTGGGCTGGGTCACAGAGCTAAACTGTCATAAGGACCTTCCTTTTTTACTGTGCTAGTATTTTGCCATGTGTAGCTCCCTGAACTGGCTCCAGGAAAGGTCAGATTCATGTCAGCACCTCCCACAGCAAGGGAGAGGGCAGGAATGCTTGGCCTGGACTGAGACACAGGCAGCTACTGCTCTATCAGCTGCAGAGTCTTGGAAGTGCATCCTGCTCTGAGAATTGTACTCAGCCCTTAGAATGGGACAGTTATACTCTTACCTTTCTATGCCCTCATGGATGTTACGCAGAACACTTGGCTTGCTCATCATCTTATTTTATTCTGCTCTTCTTTTCAGATGTTGTTTTTCAACCTGCCACTGATGGCCTATCTGTGCTGGTGCCTGTTGCTGCGATGCCAGGGCCACAGCTTCTGTTCTCACATCCGTCAGGTCCGACACATCATGGCTGTGCTTGTTCACCTGGCAATGACACTCCTCCTGGCCTGGCAGGTCTATTCCTGCTATATCCTGCAGCGAACCTATGGGACATTGGCATTCTTCCTCTCCCCAATGAGAACGTGGCTGGTGGTGCTGACCTCAGCTCTGATTTATAAGACCTGGACACTGAAATCATCTCAGCTCAGAACTTATATTGTAGAAATGAAAAACTGTCAGAGCTCCTGAAGTACAATCTAAGTACTGAAAGTTCTTTGACTTAAAAACTGCCAAGGCACAGCCTATAGTTTTGTGATGCTGGAATTCCATACAGCCCAACCGTTAGGTGCTAAGATGTGAAGCTGCACCTGCATTGCTACAGAGCTGTATGAAACAGTAAATGTATAACAATATGTAATATATACTTTTATTGTATTATACAATATACTGTATAATACATGTTATATAATACAGTTATACACTATACATTAATACAGTATACAGTAAACTGTAGAATAATCTCTTTAACAGGGGTTTTTGTGATACAGAAGCTAGATATGTCCATGTGGATCACAAATGGAAATTTACTACTGTGAATGGAAAAACATTTTTGAATTCATTAAATTCTTGATTTTTATAATGCTGGGGAACATGAGAATAGATCTTGATTATGAGCCCTAGGGTTTCTGCTTAACTTTTTGCTTTTTATTTGAGGATTTATGTTTCTTTTTACAAGACTAGACCAGATGTCTTTATGAAGTAATGGTTATTGCAAAGGTGCTGCGGTGGCCTTCACTGTAGGAGTCCTTTGCTTACACAGTTCATAATGCTGTATGCAAGCAGTTTACAGGCTGGTAGGTGTGTTTATGTGTATTTATGTTTATCTGAGCCATGGCCTATTGCTCTTGTCCTGGAAGGGCTGCTGAATTAACATGCCCTCTCTCTGGGAGGAAGGAGTTATGTCTTCCACTGCTGAAGTTGCCAATTTTCCCACACTGACCAGTGAAAGGACAGCAAGTGATCGGTGTTGCTGGGATTCCCAGCTGCAGGCAGAGTGCAGCTTTAAAGCGAAGAATGGAGACAATGTCCTCATGATGGGAGAGCCTGAAGGAATCAAGGAATCGTGTGGACTGATGCCGATCGTGTCTGTAAGCAAAGTCAGGGCTCTATTTCTGGGTGGCAGTCAAATGCGCCAAAGAGTGACCTGACAAAACCCATTTCTTGGTTTTCACTTTTTCTAAGTCTAAAAATGATGAACAGTTACATTTATGAAGAATGTGATGATGCAGAGTCAGGAGAGCTGAGGTGCCTTTATCTGTAACGTCAGGAGGAGGCTGGCCTGCTTCACAAAGCTGCTCTAAGTGGAACATTTAAAATACCCTCAGTAACTTTACAGTAACTTATTTATGGCTCCCCAGGAGAAAGGAGGGACAATTTATTTATAGCACCTTAGCAATGACTGCAGAAGAACCTACAGGAAACGAAATTGAATTGGAAGAAAATCTTAACTACAACTAAGACTTTCTGTTGTTTTTAAAAGGTGACAGCTTTCCTATTCCTTAATTCCTCAGTGATTGACAATGTAATAAGAAAAAGAGAGTAACGGCTCTCATTTGCATCAGTTAAATACATTAAGAGAATACAGTGTCATTTGTTGCTACATGTGTTTCTTTTGCAAGACTATTAGAACATCGGAGGCAGGGCACAAAATTTACTCATCAGAAATCTGCAAAGCTGAGAGAAACGCTACTGAAAAAGTAATAATAAACTGACATTTTGTGATTAAATCACTTTTATGTGATCAGGGAGCATAAGTGGCAATAAAATATTTCATTATCTATACCCTGTGACAGGACTGAGACTTCCTTTGTTGTGGTGGTTGCTGTCAATTGCAAGGTCATCAAATCTCAATGGAATCAAATGTTTGTGCACTTAAAAATCCTGCAGTCTGTCAAGCACTTGCTGTTTGGCTCCATAGGATGTGTTGGGTAGATGCATGGAATTCTGTTAAGAATCTCTCTGCACTATTCTTAGTATGGTGAGCAAAGATGGTTTATTTGTAGATGTGTTATCTCTGGTTCCAAGGACCCAAATAAGAATCACATGCTCTGAAATGTGATTGATGTGTGAATTATACATGTATGTGTAATGAATTCGGAGAGAAAGGGAATATCCTACTGCCCTGGTATCACAGAGGAGAACACACCATAGAAATTTAGAACCCTGCCCTGCATAGGAAGCACCTCTTAGCTCATGTTCTAGAGAGACAGCTATTGCAGCTTTTTGTTGCCTCACCTTTTCTCATGATAATTGGGATAATTTTCTCCTTGAACAGTTTTCATAGAACCACAGAATGGTTTGGGTTGGAAGGGACCCAAGGATTTTCAGCTGAGAAGACAACACAGTATTGTGCTGGAAAGTCTTTTAGCATTTACATTAGCCAGTAGCAGTGTTAAGATCTCTTATACTGTTGTTCCATAGTTTATGACATGTTTTTCCAGGTTATGGATGAAAAGATTTTATTTATTAACTTTTGTACACGAACAGAAGCAACCGGCTTTGGCATTCATTACTTCTGGCATGTAGTTCTCTCTTCTAACATGGTCCTGCACGGCTGTTTCGGAGCAAGCATGACAATACAGAGCTCTTCTCAAGTCAAGAGTGTCCTTTCCAAGCTGTTCATTAGCAGGAGAAATCAGAGCTACATGAAGTGAGCAAAGCAAGTGGCAGATGGTGGAACCAGGCTGCTGAAGTACTTCACACACTGCTGATGGCCACCAGTGTGATCTGTGACAAATCAATCCTTCATGAGAAATGCTTCGATTATAACACTCTGCAGGGTCTGTTGGTTTGGTTTGTTGAGGTTGTTTTTATCTGCATTGAGGAGTTCCTTTAAAATACTTAATTCCCATTTGAAACGACTCTAAAAGGATGCTTGAAATTATTATTTGGAAAGAGAAAAATCTGAAAATATCTTTCAAATACATTTTGTTCTTTCTTTGAAAAAAATAGTCTCGTAGAAAAAGCACTTCCTGCTACTCTTTGCTTATGAAGGAATTCTTGTGTTCATCAGTGAATTAGGTCCAAGATACTGTGAAATGCACAACAAACTAGGAAAAAGAGAGAAGATTCTTTTATGTGCATATATCCTCAGTGCTGTGAGGGCTGAGCAAAACTTGCAGAGGGAAGTTCCCAAGGGAATGCCATTGGCATGCATAATTTCCTATAACTGTCATCAGGGAAGGCCTGTCCAATCCCTATAAAGAGATCTTGGCATTCAGCGTAGTGGAAAATGCAAGCATAGCAGAGAGAGGCTTTTTCCATGTGCTTTCCCCACTGTTTCTGTAGCATGCTAAAAAAGAATAAAAATACTGCAAAAACCCCCAATCCCCTAAAAAAACCTCCAACCAAAGCTAAAGCAGTTCCAACAGTTCAAAGAGCATGAACCCCTTTCTGGAGCAGCAGAGGCTGAGGCTGCTGCCTGCAGGGCACTGAAGGCTCACTCAGGCTGCCTGGCCTGAGGACATGGAACAGGCTGTTCCAGTCTGAAATGCTCACTGCTGCCAAAAGCACATTACTCTGGGGAGGGGGACACGAAGGCAGCTCCATCCCAGCCTTAAAGCACCAGCAGACAGCATCCTGCCCTCTGCCAGTTGCCCCCAGAACCAGGAGGAAGTCCAACAGTGCTGGCTTCTGCCCAGCCTGCTCCCATCGGAGCCTGGTCCTTGGCCTTTTACTTTCCCTTCCCACGTTCCCTGCCTGGGAGGCAGAGGAAAGCATGCAGGGGCTGATGGGGAGAGGAAGGCTCCTTCCTGCAGAAGAGCAGAGAGCAAGCAAAGGTCTCAAGAGATACAAATAAGCTTGTGCAAGAGGAGGGTGGACCCATAGCCCCATAAACTCACGGCCTTTTCTCACCCTTTGCCCTCCAACAGTCTCCTCTAAACATAAATTGCACCTCCCTGTTCTTGCATAAACACTGCTTTGCTACTTCATACTATCAGTTTTCTTTCAACACCATTGACCTGCTTAGCCACCCTCTTACCACCTCTCTGCCCAGAGTGCTGCAGCAAAATTGATTTTTGCCATCTAAGGCATCTTTCTGGCTGCAAAATTCTGTGTTCCTGTGGCTAAAAAGTCAACTAATTTCTGCTTCTTTCTGTGCTTTTCCTAAAGAGTTTCCAGTTGTGTCTCACAAAGCATTTTCTTGGTTAGGAACTTATTCCAGCTGCTGTTACTCTTTCTTATTGCAAGATAATGCCATCTGCGTGGGATCTTCTTTCATCCCCTGGCAGTCTCTTTATGGATTGCATGAATGTTTCCTAATGTGAAGACAACCTAGTGAAGAGAAAGAAGCATAGCAATAGAGGAGAGCAATGTTACAAACAACAGGACCAAGTAATCCTGCATCTGCTTCTTCCATGATCAGTGCATTAAAATATAGAGATGAAGCTATTTGAAAGGCATCTGCCTTCACTCTCTTCACTTTTGTAACAAGAGCTGCTCTAAACTACAGTAGATACATTTATGTCTGGGCTGGCAAGCTCTTTTCATGCTATTGCTGACATTTTCCATGAAATCCTGACACTAAACTACATGGCCTAGCACTAAAACACTAATAGGTGCTCCTATGGAAAAGAGAATTTCTTCTGATTATCGAGAAGCCAACAAGGAGGACAAGAAGAATGATGATCTAAAAAAAATTGTTAAGGAAAAGAGGGGAAAAATGGAGGGCAAGAAAGCAGAAAGGAAGAAAATGAAATGTAGGACAGTCAACAGCAACTCTTCAAGGTGCAAAGGGAGAAGGGATGGAAATGAGAGTGCACAAAACTTTAGCAAATTCAAACAAGCATGAGACTGGCTCAAAGGAAAATAAAAAAAGGTCTCTGCCCAATACTATGAAGTTTTACTACCCTCTGCAACAAGAAATGCTTATTTATAAAGATCGTGTAGCTGGACTCTTTGTATCTTACCATGCTCACACAACCGGTACTCTGAATTCATGCTTGCCCTTGCTTAAGATCTTATAAACGATCACTCACCGTGCTCCTAAGGTAAAGCTTTATGGGACAAAAGCTGGTGCTTCTGCAGCCACTGCCTATTTATCTACTACCTCCAAAGCCTCTCAGATTTTTGTTACCAGTTATTTGTCATCCTTTGTTAAATGAGACCTCTCCTATAGTGCAAAACAGATGATTGCTGAAGAGTCACACTGTTACAATAATGAAGACAAGGTGAAAAAAAATGATGTATTAGTATTTTTAGAACTGTGGCACTTGGTTTAGCACATTTTCTCCTTTTGATTTTTATTTATTCTTAGGAGGCAACATGAGCCAGGATTCACAAGTAAAGAAATGCTTTGGTGAGAACCCTAAACATTGGGGGTGCCAGGAGGAGCCTTACTCTGATTGTCCCCATCTTCATTTTCTTTTTTCCCCTCAAGCCATTTAACCAATGCTGATAGAACCTCTATTGCCGTCCCCAGCCCACCTGACTACAGGAATGCTGCTGCAATCAGGCTGCCTTTATAACGGGAAAGAATCAGTATCTCAGCATGATCTCACTCTGGATCACCCCTCACATCATCAGCTCTTCACAGGCTTACAACTTGTGTGGCTTACTAAGCAATTGCTGTAAAAATAATAGTGCTGGGAATTTTGTAATTGTACCATATTCTGTTTTGGTCGCAAAGAACCACCTCCTTGAGGACTGTCATTCCTGGAAGGTGGCTCACCTCACAGAGCAGAGATGAGCTCACTCTGGAGCAGCTCTTCAGCAAATACTGTTTGGAAGTACAAAATCTGTACTTTGGACAAACAAATGCAACTCGGGGAAGGTATCAGACTGAGGCCCTCACACATCAGATATGAAAGAAAAAGAACATTTTAACACCTTTCTAGTATGGTTATTGTTATGATTGCTTTCTTGCATTCATACAACACAAACTCACCACAGTCCATAGCTGAAGTCTCTTTTGAAATACACAGATACTTAATTAGCTTGCAGTGGATACTACCCTATGATATACTTCCTTCCAAGCAGGCTGGAGTAAAACAGAACAGTCCTCAGTTTTTAGAAGGCATTTTTCTCAAAACAGGATGTTGAAACTGAAATAAAATTGATAGATTGAAGGAAGCCAAATATGGCAAAATGCATCTTACAGGACATTGAAATTTGTGTGTGGGAAGAGGTTAGCCTTCGAGGCTGGAAGAAAACACAAAAACACCCTGCTGACACCATGCCCCGGAAAGCACCAGATTTATTTATGTACAATTAGACACACACACACAAAAACAAATTCAGCAGAGGATTTTCTGTTTCTAATTAAAACTGGTACTATTGCAACTCAGCAGCAACACTAATAATAATCTCACTTGCTAAAATACTCCTGTATGGGTAACAATTTCCAGGAGCAGTAGCAGCAGAGCATCAGGTTAAGACCAGGTTTACTGTGGGGGTGTAAAGTGCTAATGCTTGGTCAGGTACCTGGAGTGGGCTGTTTTCCTTTGTGCTTAAGTATTTGCTTTAGGAATGAACTATCAGGATGAGGATATTTATTCAGGAAGGTTAAGTGTCTTGAAGTGCATTAAGGCTCTTCTGCTGCCTGGCAGAAGTTGAATGCAGAATACAGGGTGCCCAGGGGTGCACAGGTGATGCTGTTTCAATCTGAATATTCTTATCAGGCATGTGGGAGGGAAGAAGGAAAGGGGATGATGGACATGCCAGCACAGCCAGCACACTCCTTAGCTGTATTCCCATCAGCTCCCTCCCCATCAACTCCAGCTAACATGACAGGAATCCAAGTTTGGAGACAATGCTCAGGATCACTGCATGTCCTCTTGCCTCCTATTTTAATATACATCCGAATTCTCAAGCCTTACAAGCCCACTTAACTTTCATAACAGAATTACCATCTATAAACAGTCACTATGCAGGAATTCATGCAATTTCACTCACCCACTGCTTTCCATCTTCATTTGCCAACTATGATCATACTGATTTCACTGCATAAAATTTTGTCTTCTAATCCCAGTGTGAGACTTATTAATGCTGCTGGAGTTAGATGCTGGATTCCCAAGCTAGCTGAAAGTGAACCAGTCACTAGTTTTGTAGTTGAAAAAAGCATACTGGAGGATTTGTGTCATCTAATTCTATACTACAAGTGTCTTTCTCTTCCACAAAGTTTATGGCATCCATCACTGCATGCTTCCTTCTTACAGAACAGCTTCAACACTAGGAAATGAATGGACTGGTTTTCATGCTGCTTACAACCGTATTAGGCAATTCTGACACTTGTCTTACTTCCCAGAGCACACAAAATGATTTATAATGCTCAATTTTTTGCATAGTGTTTCTTGGATTCCATTTAGTTTGTCCTAGGTATGACTCCTGCAGATCTAGATAATCCATTCTCTGGACGGTAGGGCTGACCCTGCTGTTTGGCAGCACTTCCCTTAAAGGCAAACAAATTAAAACCAAAACCAATTGCCTGTAAATCCGAATGTGTCACGAACAATCCTATTCTCTAAATAAATATGTGTTAGCGTCTCTGAATGTACATAGTAGTGGAATTCTAATACCTTTAAGATAATTATCTCTTCCCTTTTCTATCCCTTGCTTTTGAGGATACAATCTCATCAGTTCCATTTGCTAGTCAAACTTGGAAATAGTGACTCATTTTTTCCAGAGTTTCTCCGTTGAGATGGTAAAAGAGCATTGTTAGCCCAAAAATTCAGAGCCAACATACTGATGGAACAGAAAATCAATTGTTTGCAAAGTTTCCCTCCCTCATCAGGCAGCATGTTTTGAGATTCTCTTTCTGTCACCCTGGAGAGGCGTAAAACCCACAAAACCCAAAAACTGGGGAGATTACCATAAAAATAAGATACAGTAGATTTTAGAAAAAGAATTCTAAAAAGAAAACTTCACTTTAAGTCTGGAATGAAAAGATTGAGAAGAGTAAATAAGGCTCGTGCTACACCTGAATCTCTCTCTGATGGAAGTCAGCATGCAGATGGAATTGTAAATGAACTAGGTTTCAAGTGCTCTGAAAAAAGGGGTATAATGATACAATACAGATAAATAGACAAGACACATCAGTGGAAATTTGTTCCAGTTGGCAAAATGGAAATACCTTTGTTATTAGAGACCTTGAATTCCAGAAATGGAATTTTTCTTTGTAATTATCTGTAAAAATGGGAACAGTTTAAATTCTAAAATGATTACCCAGATTGACTGGACTGTCAGGGTCAACTTACACTAGTGCACTAAAACTTCCTAGAGGAGTTCTTGGGCACTGAGACAAACTGCACAGGAACGGTGCTCACCTCTGCTGGTAAATTCTTCTAAGACCCAAAATTAGGTGGCTGCATAGAACCTGCTTATTGGAAATGGTTCCTGGTGTGCTCCAACTTTCAAACCATACCCATGAAACATGTGCAAGTGTGCTAGCTGGCAGCTGTCAAAATGTCAAAGACTGTATTACTTGTTTCTAGTATAAATGATCACATTTCTGTTTCCAGCTCTATTTAGTTTATTAGCATCCCAGAATCTCTGCTTTTAGTACATACAGAACAACTTAATGGCTTATTTAAGAAAACAGTATAAGTAAAAATTTGCTCACTGTTGGAGATAGAATCCCATCATTTTTCCCAAAGGAATGACTTTTACTTAGAAACTGAGACGATCTGTTTTCCAATATTGCCTCCACTCATCATGGACTGGAAAGCAGCTTCAAGAGAAATAATGAAATCAGTTAGTGCCAAGCAAAATATGCCAAGTGACTTCTAAAAAAAGGTAGAAGCTAATGTATGAAATAGCTGCCCAGAAAGGAGAGATCACGTTTTGGACCTAAACATATTTATCCCTAATGGCATGCTAAAGTAAGAAGAAGAAAAAAAGCTAACCTGTAACAAACTGCTAAGGGCAGTCTTGTGTAACAACTAAAAAGCCTGATTTGCAAGCAACTGTTTGGCCCTATACATATTAACCATTAAATCTGCTGCTTTTATGCTATGCCATGTAACACCAAACAGAAAGACAAGGCACGACTGGAGACCCCACAAATGCTGTGGGTTTGACAAACCTTTGTGAAAGAAAAGGGTTTATAAACCCTCGGTGTGGTACAATAAATGGGAGAAGCTGGTGCAAAAGAATAAATTTTGGAGCAAACAAGATATGAAATATGACTGCTGTATTTGATGAAATTCCATCAAAATACACATGTATACCAGTAAGTAGCAACGACTAGAATAAATTTAAATCTGTAAGATTTGGCTATTGCTCAATTCTACTGGCTTCCAATCTTGTGGGACTAAAGACTTAACTCGATTAAATCGTACTCTCTCCTGTTACTTGCAAGGGAAGCATTCTTACAGCACACCTGGAACCAAGTGGCTCTCTCGCTGTCTCACTGCAGCCACAAGACCCTCTTCATTTTTATATTTTCTTTGTTACAGATTTTTGGAACAGGCTACAGGCCATTTTGTTCCTTTAAACCAGATTATTTTTTACTTTGTTTAGCAATCTGTCATATGTTTTCCCCTTTCTTTTGTGTGCTTTTTGTTAGCAAATGCATTAACAAGCACTGTTAGATATTGGGTTTTTTAGAAGTATGAGTTCAAAGTTTGCAAAACACCATTTTCTTAGTCCTAAGAAATGGGCAGCACTTTAAATCTGTAAGATCAGGATGACTATCATCAGCTGCTAAGATACCAGTTTAAGAGTTAATTCCCCCCGACTGTAAAACAAACAAACAAATCTCAAAATTTATATTCAGTTTATTTTTAACATAAAATAATCCTCTCACAGAACATATTTATACCTTGTGAAAAAAAAATATATTTTATTATAAGATTAAAATCATGGTTTAGATAAAATACAAAAACCTGAACTGGCAAATGAAGCAAAGGAGGTAGTTAACCTCTACTGTCACTGTACTTAACCAGATTATTACTCTTAGAAAATGGTGTAAAAGTCTTACCACCAATGTTTGCTAAGCCTTCTACCACGGTCTCTCTGACCTGTCAATGCAAATAAGTCCTTTTAGCTTTCTTCAAACAAGATCAACATTTCTTAGAAACATGCCATGAAACCACCACAGAAGCTACCAAAATCTAAAGGATTCTCTTGCTACAATGGGCAGTGCTCTGTTTGGGTCAGGTTCTTTTATCAAGAGAGGAGGGAACACTTGCTGATTTAATTCTTCAATCACAACATCCCTGCCCCTGCAAAAATGTAATGTCTCAGGATTTCCCCAGGAAAACTTACCGATTTACTGATTACTGAAGAATGCAATTTACTCATTTACCTATTACTGAAAAATCAAAACCTAGTTCAGACAGACTTCATCGGAAAGGGATGGATAAAGCATCTACCCATCACAAAATAATAAATGGTGATTATAAAGCTTGAAACAAAATTTCAGACAAGATCCCCAAAAGTATTCAGGACATTATCTCATCTGGTATTTGAAATTACATAGTTTTGAAGGTCTGATTCTTTACATAGAAAAGCACTCGCACCCTATGCTGAAAGAAAGAATACAGACATCTGCAGCATGTAATTAGAAAAGTCTGTCATACGACAGTCACACTGTCCTCAGCAGGTAGCTAAACCAGTGCTACTAAATAAGCTTTCAATTGTTACTTACACGTTCTTCAGAAAATCTGATCAATTCTGAGGCACGGTAAGAGAGCCAGGGACAAAGAAATTGGACTTCTTGTAGTCAGACCATGGTCTGAGGAGATCGTATTAAAGGCCACGGATTACAAGTTCTTACCTTCAGTTTACCCTCCTGGATCCACTGACAGAGCTGTAACACACAAGCTTCTTGTTTGTCCATATAGTTCAAGACTAAGAATCTTTCCCTGTGAAAGAAAAGAATGAGCCTTGATTTTTAAGCAATGTTGGTAAGCACGTTTTGAAATCTTTGCAAATCTTTTCAGGAAACAGCATTGTTGAAACTGAAGGGTTGTGAGTACTAATTACAATGAGACACAGCTCAGAGCTTTGCCAGCTTGTTGAGGCAGCTCCCTGCAGTGAGAGCTTCACAGTAACATTGGTCTTAGACAAGTAATTCTGCCCAAGTGCCAGAGAGAAGAGTCCTGCAACTAGATGGTGAATGCAAATTAACCTTCAGACTCCCTAAAATTCTGCATAATCTGCTGTTACATCTGCCTGTAGCAATCAAGAGAAACTGAAATGATCATCAAAAATGATAATTTCTTGTAGCAACCTACTGACTAAATTCTCCACTGCCTTCTACCATGCATGGTGTATTTTAGTATTTTTATCCATTTTTCAAAAGTGCAGACAAAAATAACAGGGACAAGAAAAGAATTTTTATTAGAAGAGGTCAATCTGTTTGCACAGAGATTAAGCATCTCCCTAACTTCCTGCAATGCAATGAATGAAGTCTCCTAAGACTTCACTCTTAATCTCTGCCTTAGCCCCACCTGAATCCTGACAGGAGATTCCAAAATTCCCAGAGTCATAACAAACCCCAATGTTTTACCTATATATATCTGCCACACCTACAGTCCCCTTATCTAATAAAACCCCAAATACTAAAAATATAATTTCAATACAATCACTGCATCGGTTGCATCTTTACTTTCAGAATATTTTCTATTCCCTCTGCCTGCACAACTGCACTTGGAGAGAAGGCACCCTGCAAAACATCTGAGACTAGAACCATGGCAACACCTTCCCTCGCACTGAAGAATCTGTCAGAGACTTCAGGACTAAATCAAGCAACCACAAAGCATAACAGCAGACAAACATGTTAACATGCAACAACATCCTTTCCCATTTTTTATGCTGATACAGACAAAGGTAGGAGAAAGGATTTACTGACATTGTGACTATAGTTCCCTTGTTTAGTATGGCAACATTCTGTTCCAATTAGACGTGCCTAGTGTGGATCTACAGGCTTCCGAGCATCAGACTCACACCACCATGTGCACAATCTACCCGGAACCTGGTCACAAGTTCTGAAAGAGAAATGTACCTTGTGATATTCCTTTCTTTCTGTATTTTTTCTATGTCAGGAGACAGCGGAGGAGGATAAGGCACATCTTTGTTATACTGAGAAATCTGTCCACACAGGATGATATGGCTGTTCTGGTTCATCTGTTTGGGACAGCACAAAGTGAGAAAAATTACATTCCTTGGTCTCAGAAACTAAATTTTCCAGAGATGCAACAGATTATATTATAAAATGTTCACATGGGTATCCTTAGTTAGAGCCACATTTCCTAGAAAAGACTGGGAGAATTGCAGGCAGCCCCATTCAATCTATGACAACATTCAAATAGATAACTGCAGGGCAAGAATGGAAAAATAAAAGCTATACAGCCCATATGTAATTTAAAGAGGCATTAAATACAAGGAATTCAAGAAATTGTTATCTTACTTTTTGTCCTTTATGTAAGGAGGAGAGGGGTAATAGGACAAAGAAGCTGGATACAGCTGTGATTCAGAGCTCCCAAAGGTGGCAGTGCCACCAGAGCCTCCCTGCCATGAGACAGAGTAGTTGCATGTTAACAATGAAGAGGGCTGGTCAAGAGTCTTTATGGAGGCCCAGCAGAGCTGTTTTTTTTGTGCAACCAGAAAACAAAGCTGACAAAACACAAAATTACTACACTAACAGACCAGGTTTTTAGAGTATTTCCAAGTCTCCTGACCAAAGAAGTGAGAAATGACAAGCAGAAATTGTGTTTCTGTTACTATATTGCCAGCCTAATCCAGATGATAGACACTGATTTCAAGTATCCGATTTCTCAAGACCAGAATCAGCACCTGGATTAGATCAATGAAGTGGAAAACCTGCTCTGCTGTATTGCAGGCTGATCTCCAATATGAATTAATTCCAAGCTGGGCATGCAGACACTGGAGAGTGACTAGAATAAACCCGACAGCTGGTATAATCACCTGACTTATAACTGTATCGCTGATGTCTCCACCAACATTGTCAAAGTAAACATCCACACCGCCTGGGCAGAATTCACGTAGCTGCTCTGCCACATTCCCCTTCTTGTAATTGATAGCAGCATCAAATCCCATTTCTTGGACCAAAATGGAGCACTTTTCATCTGTGCCAGCGATCCCCACCACTCTGGAGCAGCCCTCCAGACGGCCAATCTGCAGGTACACAGTTAAAACAAAAAACACAAACAAGAAAGACAAGTGAGATCATTCATCTGCATAAAAGTACCAGGGGGTGTTAGAGTCCTCCCCCATCCCACTAAACCCCAGCTCCCATCTCATGTGACACAACTGCCTCTTGTCAGTCCCTCCTCACACGTAGAGAAGGGGCAGGTACAATTGAAATCTGCCATCTTTCCAAACTCAGTGGCTGCAGGAGGCTTAGTCTGTGGAGTCACCAGTGACTGGCAGTACTGGAAAGCCAAATATAGTAAAAAATCACCATCTGTCAAGTACTGTTACATAGCTAATAAAAGGCCAAAAAGATTGGACAATAATTGATTTAAATACGTTCTGTGGATATTTGTAGATATGCACATACACACACACAGACACACTGCAACAGGTTCTGCAAAGCCGAAGAGGATAAAAGGGCTGTGAATCTCGAAACACAAAGGATGTGACAGAACACAGCACAAAGAGGGTTTACCACATTTTTTTACTTACGTAGAAAAAAATTGAAGTTGCCAGTCAACTCAAAGGCTGTGTTCAAACAGCAGAATAATAAAATAAATAATAAAATAATATAAATACATAGTAAATACATGTATTTATATCATTGACTTTATTTATCTATTGACAAGTAATCCCTTTGGGCTGTTTTCTCCTCTCCCAGTTTGATGAAACTTAAGTTTCACACCTAAAATGTGTCTCAGTGAGAGTGTGAGTCAAACCTGTGGAAGTGGCCTTTCTCATGGAGTTGTACCTGCTCACGTTTACAATGATTTTATCCATACTTTTACTAACCAGCATGTTTCAGAAGATAAACTTGGTAACGGAGTATACTTGTATGTCTTCAGCTCACATACCTGGCCAGCCAAAGACCCGCAGGCACCGGCTGCTCCGCTCACCACCATTGTCTGATTTGCACCCACAGCCACGTGTCCTTTCTCCTTTATACCCAACAGGGCTGTCAGTCCTGTGATGCCAGCTGCACCGAGGAAGTAGGAAAGGCGTCCATTTACAAGTTGTGGAATAAGCTACAAAACAGAAACACGTGGTGGTGTTCATTGCCTTTTAAGGTGAGGTTTTGCTGTTTGCTATTTGATTGTCTCAGGATAGAAGATTAACTCAGGATATTTATCAGGCAAGGTAGGGACAAGCTATCTATAAACTAGTTCTACCCTAATAACAAAATTCTATAAAATGAAACAAAGATTGTATTTCCAGAGTTTTAGAAGAAGTTTTTAAACAAAGTCACTCACAAAAACTTAAATTACTGATGTGTCAAAAAGCACTTGGGAATTAAGAAGTTTCCAGCAATGGTGAACTATCCCTGTGTTAGCATAAAGGATAAAATAGCACCGTTTTAGCAACTATTGCAATTGCAGATTGGTGGCAAAGGGTCCTAAAGGAAGGAGTTTATTGTCAAGTGTACATTCTTAAACTACAATAATTTTCTCTTTTACACGAGGATAAGAAAAGAAGAAACTGATCCAGATTTTGCCGCCTGTGAGTTGATCTGCCTTTAAGAACTGTTTGCTCCAATAACGCTAGCTTGGTTTTGACGAAAAACTAGCATCATTAGCTACTATTTATAAAAAAAATTAAAAAGGATTAGGAAAAGAAAACAGTTGCGTTTCCATTTTACATTACCTTTTGTAGCAAGCTTCCATCTAGAATTGCCACTGTCTGCCAGGGCCAATTGAAGGAGATTACAAAGTCTCCTTTAGCAAAGCTGTCATGCTTGCTCTCCTCCACAACCCCAATGCCCCCACCATCAGCAACTTCAGACAACTGCCAGGGCAGGAGGTAATCTGAGCCAGTGTCCTCATTCATTCGGCAGCGCTGAAAGACAAGACTTTAATGAGAGGCTCTGGGGGAACACATGGTTTGTTTATGAGTTCGGATAAAGTTGGGGATGAGATACGTAAAAACTTCAAACACAAAGGGCTACTCAAAAGTCTCCCAATAAGCCCCAAATAGTTCTCATCTTTTCTTAGATCTCTCTTTCCTCTCTTGTTTGCCCAGTACAAAAGGAGGACAGATCATTCTGATCTCCTCCAGCAGCATTATCAAAGCCAACACATTCTGTGGATGCTGTCTCAAAGTCAGCCATGCAAACGAAGACAACTGGCTTGGGTCTGAGGAGAATCCTGTAAATGCCATTCCTTAACTGGATGAATCATAGAAATGTAGAACTGAAAAAAACCCCACAAGTCATTCAGTCCATGCCTATGAACTGAAGAACAGCCAAACCTCTTGAACTCTGAAACATTTTCTATCTCCCCCTGTAGCCTGAGTTCATACTTCAGGATTCTTAAACTTCTCCTTAATTCCCAAGCTACACCTACTTTCCTGAAATTAAGACTGTTTCTTTTCTATCTCCATCTATACAAGGAACAGATTATCAGAATTTTCTTTATAGCAAACTTTTACACACTACCAGACTGGGTCTGTCTGCTTCTCCTCCTACCTCCACTTCCACTTCAACCCACAACTCTCCCAACCACATGATTTCTACAGTTTTGCAGAATTAGATGCAAGTGCTGGTTATGGCTTCATTAGCTAATCCTCTCTGCTTCCATTATTTATGAAGTACTACAATATTTTTGTCCTGCCATCACCCACTTAAGGAGAAAATTTGACTTTTATTTGTAAACAAAAGTGGTAACAACTAAATAATATTTAACTTGAAATATTTACGTGTCCAGAATTTTTTTGCCTGATCATGTCCCTCTCCTGCTTCATCATGAAATATTCTTCCTCCTCTACCCACACTCCCCTCAAGTGAAAAGTACTTCCTTGTATGGGGTGAAAAAAAAAAGTTAAAAAATGTATATAAAAGAGGCAAAGTTCAGAAAAACAAATCTGTAATTATTTATCAGGGCTCACAGTCTCTTCCTGGTCCTATTGTAGGATTAAATTTTAAAACTAACAATACTCTGTGTACCTTTAACATAGTAGAATAGACCAAACTTTTCTAACTTACTAACACGCAGAGAGAAAGGAATGTTCAGCTGACAGGTGAAGGAACATCATGGGACTGATAACAACTAAGGAGACAGTAAATAAGACCGAGGGCACCAGCCTTCAAGACAGCAGAGTGGCGCCCAAGGCAGAGCGAGACTGGAACAGAACAGAAGCAAGGACACACCAACTGCTAACTCAGCACTAGGACCTTGCGAGCGTGTGCAAGCACTGAGGTCATTCAGTAAACACAGTGAGGAAGACTGTCAGCGACCACCAGAGACCCCCACTCAGCAAGAAAGCGCATGCTTAATTAGGATGCAAATATTGGAATTAGTTCCTGGGAAAGCTATGAATATGCATGAGTATGCTAAAAATACAGCTGCTGCTGGCAAGTAACGGGTGCGCTCACCTTTGCAAAGCTATTCGCATGTGCGCCCAGCGCTGCAATAAAGCAACCTGCTTTCTGAAAGTCCAAATTGAGTCTTAGAGAGTTTCTCCAACTGACTTTTATGGTAACACTATAAAATCATATTCCTATATATATCACAGGAACATTAATGCCTATAACTGGTAACCTGGTTGTGTTCAAGGCCAGGTTGGACAGAGCCTTGGGCAACATGGTGTAGTGTGAGGTGTCCCTGCCCTTGGCAGGGGGTTGGAACTAGATGATCTTAAGGTCCTTTCCAACCCAAATTATTCCATGATTCTATGACAGATACAGAGTTGAAGATATTTTAAAAAACAAACTCTGGCTTAGCTCTAAGTCCATCACCTACCATGTAAGGGTCCACAGAGAGATAAAGGGTTCTAACACGCACTTGTCCTGCTTGGATCGCATCTGCTATGGTACTTTCCTCGAGTCGGAAGTTCTCAGCCACCGGCACACCATTCTTACCTAGTATTTTAAAATCAAGCATATAAATCAATATAGAGCTTCCCTTAATCAATATGGGAAAGCCTTCCTTTAAGATGGTCCTTTTTAGAGTAAGTTAGGCTACTACTAGGTATAAAACAGACCAACTTTCAGATTGTGTGTTACAGACTACAATTTAAATGGGTGCATTGCCACCACCCAGACTGAAGACATGCTGATCTGTCAGCTAACGCTTGCCTGGGCCAGTACCAGGCACTTGCACTGACAGTTTACATATTGTTTGCTACACAGAATTTTTATGAACAATTAGGGCAAATTTAAAAAAAAAAAAAAAAAAAAAAGAAATAAAAAGGGGGCTGGTTCCCTTCTCAAAAAATGGTTCTATATACCCTATGGGCTGAAAAGCCCCTAACTTTCAGAACAAAGACAGGCACTGGGACTTCTCTCACATAACAAAACCATCATGTGCTATTCTGCCAGGAACAAATGACTATTAATTTTAATCAGGTAAGTTTTAAACTCTCACTCGTTCAGTCTTTTGACTCCGTAAGATTGGGGAAATACAGACCATTGCCACTGCACAGCCATATGCTGCAAGAGCATCCCTTTGCAGCTACAGACAGGCCTCCTTCAATTGAAGCTTCCCAGAAATACCTATGATACACATGCCAAAAGGCTCAGAACTGGAGGCTTCATCCTCAGGTGGGTACCACACACAGCAGATCAGTCAGACTGACAGCTGGAACCACCAGCACTAAAAGGAAAGAGCCAGATAGCTGCGTGTGTTTTAAATCAGAGTGACTGGGTGACTTCAGCACTCTACTGCTGTAACATTTGATTTGCATGAGGAAAGACTTATTTGCAGGTTACACAATCATTCTTACCTCTTAGGACTATTTTGGCATTGAGCATCATATAATACTCCCCCCCAAAACTTAATGTACACATTTGGGTCTTCTACAACAAACAATTTATAAACTCACTATTCGAAACATTGTGCTGACATGTAACAAGGCAAATATGTAAGTAAAGAAGTAAATAAATCCTCAAGAGTGTAAATTCAAAAAACAAACACTTTGACACATGGAAGGAATGAAATATTCAATGCTTACTAAAAGGAAACAAAAATTAACAGTAACAAAATACTTTCTTTTAGTCATCTCTTAAAATGCAGAATGAACAAATATCAGAATTAAAAAGCAATGCTTGCTAATCTTTCTTCACTTTGAGTCCCTACACTTATGCTTTTCTCCTATATTATGCATTAAACCCTTTTTTTCTCACCTGTGAGAAAATCTGTATATACAGACCAAGTAAATACAGCTCACAATAAACTTGATTTATTGCTGCCTGCAATAGTAAGACGTATAAATGTCAATACCTTAAGTTAGTGTCTGTTTCTACCCTCCCCATTCTGCGTTAGGCAACCATAACAAACACATTGCTCCACTGCTGGAGAGAAATACATACCGGGGCGTGAATTCAGCACTACTCTCTGTATAATCATCTTTGCTTTTGCAGCAATTCCACACTGGATTTCTACAAAGGAAAACACTGTTTGAAGGACTGAAACACAAGTTTTCTTGAAAAAGAATATGAGGCAAAGTACTTTGTAGTTTGGAAACTGGGGATGAAATACGGGCCTTGCCAACCTCAGCATCTATGCCCAAGAATCATATAAACCAACCTCGAATGTAAAATAAACAAACTTGTGAATAAAGAGTTTCCCTGTTTATCTTGTTAAAGCCATGATTTTATCCAGTGTCACAGTAGCGCCTTCTGGAGAGACTGAAAATTCTAATGCACTGTGCTCCTTGTAAGATCATCACCACCCCAGAGCACACTGTAAGAGATGGGTTTGGCTTGCTTTCCTGTGCTGACTGTTCCCATCTAAAAGACATGGAGGCAGCTTTGTGTGCCGAGGTCAGGTGCAAATAAGAGACATGCACACATGCCAGTAACAGCAGTATGCAGGGATATGATAAAAAGAGATTGTTGTGTGTAAGATGCTGTACAAAGCAAGGCTTTCTATTAGCAGTGCATTTCTCCTAAGAAATGGTCTGGCCCAAGGTGAGAAAGAATTAGATCATCATTTCAACTGTTTTACTGAAAAATTTCTCCTTGAATTTCAACAGTTTAGAAGAGGACTATAAATTTGTGTTCTTGTAACCATGAGATGCCAGTGTGATTAACAGGGAATGAACCTGATTTAGCAGCAGAAAAATCATGCTCTTACATGGTTCCAGAGCTAATACCAAATAAAAATATTCTTACTATTCTCAGCTGAGAGCTATAAATAACCAAGCTTCACAAGAACCAAGGGCATTAAGGAATGAAACATGATAGCTGATGCCTTTGTCATAATGTTTAGTTTGCTGACAAGAAGAGCAAATTGGAGTGAAGCTAAACAGATGAGCCTAGAAAGAGTACACCACCACACTTACCCAACATCTTTACTCTCAACGCTGCAAAATACAGAACCTTCCACCTCTACTGTTATAGTGGTTACATTACAGCACTCATAACCAGTGCTCAGGAATACAGCCTGGAGTGCTGAAAACTATAATTAAAAAGTTATCAGGATAAGATGGGCCTTTCCCTCTCCTCTAAAACCTCCAACTGACTCAAAGCAAAAGTATCTTGGTCATAAACCAGATAAAGGTTTGACATTTGATTGTGTTTGCACTTGAAAAGCTACTTAGTAAAGCAAAAATTATTCCACAGTTAGTTTCTTTTCAGTATTTCAACACCCAAGGGTGCTACAAGGAAAAAAAACCCAAACAAACCACAAGAAATGGATCTCAAATGTGTTTTTACAGCACCACATCAATAAAAATTAAGTGACCTGCACAATTTTTTGGACAGAACAACATCAATGTAGGACCTCAATCTACAACAAAAGGAAAAAACCCCACACTTTGATCAAGTTACTCGTTACTGTTTAAAACAAAACTGGGCATTGAAAATACAGGAGTTGATAGAGAAATAAACTCAACTTTTATACCCACACAGCTGATACAATCTCTAGAATAAGTATACTCATGTAAAACCCTAACAGGAAACATGACCTAAAATAAACTTTGGCAGATGCTGGGTTCAGCATTGTACTCAGCTATAGACTTCCTGTGGGAAGTCACTTTTCAGAACAAAACTCCAAATTCCTCCAGATATCATCTACCTAAGAAAATTACATTCAAGTGGTACAGCTCGTACCCCCAGAGCAATTGCCTTAGCATTTTCTAAACTGTCAGATGTGCCCAGTGCAATTTAAAAGGACCACCATACTCTAGTAAACAATTTGTGCACATATAGAACTTGGCTGAAGTTTATAACCACTAATGAAACTGCTCTGGGCAGAAATAATGAGTTAAGAATGCAGTGAATATAAACCAACTGTGAACTGACAGCTCACATGAAGTCTGGACTCCTCGATATACTACTCACCTTCAGTTCAAATCTACCCATGGCATTAAGGGTTTGATCCACTGTTTATAAACCATACAGAGAAGGCAGAACTGCTGTGCAGCTCCTGCCGTACAGAAAGGGCCACTGTCAAAACTGCTGACTCAGTTTTCTTATCCTGAAACTTAATACCTGTATTATGCAAACACAAAACCCCAATCTGAACAAGACATGATGAAAAGCAACTTTATTGTGCCTAAGACATACTTGAAATATCTGCTTTCTATCATAGTACAGAGGAAAAAAAGTAGAATCATTTAAAGAAAAAAAGCCAAAGATATTAACATACTAAAAGAAAGAAAAGGCAATACATAGCAGCATAGAAAGTTAAGAGTGGAAAAAGTGTACAATGTAAGTTCAGACTACTCCTTCAAATGCCTGCCACTCTGAGGGAACAAAAACTCTGTTGATTTCCCAGGTCATTTGCACAGCTTTTGGCTGAGAAGCTTGTGTACCAATTCAACTTGAGGATCTTCCAGATACTGTGAGTGGGTGGACAGAAAGCAAGGCTGGCAAGTGAATTGTCACTCATTCTATGACAGCTTTCACAGTAAAATACAGCACTGGAGGTGGACATGTATTTCTAAATATGACAGCATTTACTCTACAGTGGAAATCAGTAGCAACATTACACAAGAAAATGGTCACACTAATATTGTAAGGTAGTAAGAAACAACCAAACTTTCCTCAGATTATAAACAACATGGAAGTGACTAAAGAAAGTAAGCAGAGACACCATCCTCTAGCACCATAAACTGAGGAAAGCTTTTGCAGAAAGAGATGTTTTAAAAGTGAACTCAAGGGGATCTGCATCACATACATCATCCTTTTCAACATATCTGTAATGCCTGGGTGAAGGATGATTTTGACTATTTTTTTAAAAGACCAAGAGGAAGCAACACACATTGCTATTTTTTAGCTTTCCCAAACAAAAATCATCCGAATTGGGTTTACTCTTTAAATCAAATGGAGTAAAAATTAATTGCAAGTTTCAACATCATCATTCTATGCCAAGATCACCTCACCCACCCTCTGAGTACAGCAGGAGCACTAAGCAGTGCAAGAGCAGTACCTTCAGGGGAGTCTCAGGCATGTTTTAGCCCAGTTTTATTCTTCCCTGTTTCTCCCCTTGCCTTTTCCTGCTTTTGCAGAGACACAAGACAACTCCTTTTAAAAATGTTCAATAAAATCCTCAGTGCTAAAAAGGCCAATTTGTTTGTCCTGGGCTTGGTTCCTAAAACTCTTTGTTTCTGAGACTGCCCGTAAGCCAGTTTTCAGTTACATATATTTTTGCCAAAACAATTCACCTGCTTCCAAGTTGTTAGAGCTCATGTCAGGCACAGGCTAGCAAAAAAAGGAAGAACAGGTAGTTTATCCCTTCTGTATCAGGCCTAGACAGCATGGAGGAAGAAGGCAGTCAATCTAAACAGAGGGCAAGTAAGACTGGAAGTCTTTTGAAACTGTGGTCTCAAAATGGTTGGAACAAGGATTCTCAGAGGAAACTCAAAGAAAGAAATTTCAAGGACAAATGACTCTGAATGAGGAACATGCAGGAAGGAAAAATGGGAAGGACTGGCACTAAGAATCAGAACAGAAAACTGGGGCAAGAATAGCAACTGAAAGGCCAGTAAAGCATGGAAGAGAAAAACAGAATGGGGAGAGAGAACTGGAGAAACTGGGAACAACGAATGTGACAGAACCAAGCCAACTGAGATGGGAATGGCTGGGCAAAAAGCAAAAAACCAGTAACTGTAACTGACAAGGTGAGATGAATGGAAACAGAAGACTGAGTGTAACAGATTAGGCACCAAAGTCTCCAGCACATCCCTAAAGAGCTCTACATTTGAAGAATGTTAATTAACTGCAAACTCAAGTTTTCAAAAGATATCAAAACTGACTGTCCTGAATGGAGAAAAACGCATGCCATAAAAAGAGAAGTACTTTCATGAACTGAACTAATAAGTCCGGATTTCCTAATGTTTCACATCTCATCACTGAATTCTCTGGTGTGAAGTTCCTCCACAGTGCTTTCTCCATGGGGATTCTCTTGACACACTGTAAGAGTTGAGGGCAGGCTGCAGTCCTTCCCTCAGGAAAGAAACAGGTGAAAAAGGAAGAATGACAATAGCAGTAGAATCTTGATCCGTCCATCTCTTTTTGTTTTTTTTAACAAGAAGCCTTTGAGCTTTTTATCAAATCTGACTGACATACAGAGCAAAAGAAAGTATACACACTCATATCTACACCCGATCATATAAACTTTACTTCTTTCAGATCCAGGTGTCAAAAAACCTGAAAGCTCTCAAGTACCACCTCTTGGGCATTATTCTTTTTTTAATAAATAGTTGCATTGTATGAAAAATGTTTTAAAATACCAACACACAAGACCTATTTTTTCTTAGCAGAGTTTCAAGTCAGGAATGAACACAAGAAGGCAGATTGCTCCCAGAAAGGCAATGGTGTTTTTCTGAGAAGCCTGTGTTGCAGTATGCAGGCTCCCACATGAGAGCAATCCCAGAGCGTACTGATTATCCACTTTCCTAGGGATGACCAAAGACCCAGTTAGAAACCGCTGCTGTCAAGTTGGAAGCCACTGGATTTTGTCTTGCAGATGGTTCAATATCAGTTTCAGAAGCTGCAGATAGAACAACGTAGGAGAAAGAAACCGAGAGAGATCAGCAGCAAGGAAGGATGCTGAGTTCTACAAGCAGCAGAGCGGCCTGATCTGGGTGCTGAGGGGGCTCTCCACCGCCCCGGCCATGGCCTGACACGGGGCCCAGCAAAGTCAGGTTCCCGTTCCCGTTCCAGAGGTCAGCAATCCCAGCGCTTCCCTCTGCCCGCCCTCAACCCCGTGCCCCGGCAGCCAGGAGGCGCTAACCCTGAGGGAACGGCAGCTGGGAAGGCGGTCATGGCTCTGCCCCGTCAGGCGGGCACCGGAGGGAGCTAACAAGAACACCTCCCCGACCCCCCCAAGGCGCAACGAGGCCGGTTTTACACCTGCCACCGGGGCACGCTCACCTCGATGGGGCAGCGGCGCCCCCCGGTCCGCCCCGAGCCCCGCTCTGCCGGGCCGCGGCCACCGCTCCTCTCCCGCCCGTCCCCGCTCCCCGTGTGGGACCGGCGGGAGGCCGGACCCCGCGCCCCGCTGACGTCACGGCCCACCCGCGCCCGCTCACCTTGACGCGCTCCCCGAGCGCTCCGCTGCGGCCGCGCCCCCTCCCCGAGGCCCCGCCTCAGGGCCCGTGCACGTGCGCGAGGGCCTTAAAAGGGAAACGCGGCGGTCCCGCCGCTTAAAGCGGCGATAGCCGTGTACTGGCCCCCTGGAGGCGCGAAGGACTTTAGCGGGGTGCGGATGGCTGACAGCTGCTCGACTTAGGCTTCGTTTCCCTTCCCTTTTTTTCCTCCGGTAGCAGGTGCCTGGTTTCCCGGCCCCGTTTCGCGGTCAGCGGCCGGTGGGCTGGGGACCGGGGTCTCCTGCCTCTGTGGGCCGGGTGATGGCGGCTCATCTGAGCGCCAGGAAAAGGCGCCTGTGAGGGGATTTTCTCGGCGAGGGAGGGTGACGCTGAGAGATGGTTGCTCCTTGTGTGTTGTAGCGGATGAGATTTTGTTCATTGACGTGGTATAAGGCTGTATTATAGTAATGCTTAAAGCTCCAGCAAAGTGGCTCTTGTGTATGTATATAGCAAAGAGTCACCTTTACTTGAAGAGCAGGCTGTAGGAGGATGAAGAGCTGAAGAGCCAGGGCTTTGCTGGGATGGGGCTCAGGTCCTGGTGCCGCCTGGCTGGATTACTGTGTGTGTACTCGCCCTACGTGGTAGTGACTCACCGTCCTCAAGGGCAAACAGGTCTGTGAAGTGGCCACTGAGTCGGTGGAAATTCCTGCGGTACTTAAAGTGACCGCTTGAGACTGGAAACACTCTTCCAGACTAATGATCCCGATGACTTTGTACTCTGCCTCTTGCATAAAGGCAGGCAAAGCTTTTCTATTGCAGCTTTACCCACAGCACTTTAATACATGTCTAAGTGAACATGTTATATTTGTGCCACAATAATACACAAAACTTTGCATTTCACATTAGTTGAAATAGTCTTTGGAACTGGGATGGTCTACAGGAAAAAAGGTATCCTAAAAAGACTTATACCTCCATACTAGTGTAACACAAAGAAACTAAGTCTTCAGGAGTGAAGTTGTCCCCATAGTTTCAAATGGGCATATCCTGTATGGAGAAGGCCTGCATTAAAATGAATGACTTGCCTCATACTTCATGCAAGAAAAGAGCAGTTTTTATTTCTCAATTAAAAGAGCAGTTTTATTTCTCAATTATTAGAGAAATAATCCAGGAACCAATGTTACATGTCATTAAGTGAGCAAACAAGAAAATATGAAGTGTATTAGTAGCGAGCTCCCTGTTAGGTTAGAAGTAGTGTATCTCAATGACTAGTAATAATTGAAAGAAAAGTGGGGAAAAGGGATTCTATACATAGGCACATGTGCGTATGCTTTCCGTATATTACATAATGGCAATACAGCTTCAGATACTTTGTAACAGTGCAAAAAGAAACCTTCACCTAAACCCCAACATGTTAAATGGGCTCTCAAAATCTCTGTACAACCCTACTTTCTCTTGCCTAGTGCAGCATGTTTGTCTCCTCCACAAACAAGGTTACCCTGAAAGGTGGTTATGACAATCTGCAGTTTACTGTTCTAACCCTTATATTCAGGTACCCCCATCGTCTCTTTTTAAGGTACTTGTTAAGTGAAGCTATTGAGAAATAAGCTCAGGTGTGAATTTAAAGCAGTAGCTATTCTGTGCCGACTTGCCTTGTGGATACATGTTCTAGTCTAGGAATGCCTTTTTGTGGTTTAGTATAATCCACCTCAGACTGAACTAAACCAGACAAAGTCACCCTTCATGTGAAATAAAGCTGTCCATGCAAGCAGCCCATTGTGGAATAGCTGTTACATAGCAGATATTAGGGGTTGTTACCACATACAAACAAGGTGAAATCAACCCGGGTGTCGTTAAAGTCAATCAGAGATGAGACAGAGAGGGAATAGGGGACTTGTTTTTGCTGGAAGGTGGTTGTGCTCATTGTCAACAAACCATTGCTGCCTACCCAAACAGAGGATGCCACTCCATCCAGTCCTGCTTCACTGAACAGATACCTACCCCAGTTCAAAGTTTTATCTGATCAACTTCAGGCAAATTTGAGAAAGCAGAAACATTTCTTGGCCACATAGTGGGATTAAAAAGACTTTGTCCCATTTGGTCCTTTAAGACCAAAAAGAGGAAAAAGGGGGGGGGGGGCAGAAATAAGGAGGTACATGGGTACAAAGTCATTGGCTCCCAGAATCATGTGTCAGCTTGGACAGAGTGTAAAAGTGAAACAGCTCTCTGGTTTAGTGGTTAAAGTCATATTGCCATCAGTTTTGGTGAAGCCAATAACAATAGTTAAAACAACTGAAAAATCAAAGTCTGGAGGGTTTTTTTTTTCCCCCCACCTTTAAGATTTATTGACTGTTTAGCTGACTCCATATCATCTTTTTGTTCCTGTTTACCTGCCCTTAATATAGAATCATAGAATGATTAGGGTTAGAAAAGACGTTAAGACCACCTACTTCCAACCCGCTGCCACAGGCAGGGACACCTTCCACTAGACCAGGTTGCTCCAAGCCCCATCCAACCTGGTCTTGAACACTGCCAGGGATGGGGCAGCCACAGCTTCCTGGGACAGCCTCACCAGATAGAAACAGTAAATCTTACATATTCTGCCTATACAGTGAGGCTTAAATGTTTTTGAAGTACAAAGTAATCCTGTTCAGTTTGCAAGATTTGCTGGGCTCTTGGGTCATATTGTTGAGAGTATGTAATAATAATTCACCTTTCACATATTTCCATGTTCATAGGTAGCTCACAATCTTGGCAGATGTATGCCCTTTGTTAGTTTTAATTAATATCACTATAATATGTAGTCTTTTGAAATCTCTATAGATTAAGAATACAGATTGTGTATGTAATTGAGGTGCAGCTGTGTTTTGGCCATCAAAATCCTCAGGTATGCACGAGCTCTGAATTTAAATTTTTCTTTTTGATACAGTAAGTCTCTTGCACGATAGGAAAATAAGACCATCTTCTGCTGTGGGGAATCAGTTTATATACTGGGCATGATGTGCTGTGGTATGGAATACCCCTTTGGCTAGTTTGGATCAGGTGTCCTGTCTCTGCTTCCTTCTGGCTTCTTGTGTCCCTCCTCACTGGCACAGCATGAGAGACTGAAAAGTCCTTGCTCAGGGTAAGCGTTACTTAGCAACAACTAAAACATTGGTGTATTATCAGCATTGTTCTCAGACTAAAGCCAAAACAGCATTGTACCAGCTACTAAGAAGGAGAAAAAGAACTGTTGCAGCTGAACCCAGGACAGTATCCAGCCCTTATTCCATAATATTCATGTCATGCTCAGGTCCCACATTTTTCAATGTACCATTGCTTTTTGTCTCATGAGATATATATATACACGTACAACACAAAGAGATGGCTATCATTCCTTAGCCCATGGACCATCCCTGTAAAGTTCACCGAGTTCATTGGCTGTTTTCATCCAAAATTAAATTAACTGTACAGAAAGTTAGAGAAACATTTTTGAAACTATTCTGCAGAGAAATGGTGAAATGTTGCTGAAGGTATCTTGAACGTATCTTGAGAAAAGATGTGCCTTTTCCATTGATAAAATGCCCTTATGGAAGAACTTGGTGAGTGATACCTCTCCATGTTCTTGGGTAACAAAACCAGTTCAGTAGTCCCACAAATTCTAAAGTAGCGTTCCAGGCTGCAGTAGGAGAAAATATTGCAAAATCATCTGTGGTAGACTTGATGTTTCTGGTATTATAAACTATTAGTTTACTAGTCTTCAGTTAAGTTTTTTGCCTTTATCACTGAGCCAGGAGAACAGACGACGAGAAAGCTCCCTTGTTGCTTGGTGCAATGGCAGCTAAGAGCCTGAAGTGCTGCTGAGGGTAATGAGCTAATCCGCATATCTGTGTGAAATGTTTTAAGAGCTTGCAGATGATTCATTCTGCAGCTAAGCTCTGGGTGCAATAACTGCAGCAGAGGATAGTAACACATTAGGTCATTACAGCATTTGCAGTGGCTATTTGAATCAGTGTGAGTAATGCAATATATGAACTGAAAAAATTTAGCTTGAGACAGCTGCTAAGGTTGAACTTGAGCTATTCAGCTGACTTTCTCAGTGACATACCATGCCATCGAGTGCAGTTTAAAGCTGAATTGTGAGCAGTTCAGCTGCCTGTTGGCTGAAAATGTTGGAAAGGCAACAGCAAATTAGCATCCAACTCAAGTTATGCCATTTACTTCTGAACTGTCTCTGCTTTTGCAGGATCCTGTTTTGTAAAAAGAAACAACCCCATGGTATATCCCTGATGGACTGAGCATTAGCTCAAGGCAGAGATGTTTCTGGGCAAGTTTTGCTGGTGGCTACTTAGCTGTCATGTGAAGCTAGCACCTTCTGATGCTAACTGCTGGCTAATCAGAAAATGGGCTTCATCTGTACAAATAAGTATGCAGATCAGATAAGAAACAATGGCTACTTGGTTTTCTGTGGTTTAATGCTTGGGATTGCCCCAACCCATCTTTCATTGTCACTGTTTCAAGACTTTCATCTGGTTTCTGGCTGGACAAAGGGCATAGGTAGGGTCTGGATTTGCTCACAGACTTTGCTAGTCAAAAATACTGGGTTTAACGTATGTTCACACAGGAGACTGTAGGGCACATCTGGAAGAATCACATTCATTTGAAGGTAAAGAACTTTCATTAGTAAAGTAAGATATAGTATGTCAATAACACACCTTGATATCTGACTTCGTAAGGAAAACACAGGGTTAAAAGGCTCTTGCGTAAATATTGTTGGGCCTGATCTTTAACAGTTTCATATTTTGTAAAACCTTTTAAATTCGTGAAAAGTGAGCACAATATGTTACCATTGTAATCTGATAGTGATTGTTACTGTTTGATCATCACAGTTTTACTCATAATTTTGCTTTCTTTTCTGTCTCTACCTTTTTTTCATCCTTAAGAGAAGAAATCAAGTACTGAAGTGCTTTGCTGCAGAGACTGATTTTCCTGTTCTCTTTAGTTTGTGACAATTTTTGAAATCCAGTCAAAAAAGATAAGGTGATGTTCTAGCATCTTTTATGTTATTAAATATGGTGAAGTTACATCTTGGCATAGATATTTATTTAATGTTTATAAATGAGGTGAGCATATCATAGGTGAAAACTATTCTGTCACTATGCAGCATCATTATCAGGGTCACATCTTTCATTTTTTCCTGCAAAACAGTTGAGGAAATTAGGAAGTTCTGTTTTAGAACTTCACTGCTAGATCAGCATACATAGCTGTGTAGGAAATTTGTTTCTTTATTCTCTATGGGCCATTTCCATTTAATGATATCTCCCAGCTGGATAAAAAGTAGTTCTTCTAATACTCTTCAGAAATCTGCAACCGGTGAAGTACTAATGTAAGTATGATTTATGATTCATACTCTAAGATTGTCATGCATATCTGTAGCAGAACAAAAATGCATTGAATTTTCCTGATTTTAATATAGAGCATCCCCACTCATCTGTTGTAGACACCATTGAAAAGCTTCAATTTTAGTTTTGTTGTCATAACCTGTAGTTGTTGTACATGCTTTGTAATGCATAATTCTAATTCAAAACAGGAAACATTGAAGGGTTTTGAAATGAAGGGATTACCTTGAGAGTATTTCTTCTTGCTGCTGTTTTCTCCACTTTGCCTAAAAAATGCTGCAAGATTGGAAAGGAAATTGTTAAATGTCAGTGATCCCTTATTTTTTTCTTGTTTTTCAGTTAATGCAAATGGAAATTGGGAAGATGGAAAGGAAACTGAATTTGTAATTTAGAAAGAACTGAGGTTATGTATTAAGCTGTGTTATGTGAGCCTCCAGGGTATTCCACCATCTTGAAAATTTGGGAGAGGAAGAAATGTGGTTGTAAAGGTTCAAATGACTTATAACACAAAATGATCTTTGCCCTGTCACACAGTATGTAAGTTATGTATTTTTGTTTTAAAATTGCTGACAGCAAATGGTCAGAACAAGTGTTCCTGTTGGAACTAAGGCCAGAAAACATATGAGCACCATTTGCTGAAATATTACCAATAGCTGCACCAGAGCAGGAAGCAGCAATGGGGGATACTGTGCCTGGGGAAATCCCGATATTAATGGAATAGTGCATCATGTTTCTGTTCTTTTTTATACTTGAAATTCAGAGTCATTTTAAAACTGCCCTGTTTTCTTTTTAATGCATCCTAATGCTGGAATCCTAATGCAAATAGCAAACAGAAGCACAAAGAGAAATGGGCCTTCTAAAATCACAACAAATTGTTCATAGAGGATGTATTTGGAGCTGTGTAGAGTTACACATAGTATAACATCCTTGTAAGACTCCCTGGTATGCTAATTGTTGGTCAAATAGAATTGAGAAATTTTGTCTGGTAGGTTTCAACCTGCGTGTTTGAGGTAAAACACATTTGGGGTGTAGGTGAAAGGTGGAACCTGATAAAAGGTGATTAAAAGCAGGTGCGAACAAGGAGGAAAATGAATGAGGAAGAAGCTGCTTCAGAAGGAACTTTTCTTGCGCTAGTGTCATGTTTATGCAATGCTGTTTCTGAAAAGCAAGTACTCATTTGTGAAAGAGGACTATGGAGACTTGCAAAGTCTCAGGATACCCAACAGCAGATTTTTGTAGCTCTATGTAGGGCTTGTTTCAGAGCTGCTGGATATTAGTAGAATGCTCTCATCCATTCAGCATGTGGATGTTCTTTTCTGGAGATTTAGAGCTCTTGGTTGTTATCAGTCTATTGTTAACAACTTTGATATCAGCAAATCAGCTGTTGTATTCCCCTGACCTGGAAATGAGAATTTGCAAAGACCTTCACCTGTTTTCTCTAAGGAAAAGAGGAGGGATTGGTAAGTACAAGTGGCCTTGGAAGGAATTAATGGTGTCAGTGGCTGTATTCTGGGAGGCTGTGCTTGCCCTTATTATTACGGGTGATAAAGTGTTTTATTGGGCATGTGGAACTCGGATGACAACTGTTTTGACTCTGCTAAGCAACTGCAGGATAACAGTGTTGTCTTTTAGAGGCTGATCAACAGTTGGTAACTGGAAGGTCTGAGGCCACTAAGCAAAGCTTGCTTCAGATTGTAATTGCATACTGTGTTCTACCCAGCATAGCTGGTAGGCAGATTAGAGGCCTTCTGCTATTTCTGAGCAGTACATGAGACTATCTAAATGACAGTCTCTAAAGGGATTTGGGGGAGATCATTTGTACATCTGCTGAGGAAATGAGATTTTGTTTGGGTGCTTTTCTTTCCTTGTTCTTTGTGCAGCTATGTGGTGTGCCATGCAAGATAAAACTAACAGGGTAGTCCTCTAGGTCACTTAGTGGATAGTGGCTTTGCAAACACTGCAAATTGTGTTATTTTAAAACAGAATGGTGAACACTAAACGACAGGAATAAATAGGCTATATCATACTTCTGACAAACATGTTGTATATTTTAATTATAAACTTTATTAATAGTACATGACTAGTTTGAGAGTGGTCCAAGTGAACTTGTTACGTAATTTCTACCACTAGTCTGTTCTCACAGTTCCCACCACTACTTTTTGGAAGCTGAAGTGGCATGACAGAATTCTGTTTGGATGTCAGAGAAATGAACACAGGATGCTGTTCTCTGGAACAGGCTGGAAGAATTGTGGCTGAATATCTGCTGTGATGGTTGAATCACAGCTGATGACTGTAAGACTGAAGTGCATGAAGTGGATGCAGTAGGAGAGACTGGCAATTTTTACAGACAATGTTTTTGAAAATATGCTCCTGTTGAACTCCATTATCTAATTTTGGATGTCCCTTTTGCTTTCTCTGTGTGCCTTCTTTTCAGCAAAGCTCCACCCCTGCAATTACAAAGACATCTTTCATAGTGAATTGCGACAGTGTTTTGTTGTTAGCAAGTCCTTTTTCTTGTCCTCTGTGTTTCTTTGAATCTCTGATAATGTCTTCTGCTCCTCAGCCAATCTGCTTCTTTCAAGAGCTTCAATGAATCTTTCACAAAAAGGAAAACAAAACCAACTGTTGTAGTCACCTGATATTGAACAGCAGGAACATTTGTGTTCTTAGTAATGCAGATGCGAAGAATGATGATCTTACAACTTCATAACATTTTCCTTATAACATTTTCCTTCATAACATTTTTCTTTCATACTTACTGAACCACTTCCTATTATTGAGAGACTCTAGAAGTGGTGAGTTTTCTCCATCTTTTCTCTGATACACTTTGATATGTAAAGCCCAGTGGCATGATTCCACAATGATTAATAGTGGACATTGAATTTGCTACTCCTTGCCTTCAGCACAGTGGATTTCTGCTGTTTCTTGTTAGAGTGGCACCATGAAGACAACGTAAGCATATTCAGAGCATTTCTTGTGGGGAGATCTTGCTGAGGCCAAGATTGTGATTGCTTTTGTATTGCTTGAGGCAGTAGAGATATTGGAGGATGCCTCTCATGCATGTGAGGAAAGAGCAAAGAAACTTACAAGTACCTATAAACAGAGGCCATGGTAAATCCAGCACATATATAATGCTAGAGCAAGTGGTCTTGGTAAGTATTTGAATGCCTTTTCAGTTGTTGCCTTTAGATCATGTGTATTTCTTTGTTCCGTGGTAGCTCTCGGTCACATTAGCCTCCTCCAGCTTTTTCCTTTGCTTTCTCAGTCCATTGCATCTTCAAGGAGCTAGAGAAGATTCTGCAGGAGTAGCGAGGGGAGTAAGGGAGGAGCATGCATTTGCAAGGGGAGAGTGATCCTATTTAGCTTGTAGGAAGTGAAAGGCTTTAAGAGTACATGCAAAATGCCTGAGCTGCATTGGTAAAAGACATCATTGTTGCCTGTTGGAATTGCTGCTCCCCATTTTCTTCAGGCAATCTTGTGGCAGCTAGGAAGGTATGTGCTTCTGTGGAGCATTCTTAGTGTATTTCTGGTAATTCAAGTGCTCAGTGGATAATAGAATAATATAACCAAATCTATATTTGGGAAGCATTCCCACTGTGGAATGCCACATCCTAACTAGGGCTAGTGCTTTGAAATTGCATTTTGTGCCCTATGTAGATATTGTAAAATAGCTCTAGTTGTGCACTGTACTTTGAGCACGAGCTTTTTTAAGATTCTCATTGACAAGAGATAATAATAATAAAAAAGTAATTGCCAAGTTTCTACTAAAAAAAAAGGAGGGGAGGAAAAAAGGGGAAATTCTAGAGTGAGATTTGTACCAATAAACATACGGAGAGGAACTGAATTAATTTTATGCATTATTAAATGACATATGTAGTTTATAACAGAATTAAGGAATGTTCAGAGATCACAGAGAGAAACAGACCAGGTGGTTGGGGCAGGACACAAATTGGCATTGGAGGCAGCTAGGGGGACTGCTAAAATACTTCTGGAGTCCAGGCATGAGATGTAACTTGCTTATGAATCTGAGAATAAAAACTGCACAGCAATTCACCAGTGACACTGCAGTGTGATGGTGATGACAGAAAAAGCTCTGTAGCCTGGTTTGCACCAATGCAAACTGGCAAGCACAGGCAAGCATGGAGTGTCAGGTAAGAAGGATTAAGGAGTAGAGGGCAGATAAGGTCAACAAGGTGCATAATTATCTGGTTCCAGATTATCTTCTGTGTTTGGTACACGCCTGTCATGTGTCTTATACATTTTGGTGTATCCCACTGTGATTGATTTATATCCCCCTCCCTGTCTATAATTTATTTATGAGATGGAATAGGAATGAGTCCCCATGAGACATAGAGTACCATATGCTACGTATGGAGCCTGATGTTAGCAAATGTTTGCTTTTTGGTTCTCCTGCTGCCCCTAGATTCATAGTGCATATGGTTCAATTTAGTTGCAATGGAACTGAGTCATTGTCTCTAAAGCCTGTTTGGGCTGAAAGCTCTTTGAATGATTGTCAGTGTCAAATAATTTGAAATGGGCTTTGAGATGGCTACTTGTAAAATATCAGCTACTGGAGCTCAGGAGTTCCTTGTTGATGTTCTCCATAAAAAATGACTTTAAGGATGCTCTTCTATATGGGTACATCTATACACAGATATATACGAATTGTACATTAAAAATACACATGATATAAATATTTGAAGGCTCCAAATCCTGCAGGTATTTATACACCATGCACCATGAGTTCTGAGTAATTTCTTGATGTCAATAGGGAAATAATCTTATTTTTGTGGGCATGAACATTTGTATTTATGTAAACCTATTAGAAAGTTATCATCTCTGCCTGACTTTCTTCATTATTTGGGGAATTCTTTTTGTGTGCAATGGATTGAATAGATTTTTTTCAGCAAGGGATATACTATTTTTAATGATGTTTGACAGCAGAAATGCCTTTTTAACGCAGTAAGGAACTGAAAGCTTTTGTTTTTCCACAATAACCCATTGAAAATATAATTTCCCAATGCATTGGTGGTTGTGTAATTTGAAAAAGCATTACATTTTAGATGACATTTGAAAGAACAGAAATACTGAAGACTTCTGAAACTCAGCTGCATTTCTGTTTTCTCTATTCAGCGCTGCTGGGAAGGCATGTGTGCAAAGAGATTCTGAGCATGAAACATCAAGACTGCTGGTTTATTCCAGTTGTCCTGGTCAGTAGCTGTGACAAACAATGGGATGTAAGGAAATATTAAACCTTCTGATCTGACAGTTGATGTTAGTGGCTGGATAGCGTGGAAACTATTCAGGTGGTTCAGGCTTCCTGCGTAAGTGAGAATCTCTTAGTCCAGATAAACTGGAGCTGAATGTGGACTGTATTATACAAATACAAAGAAGAAAGAATGTTGCCTTTGTATTGGTGTACCTGTGAGGAATATCAGGTATATGAAAATTAAATAGAAGTTGAATCAAAGCACTTCAGGGTATTAAGTAGACTAATGATTGAATTCACTAAATACTTCATGCTTCAATAAAAAAATGGTCCACTCAAACTAGTAAAGGAACAGCCTGGATTGTCATTGTCCATAAAAGTAATTCCTAGCAAGTAGCATTAATATTGTATAAAGACAGAAAAATATTCCAGCTCATTGCTTCTGATTCCAGGCTTGCTTTCTGTCATTACACTAAATTCAATCATGCTTTATCACTGCAGTAAATGCTCTCAATGATTCTTTTTCGTGTTGGTTTGTTGTTGTTGGGACTCTGAGTGCCTCTAGTGGGTTTCTCTGCCTGGGCTCAAAGCCAACTTAAAGAAAGCACAGCTGGTTGTCTTGGGGAAAAGGAGACAGAAGAAGCCTTAGTGGAAGTTACCTGCAAAAACAAGCCTCAGCAGGAGCTTCTGCCATGTTGGCCTGGGAGCTGTGTTAAGCTGAGGCTGTTGTGTGTGGCCCCGCCTGAGCTATGTTGCAGCTGCATTGTAGCCATGCCTGTGGTCTGTGAACTTGCTTTCCCAGCTTAACCTCAGCCCTGCCTCATCCCCATGAGGATGCTGATGTCCTGAGTTTGGGGCTGACCCCCTGGCCTGCCCTACTTCCTTCCTGGGGGCAGTGGGACCAGCCTCAGCTGGTGAAGGCCTGGCCCTGCCAGCCTCGGGAATCTCCTTGGCTCCTGACACCAACCCTTGGTTCTTCCCGAGAGTCATTCACTTAAATCTTAAACCAGAGTATCTATTACGAGAAAGAAAATCCATCCATTTTATTTCTAGACAGTTTTACATGTGAATTTCACAAAAACTGTAGAAGTACTCTCATATTTTATAAAGCATTCACCGTGAAACCAATGTGGTGCAGGAATTGATGTAAGTGCTCCTGAAAGCAGGTCTACAAACTTCCAAAACTTCAAGAGTTTGGAAATGATGTATACAGACATCCATAGTAGTAGAGTGTGTTCCTTTTAAAGATGTTGCACTCTTGTAATGTGTAATAAGAGGAAAATTCCAGAAAGATTTGTTGAAATTGATTATAATAATGGCCATCAAACCGTTTAGTAATTATAGCATTAAGAATACGTATTAGTGTTAAAAATATGCATGTGCCCACCAGTTCTTGATAATTCTTGCCCACCATATTTTTCAGGAGTGTTTCTACTGATCTGAAGTATTCTTGATCTTGTTGAGAGCTATTAGTCTATGCACATTTTCAAGGTATGTTTATTAATAATAATAGTAATTCATAGAGCTAATGAATTTACAGTACATTTTCAGAGTTCTAAAATAAAATACTGCATATATTCATTTGTTCCTTTTCTAACAGTTCCTCTCGCACAGTAGATAGGAAAATTTCATCTCTAAATATTTAAGGAATAAGCAGAGGCAGTTTACAGCCAGCTTTTTGAAAATGGTCTTATTTTAGGTGGTGGTTAATTTCTTTTTAAAATCATCCTGCTGAAGGTAATTTGAACCCCATTTTCAGAAGGACTTATGCCACCGTTCAGTCACTTGAGCAGCATGAAACATTTGGCGTCCTCTAATTGTATGTGTAGACTAGTGACACCTAGATGAGGGGTCATGTTGTAGTACAATCTGCAGACTGAGTTCCTAAAATACAGAAAAAATATAGTGTGACAGACAAATTTAAATGTAGACTTGAGCATTCAATAGCTCAGCTCTTGAACCTCTGTGTGACCTTGAACTTGCCACTTAGCTTCCCCAAATGTCTTTTTCCTCAGTTGCAAACCAGGAATAATGTTACCACAGACTATTGTTTGTCAAACAAACAAAGAATGTGGGATTCTGGAGAAAGTAATAGTAAATGCAGACAGGACTGCAAAGTGTGTTTAATGCTACACAACCTAGCAAACGTAGGAAGAGAGTTTCAGCAGTCCTGGTTTTCAGCATGTCATGTAACTCAGTACATCATAGATTCTTCACTGTCTTTCTCACCGTGGTGTCTGAGCTTCTTTCAGTAGTGTTTAAGCAATGTGAATATTTTTTTACATGTGGTTTCTTCTCTAAACCACAGGTCCCTCCCTTTCCCTCATGTAATGAGGTCTCATCCTGCTTCTCAGGGAGCCAGTTCATGACACTTTGAGTGTGTGTGTATACACGTATGTATTTACACACAGAGTCTATAAATAAACATATTTTTCCCTAAGTTGGTCAAAGAAGCTGAATCTTGCTCAAGTTAGTAAAGCAAACTCAGTGTTTTAATTTTAAACTTGTATATGAAGAGAAAAATAAATACTTTTTTCCTTTTTGCAAATTCTTTTTAAAAAGTCAAACCCCTTCTTTCCAAACATTCTCACTGCATCAAGTTTCCCAAGAGAAGTTGTATCCTAGAATAATACTTCAGATGCAACATCTTGAGAGTTCTATTTTAATTACGACAAAGATGGGAGACACGCTGATACTGGAGAAACTCACATTATTCTGTGGTAGATTTTATACTGATCTTGTATGAAAAGGGAAAAAAGTATTTTAATAAAATTTTCTCCTGTAATAATGCAGGTGGAAAATGCTGACTATCAAGGAATGGGTTTCTTTGGATTCATACTGATGGTCTTCTAAATTCACCACCTCAAAACTAAAGCCCATACAACCTGAAACACATGCAATCACTTGTATTCCCTATAGATTTTTTCAAACTACATTCCTATAATTTAATTAGGCCTCTTATGTGAGAAGGGGATTTGCTTCTTGAATTATAGAATCACTCAGGTTGGAGGGGATTTGGAGAGGTCACCTGTTCAATCTTCTGCTCAAAGCAGAGTCAACACTGAATTCAGACTACATTGCTCAGGGCTTTCTTTGTCAGGTAGTTCAGGCTTTCTTAGGTGTTGGAAACTTGGAAGGAAGGAAGGAAATTCCACAGCCTCTTGTGGCACCCTGCTGCATTGCTTCACTATTCTCACTGGCTGGTTAGAACTCTCTCCCGCTGTGCATCTCGATAAAGAGCCTGGCCTTGCCGTCTCTTGTAGGTAAAGATCTAGCCTTGTAGCTACAGGAAGGCTGGTATTAAGTCTTTCCTAACTGTTTTCCTTTCCACACTAGACAAGCCCAGTTTCCCTTTACCTGTCCTTGCAGAGGTTGTCTATTCCAGCCCCTGACCATCTTGGCTTTCTACTGGCTCAAGTTTATCAATATCTTTCTTGCACTGGGGTGCCTGAAAGTGGACATGGTATTCCAGGTGCACACTAACAAATGATGAGCAAAGAGGAATAGTCATTTCCCTTGACCTAGCTGTGCTTTTCTTTATACAGTCCAGGATGCTTTTAGCCTTCAGTGCTGGCTGGTGTTTACCCCACTGTCCACCAGGACCTCCAGACCTTTTTCAGTCGTGCTGCATGGCCTGTTGGTCCCAGCCTGTGCAATGGCAAAAGGTTAGTCTAGACAAAGCGCAGGGCTTTGCATTAGTCTGTGTTGAACTTGATGTGGTTCCTGCCAGTCCATTCTCTAGCTTGCCTAGAGGCAGCCCTCCCCTCAAGCACTGAATACATCTGTGGGATAAACACTGCGGCTGTTCATCACTGGTTTATGCTGGCATCTATTTTTTGAGAAAAATATCACATCCAATGGAATTTTTAGAGGAAATTTCAGTGTGATTTTGAGATGGAAGTTTTAGGCTTATTGGAATCTGAAATTTTTATTACAAAGGGTGTAATTATTTTCTTCCTAGCCATAGCGATTAAAACCCTCCTTTTATACTTAATTTCAGGGAGAACTAATAGCTCCATATTGTCTCCCATAACGCTGGAGCACTGGTTCAAGTCCGGACGACTGGAAAGGGGCTGGAGCATTGGCTTTCCTACGACTTGGTGAAAAGAGTGCCACCTGCTGAGCGTATGTCCCAGTTTGCAAACGTAAGTATGCAAAGCATAGTCTTTAATCCAAATTCTGACTCAGAGCAATCCAGTTTATTAATGATATGAGTCGATGCTGTTACACCACAAGATGTGTCTGTACAAGCCAAAGAAACCTAAGATTTTATATGGTGATAGCTAGGAAATCTTCCAATCTCTTCCTTCCATGTAATAATAAAATAATGACCTACCAGGGGATATATGTATATTAAGCTTTGTTACTGTAAAAGCGATGGAGTGCAGCCTGGATGCAGTGTCAGCAAATGCTGAGAAAAGGAGAAAGGAATAATAATAATAAATTTTATAAAAGCAAGCATAGCAAAAGCTGCTACTACGAGAAACAAAATTATGATGTTTGGTTCTGGAGGAGATGCAAGGACTGCATAATGTGAGGAACAGAGAAACAATTAAAGAGTTCATAATGGCAAAATCTTGACAAAACATTTCATAAAACTGTTTATTGCCCAGTACCATACAGCTTTCGAAACACTCCTCATGGCATGGTGTCTTTGAAGTATGCTTCATCTGTTTTGGAGCTATGAACTGGCTGGTTGTACCTACAGGCTTGCCTGGTTTGTTCTTATCACATTTGGTATGTTTAGGAAGAAGTACCACCCTTTCCTATAGATTTTGCATCTTTACAGTGTGCTTCAGCTTTGGCCTTCTGGTTATAATGTTGACTTTGGCTCAGTGAAGGACTCCTGTCTACCTTTTACATTATTTAGGAGGCAACTATGAAAACCCAACAACATTAAAATGTCTCTTAGACAAGGGTAGACAGCATACTCCCCTGGCTGCGCAATGTTAGCTTCTGTAGCCAGATGATGACGTTTCTGCCATTGTCTGCTGCTTTGACGTGATTATGAGTTGTGAAACAGGAGTCACTACTCATGGTTTTGCTTCCCAAACTCCAAACAGATGAAGTACAACATGCATTTGTTCTGGCTGGATGGAAAAGCTAAATTTTGCTGTTACAACATGATTTACAGTCACGGAAGAGTGGGATTTGTTTGTGTGTGTGTGTGTGTGTGTGTGTGTGTGTGTGTGTGTGTGTGTGTGTTTGTTTGGGTTGGTTTTCTTCCCCGCCAATGAAAGTTCAGATAAGCAATTTCAATCTTACTAATATCTGATAATATCCTTCATGGGAGGCACTGGTTGCCTAACATCTTAGAGAAGGAAGTAACTCCAGCTTATGGAATCTGTCTTTTCAGTCTTTATTATCAATTGCATGCCTTTGACTTCAGTTTTAGTCATTATATATTCAATTATTTAAGGTTACTTTACATAGTAGCTAATTTGTGAACAGCTGTGAATATTCTTTCTGCATTGATTTAAATAGCTATTGACCTATTGCTCCTGTCTATTCAGGAGTTTAGAAGAGCAAACGCGTTAATGGTAAAATAGAAGAGTTTTTCTTGACTGTTGCATTGAGACAGTGTTGCATCAAGGGATACCTTTGGTTATGAAAGAAAAAAACAACTTTACCAGTAGTACCTGTGGCTACTATTTTGCTCTTCGACTCCATGTGTCTCACTTACTCTCTGCACCGTGACAGGAAAAGATTGGGTGTGGTAATTAGACGACTGACCTGGGACTCATCAGAGAAACCTGGTTGGTTATGCATCAGATGCCTTCTGTAGTCACGAGTCAGTCACTTCTCTGGGCTCCTGTTCCCACACATCTTGAGCTTCCCTGGTAAAAAGTTCTGCATGGAAGCCAGGACCTATTGTGAAAGAAATGCGAACTAGGGTAAGAGGGCAAAAATTACTTCTAGATTTCACTCTATAAAGCAATACATGCTAGGAGGGGAACTGCCCTGCTGGTCTGGGGAAAAAAAACCAGCAGTGCTGCTGCGTGCACAGAGTGATCTCAGCCTGGATGAACATAAACACGTGGCAACGTGCATGTTGGGGAAAAATGTTGGACATTTTCATGTAGCTTGGCGTGTTTCACTGAAGGAGAGCCTAATCTGTCAATGCTGTCTCAATGTTGTTTTATATTCTGAAAGTTTTGTTGATCGTGGACGAACTCAGGTATCGGAGCAGTCTACAGGGGGAGCAATGACGAAGCAGCTCCTTTATTTCCTGCCTGAAGAGGAGTAGCGTGCCTGCATTTGCCAGCACACTGTGTTTTTTATTCTCAGACCAAGGCGCCAGAGGAAGCCATATTCCAGCAGAGGAGCTGAACATTTTTAGAAACCTCAGCAGTTAGGTGTTCTTGTGCAAGGAAATTTCAGTGTTCTTGTGCAAGTAAATTTCAGGCGTTTGGTAAAACAGCCAGCAGTGTAGAGATGACCTGACCTGCTCTCTTCCTTGTTTTTCCACTTTTTTTCTTCAGGAAAAACTGTGAGAAGAGGGACTAAAGGAGGGAAACAGGAAAAAATCGTGTTTTCCTCTGGTTCCAGTGGCTCCTTAAAAACAAAAAGCTTTCCGTTTGCTTGTTTTTCTTTAGAGAGAAAGGCCACGAAGCCCGATCGCGCTGGCTGGCACCGAACATCGTACCGGTGAGTTTAGCCAGGTGCTGGTCGCGGCAGCGTTTTGCACGGCTTTGGCTTCCAAATCAGTGCTGCAAACTCTGCCCGCCCATGCCTCGGCGGGGATTTCCCCTCCTTCCCTGCACGCAGCGGCCAAAGCCGAGCACGGAAGGTCAAGCCAAGAGCTGCGAAAAGGGGTGGGGGGCCAGGCCAGTGCCAGGAAGAGACGCCGAGGGTCGGCGGGGCTTGCGGCTGGGGGGTGGGAAGGCGGGAGGAGGAGGAGTTGAGGAGCCCGGGCCTGGGAGCCTCCCCACTTACCGCACTAGGAAGTGACGCTTTCCCTGAGTCCCGGAGAGAAAGAAACAAAGTTTGGGTGCCTTTCCCCCCCACACACCCCTCCGCTCCTCCTTCTCCCCCACCTTTGCCAATTGCCGCCCCGCAGGCGCCCGCTGCAGCAGTCTCTCGCTTCGCAGGTGAGCCACCGCGTTTTCGGCCCGCTCCTGTTTTTCGCGGGTTTATTATTTTTTCCCCTCACGTCTTGCTTCCGTTTTCCTGCCATTTTGGACAGGGGGTGTCTCTGCTGGGGCTTTTTTTTTTTTTGTGGGGGGGTGGTGGTGGTTAGGGGTGCTGTGCTTTGTTCACGGGTGCAAGATGGGGAGGAAAAGCGCCCGTGGAGGCGTCGGGGCCGCCTGACTCCAGCCCGCCGGGGCAGCGGCGCTCCCGGCCTGGCTGCTGCGGGGGGGCAGCCTCGGCTGCTGAGCCACGGCCGCCCGCTGACCGCAAGTCCTTGCGAGGGCTCCGGAGGGGTCACTTCGGTGCTGTCTGGCTGCAGCAGCGCCTGGAGGACGCGTCTGTGTGCGGGTGAGCTGCCTGCGGACGGCATTTGCGGGTGGTGGTTTGGGGTTGGGTGCTTTTGGGGTTGTTTGGGGGGGGGGGGGGTTGGTGGTGGTGTTTCTCTTTGCTTGCTGCGTGCCGGAGCCGGGGCAGCGCCGCGTGTGCCGCGTGTGCAGGCTCGGCCGGCGGGGTTGGATTTCTCTGCTGGGGTTTACGCAGTGCAGGGGGGTTGGGGAGGAATTTCTTAGGTAATGTCCGAAAATCCCGTGGTCTCCAATGTGCAGCTTCTTTCTCTGGCAGCAACTGCAAAGGGCCGATTCTGTGCAGTTTCTGTGCAGTGCAGCAGCAAAAGCTGACGAGGCACCCACGCACGTATGTGCGAGCCTTATATAATACTTAAGGGATTTGTTTTTCGTTTAACAGGCGTGAGCAGGATTTATTTTTGGTTCGTGAAGTCTTGTGTGGTTGCAGCCTGCAGAATTAGACCAATGCTCTCTTTGCTCCACAGAGGTTTACTTGCATCCTCTTTAAAACAGCTTCTTTTTTAATAATAATATTTCATTTCGTCCTGACTCCGTGTTTTGAGAGCGGGGTAAAGGCCGTCTACACTGGAGCAAGCAGTAAGCAGTTAAGGGAGGGGAAGAGGGAAAAGAAATGTCCTAATGCAGAGACTGATATTAGGTTGTTTAGAGGGCGAGACTGCAGTTCCAAGCAGCAACAGCAGCAGCTTTATGACTGTGTGTAATTACAGAGTGATTGCATAGGACAGCATTGTTGGAACGAATACGTATACACAGGCTATTGTGCAAGATTTCTGTACCGAAGAAAACGTAGTTCTGCATTGCAAATGCTAAAAAGAGAATGCATTCTGCATTGAACTGCCACTTTCCTCTTTTGACTTCACCGAAGAATTAGGAGGGGGATGGGGAGAGAAGGAGAAGTGGAGCGAGGCCAATCGTAGAAGTTGCACAACTGAAATACTCATCAGAAACGCCCCCAGTAGTCTCTGAAATCACTGAAGAAATTGAAAGCTCGTTGAATCTGTGGTTCCTCTTTCTAAAGTGATGATGCAGCAGGTGAAAATCAGGCAGGTTTGCTAAGAGTCCGGCAGGTTTAGTGCAACTCTTGCTCAGCTGTGCTTGTGTGCTAGGTTAAAATGAGCAACTGCGGTTCAGGCAGTGTGCTTGGAAATGGAGAAAAGAGTGCTCGGGAGAGTTTACGTGTCAGGCCACGAACGGTTAGAGGTTGAAAGGAGTGCTAGACCAGGCATAAGTTTTGAATATGCTGTTTCAACTTCAGTGGAAGAGTTGCATATTGCTTGGTGATCTTGCAGGCAGTGTTGTCTGAGGGATAGGACAGGGCATTGAGAGTGTGCCATTGAGGACATGTTAGCAAGTCTTTTAACAACGACTGTGGAAGACCGTCAAAATTACACCAAAGTCCTTGTGGATACCAATTAAGGTACCTAAGATTTGTTTTTAAGAGATTCTGGTTACTCGTAATTTTTATCAGTTTAGTTGTGGAAGTAGTTGGAATTCATAAAATACAGATCCAAACGATTTCAGAACTGCTACTCAGAAATTGGCCTTTCTAAGGCTGGAGACAGTTTTCTAGAAATGTTATCTTTAACCATCATGCTAATTTCTTAATAAATGCTGTGAAGGCCTGTAAAATATTTTGAGCACTGTGATCTAAAGTACTATAAAAATGGAAAGCTGCTTTAAAATTTCTTGGTGTTCAACTAGAATGTATTTTAGTAATACACACAGATCCTCTTATTAATGGTAGTTTCCTCAGGTTGTCAACTAAATGCTTCATGTAAAATATATGTAGCTTTGTTAATGAAGAACATAATGATGTCCTGAAGAAGTTTGGGTGTTTTGGGTTTTTTTTCTTTTGAGAAGTAGCTAATTAACCAATCTGACAAACTTAGTTTCATAGTGATCCTTCTGTAAATGTATTGGGGCATTTTATCTTAATACAAAATAAGCAAAGATACATTAATCTGTGCATAACTATGACGTTCCATTTGTACATTTTTCTTTGAATTGTTTCTCATGTTTTGACTGACTTTTCAATCCATGTTTCAATGTACAAGTTACTTCTGGGGAAAACCAGAAACAGTGCTTAAAGATTCCTTGAATAATTTGTCGTGGTGATACAATGTAGTCATTCCTTATGCTAAATCTTTTGATTTTCACAGCCTATATTGTGGGAGAAAAAGCTGTAGGCCAGGATTCTTCAGACTTGTATACAAAGGAGTAGGTAACTTTCATGTCCATAAGTCGTCCTGTGGTACTCAGTGGAGTTAGTCATAGATACACATTTTTGTGCATAGTAGCAAAAGGGAGGTGTAGCTGTGCTAGCCTTGAACCCATCCAGGTGCATGAGAGTAATGGTGATATGAAACTGAGGGCTGTAGCACACTACAAGCCTTTTGGGAGCCTACATGATCATTCCAGATGTTAATTATGTGTTTGTATTTTCACTCCTATTGTCTGTCACCTGTAAGTGGCAGCTGCAGAGCTGCATGAGATGTTTCCAAGCCTGGCATCCCTCCCATGATGCTGTTCCATCAGGCTGCCAGGCAATGCATGCAGTTGCCCCTAAGAGGGGACCTGCAGCCTTGCTTTGGGAATGGCTGCCTTGGTGATGGTGTTAGCAGCAGCATGTGTGTGTGGGGGGGCATGGTCAGGCATGTAAGGAACGGAGAGCAACTTCTACGAATCAGGATGGGGGTCTGTCTAGCCCATAGTCCTGTTTTGGATATGTTTAGCCATTATCAAGGGGTATCTACTCAAGAAACTTACATAGTTTTCCCTCAAGCTCAGGTAAACCTTTAGCAGCCTCTTTTTTAACCTATTGATCAAATTATGGAATGAGGGTGTTGATGGGACTTGTATTAGGGATAAGAGCTGATCTGGTTATGTTGTTTCTTAAAAACAAAAGAACAACCCTCCCAAAAACCCAACTTTTTTTCTTTTTTTTTTTTTTCCTCAGGCATTTCATAAAATCTTAGTATTGGTTGCAGTAAATTACAGTTTATGCTAAAATGAAATGTAGTAAATATGCATATTGTCTCCAGTGCAGTTAGTGATATTCTAAGTGACATAAAGCGAGAAATAAACCACTTTTCTCTGAGTGTTCATCATGTGAAACAGGGGGGTGAGGGAGGCAGGAGCCCTGGTGGTGAGGTTTCGCAACACATGTCCAAAAAGCTAGCAAATTCTGGCACAGGCAAGCCAAGGCTTGTGAGTCAGCTCCAAATGGAAGAGTTGCCACTGAGCAATTTGTAAATAGGAGGGATGTGCTGCTAATTCACAGAAATATCATCATTAGGACCTCCCCTAATAATTGGAAGTGTGGCACAGAGCTGTCTGTCAGACAGGAGTTGTTCGTGCTTTGAATCACATGTTCCCTTCAGCGTGATTCGAGCGTTCAAACCCAGAAGTCCCTGTCATGCAATATCTGGGTCCCTGAAGGAGGTGGTTGCTCAAGCAATCATTTAAATTTTTGTAGCTGCATACCAGCAACTTGCATTCCGCGTGGAAGCTCCTTGGCAGCTACAGCAGCTCCCAGTGCACAAATGGCATGTGCTTCCAGCGTGAGGCTGCTCCAGGAGCACTTCACGGTGTTTTGCGTGAAGAAGAAGAAGAAGAAGAAAATCTTCTGTTTCTGAATGGTCTCCAACTGTAGCCCTTCTCCAGTGCTCTGCTGATCAACTCGAACGACTGAAAAATATTATGAGGAAAAGCTATGCCCTTCACTGCAGGGAAAATGTGAATGTCTGCATTTGGAATGCAGCCAACGTTCAGGTATTCAGGAGCAAACGGTCGAATGGGGAATGCAGAGATAAATCTTGGTAATTAATTCTTTGCTTTTTGGGCTGTGTTGATTCTTCTTCTCATGTTTGGTGCAACTGACAGCCACCTGAGCAGCAGGCTTGAATTAATAGAATTAATTCATCTCTACATACTATAGAAGGTGCACAGATATTCTTTGAAATTGGCATCTCAAAAATGGATGTTCTTTTTATGTACAAGTAAATTACATGAATGCCTTGTTGCATTGACAGCTGGTGTTGATCAAGAAGTTTAAAAACTGGGAAAAGCTTTTAGATTTGGAGGCGGTGGCAAAGTGGGTGCTTTTTTTTGGTGTTTTGTTTTTTTAAGGCATCTTGAGAGGCCTACAGTAAAACATGGACTAATGCTTTCTTGTCTTTAGGTTTTGAAACTTAATTTAAAAGTTCTAAATAGTTTGACTTAAGTATTGGTAAAGATTGAAACAATGCTGTTAATGGCTGCAGTAAACTGAGAAACAGTTCTGCGATCTTTTTTTGCTAAATTTGTTACTAATTCATTCCATGTTCAGTGTTGGGATGTAAGGAGGTAGGAAGTGGAATCAAGTCAGTATTCAAGTTTCATTTCTTCTTTGCTGTATATTATTTTCTCACGCGAAAATTGGTTCTCTGTTGCTTAGCTTCCCCCATTGTAACTTACTGATAGGAGAGGTTATAGTGCAATAATACACATTGATATACCCTCCTCATACTTATTTTGGGAAGGCAAATTAAATGTGTATGTGTATTTATGTGTACACACACTGTTCTGTTAACATACCCTTAAGATTCTCATGTTATAACTGGGTTCTCCTGAGAATGAATGTTTCTTGCTAGAGTTCTGTTTGTGAAGTTTTGGTTTTTTAAAAGAACTTCTTGATTTTTTTATTTTTTTTTCCCTATTTGTTTGACTGTTTGTTACTATTTCAAGCTTGAATATCATGCTAAATTTTGGGGTTTATCTTAATTTGTTGTTTTTAATACTGTCGCTTTGGATTGTTACTATCTTGTCACTTTTTTTTATCAAGAGCTTTTAACTGAGATGACTTTTTGAAATACTGGTTTGACTTTGCAGTCTGGTTGTAGTACAGAGTTGTATGGTTGATTTCCAGCTACCAGATTGGCTGTATCCCTTTGGCAGGGGTAAACTAAAATCAGTTCTCTGAAGCGGCATGGTGTGGGGCAATAGGTCTGCTGAAATGCTTGTCACCTTGTCTGCAGTGTGCATTGTGATGAAGTCTAAAGTTGAAACTAGTCCTAGAAGTCTGAATAATCTCCAAATTCCTTTATGGTATAGTTCGTAGGGTAAACATACGTTTCTGTTTGGATCCCATTGCGTGATTTCAAACTGGACTTAATCATGTATGCTTAGGTGTGGCCTTATCTGCTACGTCTGTGTACACACATTCCTTGAGCATCTCCTTTTGAACTCCTGCATCTGTCTCTCTTAGTAATCTGTCATAAATGATGTTATTATTTAGAGTTTTATAGTAAGGCAAGTCAACTATTCCTGCAGTTTCATAATATCCTTAACTGTTCAGATTCTCAACCCTGAATAGTCACCTTTAGACACATTGAAAAGTAAAATGTGCCATACATTAAAAATACTCTTGGGATTTTACTGCATCCTTCGCCATTAAGTTGTCTTATTTTCGGGCTTTATTGCTTCTTACATAATGTATTGCTCATTCTTTCAAGCACTTCCTGAAAGGAGAGTTTGCTGTGTTTGTGGGAAGTTACTGCACTTGGGTGGAGAAGAATTTAGCAAAGTATTTTCCTATTTTGAATTTGGTTTTATACCATTTGAGACAAAATCCCAGTGCTGCCAAATTCCTGGTGAGAGGAGAGAGAGCCACAGCTGTAAGGCATTTTGATTGCTTTAGGAGATTCCAATGATGATAATTTAGGATATCAAATACTCATGTATGCAGAACTGGCAGGGAAATCTGACTGTGCCTATGGTTTAGTTTGATTTTGTGACTTAGAATATTCTGAGTTGAATTATTCACTTAGAACCTTTTTTGACAACCTCTAAATGTTATCCTGTAGGAGACATGCTAAATATTTGGATAATTTATAATATGATCCTTATTATATTGAATTAAAATTATAAATATATTTGGATTTTGATTGGAAAGCTGTTATATTATCACATTTTAAGAAAATATGAATATTTTTTAAAGTATAATGAGTAAATCATAGTCTCTTAGAACAGTATTCATTTAAATGGAGATTTTTTTTTTTAAAGGATGTTGATATGCCTGGGGAGAAATAAATGAATGTACTGTAAATGAAAGCTGGGAATTAAGAAGTATTACTGTACCATTGGGCGTTCTTAATAATAACAGTTTAAGCTGTCCTCCTTGAATATTTGGAAAGTCTTTTAAACAAAAACAGTGTTACTGCAAGTAAAGAATTGCACAAAATGTCGCATTTGATTATGGACTTCATTTTTTCTGATTCAATTTCAGTATTGGTCTTTGTTACTGTGATTTTCTAAATACATACAAGAATGCAAAAAGTATTTAAGACACTTCTTTCCTACTGAACTATGAGAACTACTTTGACTTAGGTTTTTTTTGTTTTGCTTTTAGTGCTCTTCTTTGGCAAAAGTGAAATATTTCAGGTATGGTGCTAGCTGTCTTACTTTGCTAATAGCACTTTCTTTCTATAGAAAGCATACTATAACTTTTTCTGTGGAAAAATTTGATCTGTAATAAAAGTGCTCTTATTGCCTAGGAATATGAAAAGAAGAATGTGAAACACTTATAAACAATTAATTTTGAATTTGAGATGCAAAGAATAAACATTCAAGTGTTGAGGTATTAAAACCCTAGGGAGATTGGGATACATAATACTGTGCTTAGGTTTTACAGTTGCTGACAGTGAATAATGGGCTCCCTTGCAAGAAGCTTCATTGAAGTCAAATGCCAATATTTTTTCTTTAAAAAAGTGAACAAAGCCTATCTGAGGTTTTTCGTTTGCCATATAAATAAACCCAGTAACCTTCCCTTTACAGAGGAAATTAAAATACAGAGAGCTTTGTTAGCAAAAGAAATAAAATGCAAATTTGAATCCTTGATTTGTAAAGTTCTTCTCTACAGCTGGAAGAGCTCTTAATAATAATTGCTATTGATATAAATTGTACATTGGAAGATTCAGTTTCCTCATTCGGGTACTCTCTCCTGGAATTTTAAATGAGCTAGCCTGCCTGTGCACACACGTATGCTAAGATGCAGGTTTTTGTTTGTCTAAGAGTGACATAAGCATATATTTGCTCAATTTTAAAGTGCAGGAAACAAAAGAAATTTGGGCAGGCTGGTCATAGAGAAGCAAAGCATCTTATCAACAAAGAGGAGACAGAGCAAGGTTAGAGACCTTTCACTGGACTTCAGGTTGCACTGCTGCTTTTTATCAAGTTTATGGATTTCTCCACAAGGCACCTCTGTCAGAGGTATCATTAGTCAAGTATGACACCAAAGGCAGTGGCCCAAATACTTGTCAACATCATCAATTGCTTGGCCACGTGTACTCGGATATTCAGTTAAAGGGACAGTGTACTTGATATTTGGACTGGATGTTAAAACAGCCATGTTGGCAAGATGCTGCTGCTTTTGTGCTGACTAAATGCTTGGGTGTCATTTGGTTGGCTTTTACTTTTTTCTTTAAGCAGAAGTGTTTTGGTTTGTTTTTTCCCCCCAGTGGTGAGAAATCTAAACATGTTCCAATCATGACCAGCAGTATTTTGTTGTCACAGTACTGTGAAGTTACTGTTCATGTTTGTGGAAAAATGACTAGTAAATGAAAGGGCAAAACTTCTTAAGATAACCCTCGAACAAATGTTCTCATGCACACGCAAAGTGCTGAGGTAGGAAGATGCTTAGATTTAGAAAGTTTTACTGCTTCCTTCATGAAAGGGATTGGCACTTAGATTTGAATCTCGAATTGTAAATACTCACTTCAGTCCATCTACTACCATAAAAGCGTGTATCAAGGACTGCATGACAAAAAGGAAACAAGAAAACTCAGTGTTTTAACTGGTTCACATGTTACTCAGCTGAAGAGCAAAGATGACATTGATCTTTGAAGCATTTATTTGGTTTCTAAGACAGACAGTTTCTTAAGAAAAAAAGTAATCCAGTTTTCTATAGTCTCTTGTCAAAAAAATTGAGCAGAAGTCTGCTAAAGAGGGTTTGTGAGAATAATTCAAATCTGCATAAGGCGATTTGCTTCTGCTCTTCATATCATGAGCATTAATAAAAGACTAATGCACCCACTCTGTAATTCTCAGGCTATGTGGTATACAGAAGTACAGTTTTACTATGTTTCTTTCATATTCTGGTCCAGTATGGTTTTACTGCAGGCTTTTACCATTTTAGATTGAATAATATGTAACAAAGGTGCAGGGCACATGTAGACCGTTAAAGGCAAATTTGAGAATTTGGTTTGCTAGTGGAGGCTGCAATGCTGTGACTGGGTCTGTACTAGCTGTTCTTGTGGAGGCCTGCGTGAGGAATACAGCCTGGGGGGAGCTTTCTAATGTATTATTTGGGTTAAAATGTTTAAGAAGTTATATCTATACTCTTACTGAGAAGTCAATGGCTTTGTTTAGTCTTTAAAAATCTTAAGTAAAATCTTGCTCTCAATCTCTTGTATTAACCTGAAGTGCTTTTAGTGTCTTATCTCCAAGTTAACTGGTGTTAATATTTTGTATGTGGGGAAGTGTTTGTATTTAGGATTTCACCGAGCTTTTTATTCATACATAGACACAACAAGCTGCCTATGCTGAAACTGAAGTGGTCAGCAACAAGGTGCATGTTGGCTAGAACTTAGAGGAAGTCTAGCTCTTTGCCCTGACCCAGAAGGCCATTAGGTCTTCCAGTCATGGAATTTCCTGCATCTGATATAGAAGTCTGCACTTACATTTACAAACTGTTACATAACTGTGGGACAACTAAGATCAAAGACAGACTTGAAAGAGAAGGCAACAAAACGTTATATAGGGAGGAGGTGTTTTCTGGTGCCATAGGACATACAACAAAACTGTTTCCAGCCTTCTCTCTTTCTTGCAGTCTCACTCCTGACAAGTAATTTACATGGATTGTGCCTTGTTATCATCCTCGGTTTTTAGGTGAGGTAATTGCCTTCAACGAAGAGGCTGCAGAGCGGTTCTCTGATCTGACAAGTGGTGGCACAATGTCAGGAGTGGGGATGGCTCATGGGGCTCGGGTCAGGGAAGGTGTGATGTGTGAGTCTGAGTTTGCATCTCCATGGCTGGCTGTTTTGTCAGCAGGCTTTGTGCAGGAGGTCACACCCTCTCACAAATACTGTGTTTGAGAAGGAGCTGGCTTTGTTGTTCAGAAATAGTTACTGGCACCCTCTGTGGACTTCCAGCAGATAGAGGCACTTAAGCCTTAGGTAGAAAAGCAACTTTTTTCGTTCAAATGAAGATATATGTTAGCCTATGATGCATCCTTTGTGGGCTTTTGACTGTCTTTTTGCTGGGCATGCTGATTAAAAGGCTGATTTCTGGTTGTCTGTAAGATGCTTAATTCATTTTTGGGTTGTTTTTTTTTTTCTAGAAATCTGAGACATGGAACAGGCTTCTGGTTTGCACTCCAGAAACGAATCACCAATTTCTGTATGGAGCAGACTGAATAGAGTTTCTCTAGCTAGGTTACTTATTTGCCTTTAAATCAGGTTGTCAGTGAACAAAATTACCATCTCTGTGGTTATGTGCACTTAGGTGATTTCATACTGGCTCTTATGCAGAGTGATTTCATACTTTTCTGTTTCTCAGTTGGGTAACTTTGGCAGTGTCATCGAAAAGAACAAAGATGGAAGAAACCAAAGTGGTGGATCAACTTTCTCCCTTGGAGCATGGTTCCAGGGCATTTTTCCCAGGTGGAGCATTTTTCCAGGGATTTTCCCAGGAGACCTGCCCTGGAGCAGGTCTGTCAGCTGCTCTCTAATGCTTTTTTTTTTTGTGATGATGAACAGAACAACTCTATTTTGCTGTGTGCTTAAAAGTATTTTAAGAAGACAGTGCTTTCTGAGTGACTTGATTTATGAGAGAAGAGTACAGTGTGGAGGTGGAAGGATAGTCTGTGTTTAGTGACAGCTGTAACTGAGCTACTGCAAGTGGCAGAATTTGCTTGGGAAAGTGCTCTAGATTAAGTGTAGGATGCCTGGCTGTTTACAAGTAACCATCTGAGCCATACAGTTTGGATTCATGGAGAGAATGTGACAATCTATTAACATCTTTAGTTACTCAACTAGTTTATTTTTGGGAGCTCATGAATTGGCAGCACATAGTGACCCCGTCTGAAGGGGAGAAGTGTAATGACTTTGAATGCAGGAAACTTAGTGAAGTTATTAAGTTACTTGGTACTATTTCTTTGCAGTAACCATAATGGAGATTTTAACCCTTTGCTTTCCCACTGAACATTTTTGCATAGTGTTGATGTATCTTGATGCAAATCTAATACTATCCTCTCGGTGCAAAATTGCTTAATGCGTCAAAAGGTAGCTTTGAAGAGTATGAAGTTTTCTTGTTTGAAAAGGGGGATGGCGGGAAATGATTTGGTGGTAGATAGCTTGTTTCTAACCCTTTGTAACGTTATACCCTTCCTTGGGAATAGCTGTAGCTTGGATTCAGAATTGGTCCTGGGCACAAAATGCTACAACATAGAAAAGACAGAGCTGTCTAGCACACAGGTAAGACTAGATTGCCTACAAGTAAGGAGCTGAGAGAAGTGGTATTTAGGTACAAAACCAGAGCTGTGTTTTGCATGACACTGATACTGCTTTTGCACTATGTGGCTAGAGAGACCCAGCAAACAGAATCAAAAACTGACAGTGACAACTGCAAAGTCTTACAGAAACTTGGCCCTTTCTATTAGAAGTTTTCTACATGTGGCTGGTTTGTATGGAATTATTACCCGTTAGCATCGTGCATAAGAAGATAAGAACAAGAAAGCTTTCTTGTAGTCTGTACCTTGTAGCTAGTACTGCAGTCCTGGTTTAGGAGAGCTGATACAAGGTTGCATGGAGTAATAAGGAAGTTTATTCTGGAAGAAATGTGGTTTTCTTTTGGCTTTCAAAGTTCTGTCCCCTTAAACCATCAGAAATTCTCAACTGCGTTGTCAGTTTAGTTGAAAACTACTTCATTGCTGGAAGTGTTACTTGCAGTTGTCTTACTGAAAAGTTAAACTGTGTTCATGACTTCATCATTCCATAACCCTATATTCATTCATTCACACAGTTCACTTGTAGTCTCATACCAGCATTGCAGGATTTCTTACTGATGCTGAATGTTGAGAACAGATCACTTTTCAGCCACTTTGAAGGGAAAGAACCACTGATTCGATTTTTGTTTTTATACAAACAAAATTTGAAAAATGCCAACAGATGAAGAAATAAAGAAAAGGCTAGTACTTGGCATGGTGACTGGACTCATGGAGACCATTTTGCTTTAAAAGTGAACTTCTTTCCATCCCCTTTTTTAAATGAGGAAGATCTGGAAAACTTGTGTCTGGAACAACGTCAATTGTCGGCTTATCTGTTCAGCAGCAGTCCCTTACTATTATTAAATACAATTGCTGGAAAAAAAGGTTGTCTTGGGTCTCACATCTTAATTGAAGGCAGGGATGTTAATTATTTTTGGTTTTTTTCCCACAGTGTATATTAGATATTAGCTCCAAACAGTACAAGTTCTTTTTCCGGTACTCTCAGTGCTTTCAACATAATTTTAATAAATCTATAACTCATTTGTCTAAAGTTTTAGATGAGCTGTTCCTAATTTTAAGAATCAAAGCCTCCATTACAGTAACTTAAAAATTAAAATATTTCCAGCTGAAAAATTCTTTTCTCCCTTTTGTAGATCACCCTAAATACCGGTTTAACCATTACCAGCTCCTTGTTGGTTAAACACAAAAAAATACATAGTTGTATTTTCATGTTGCTTAATAGTTTGTTGATAACTGAGAAGGTTCTCAAACAAATTGCAATTTTGGGGGTGAAAAAACTGAAGTCCTTGATGCATCTCTTACAAGAATTTCTTGAAAGCAAAATAACATTTTTTTTGTTTGAATTTTGAAACAAGAGAGTGTTTTTACAATTCCTTGATGACTGAAAAGACATTATTAATATGCTGGAGCCTTCATAGTTTATTCAGATGCAAGCATAAGGAAGAACACCACCTCTGACCAGGTTGCAAATACATTAGAGCCTTAATGTCATTGAAAGCATCACATCTCTTGTAAGTTGAGGACTAAAGCAGTCGAAGGAGACTTTGATTTGGGTTTTTTCTTGAGGGTTGTGGGTAGCAGTGTATGGCTTTTTAATATTAAAAAAAACCCCAAACAAACCAGTAGCAAGAAAACCTTCCCTGTCAATGAAGTCTGAACGCTGTGATGTAGCTAGGCTCTTTTTAGTCTAATTTACCATTTTGGGGAGCTTGGTTTCCTTCTAATGCAGAAGTTGAAAAAGAAACTATATTAATTGCTCGTGGAAATGCAGAACAAGTAGTATAACCAACAGAAGGGGTTGTATATTTAAATAAATAAATAAATAAATTGAAAGATCCTTATCCAAGACCTAAATGAAATTAATGTCTTCCAAGATGCCTTTATATGCACTGCTGGAGAGGGTGAAGGACTCCATGTGTGTGCTACAGATGTCTGTTGCCTTGCCTGTCTTTGCAGGGGTGTTTAGTGCCTGGGGGGGGCCTAAATTAATGAAGGGGGGAGTCGGATGTCACAGCAGCCGCAGCCACATGTCATGGCATGCCAGGCTGCCTGTGAGGGCAGGGGAGCTGCCAGGTGCCTGGTGTGGAGGGCAGCCTGTGCTTCATGACTCTTGACACCAGTAGAGCTCAGCTGCAGCGTGGACACAAACCCTTTGAGAGATCCTGTTTCCTCAGGCTGTCACTTGGGTTCTTGCTCAGCAGCTGATGCATTTCCTTGGGGAATGCAACATCACAAAAGTATGCTTTTAGACTCTGAGTGGCTTTGGAGCAGCTGTATTGGAGCAGCTAAGTAAGTATAACCCTCTGTAAGAGGAAATAACTTTTCTACCAGATACATGCACAGATGGATTGTAATCACACTGAAGGTAGTGTTTGCCTCAACAAGAGAGAGAAACTTTTTAGAAGAGTTGCTATAAATGGAAATCTGTGCTTACACTTGCTTCTTGCAGCAGAAGTTGGAGAACACGATTCCTGCCTAGGAGGAATGAGATAGGCATCCTAGGGAGTTCAGAAAACTAAAGGAGCTAGGGAGGTGCAGGCCATGAGCTGCAACAGCAATGTACATTAAAATTTATTGGTCCCCAGATGCCAACAAAAGTGTCTGGGAGCAGTTCTACAGCAGTGCAGGTGGACCTGGGTAACAGAGATGCTAACATACTGGGTGCCAGTATGCTCAGAGAGAGCAGGGGAGGATAAGCTTTCCCCTGCCAAGGGGAAGCCCAGTGTTCTTGCCACCTCCAAAATACAGATTTCATTTTGGATAGGAAAATAAGATTTATTTATGCAAATTTGGAAGATAGGTAGTAATTACAGATACACTTCCTAAAATATTTGATAATAAATAAAGTACAGAGCTAAAATTACATGCAGACACTTGCAAGAGCTGCTGCTTCTTCAGGAAGAAATGATGATGATAGAATAGTGAATCTGGTATAAGATTATTCCAGGACTTTTTTTTCTTTTTTCTTTAATGAATGAGGGAGTTCTTTAATGAATACTTTAATGAAGTATTGTTCATCACTTCATCTTTAAATACTAAGATGCTTTAATGAATAAGAAGTTGTTACTGATGGGATTTTGATTTTAAAAAGGCAGCTTCGAGCTGAAAAGCAAACTTGCAGATTTAAATAACACCCTCTGTATCTTAAAATAAATGGATTGTATCCCCTGCCAGAAATGGTGCCAGTATCCAGAAGAGGCTGTAGGGCCATGTGATGGAGCTGCATGCCTTAAAGACTAAAAAGTGACTTTAAGTTAGTGCGTACATCTGCAATTGTATGTCTGCCTTTTTCTCTTGAAACAGGAAAGAAAAAAAGAGGTTAAGCTTTAGTGTGGGAGGGAAGAGGTGGTCACTGGTTGCTTTTAAACTCTGAGGTTTTCCAGAATGCCTGGGAAGGACATGGTGTTTTTGCAGTGCACGTTCACTGGGGTCTGTGCAGCAGATCTTTGGCAAGAGCTTGCTGTGCTCTGCAGGCCAGTTTTCCACCACCCTCAGCAAGTTGGTCACCACTGATTATTCTTTCCACATGTCGATTTTGTGCATGAAGTCACTTTAGGGAATTGAAGGCAAAATTCAGGAGCTGGGAGGTTAATTATTTCCCTTGCCTTTTTGCTTGTGTGTGCAATTTGCTTAGAGGGAGAGGGAGGAGAGTGTTAACCATTTACATCTTCCCTCATTCCTCCCCAGAATGATTGTGGAAATTATTCCTAGACTGGTTTAGTGAAGTTGCTCTCAATAGTAGAGACTGTTGTAAGTACGTAGATTATCAAGAAACACCCAGTGGGAGGATTTTGTTACTGAAGAGTTACTTCTCCAGCATGAACAGGAAAAGAACATGTCCATATTTGTCTGGGGAAATTTTTACTGCTGCAGCAAGGCAAGCAAAGTATCTTTATTGCTCTGGACTTTATTTTAAACTGTTTATTCAAAGACCACCGGAAGTGTCATTTTACTTGCTTAAGGTATAAAAAGCCTGAAAAGTTGGAGTGTGGTAAGCAATTTCCTTTTTTAACATCAGAGTTGCAGATCTGCTTACTTTAGAGTTTGACTAGAGAGCTAGTGAAGTGATACTGGCACTTGAGCAACCGACAGGTGTTTTTCTTTCCCATTGCTGACATTAAAAACATGAACCTTTAAATCCAATGTCTACTGAATGTTAGGGGGAGGTATGTGTAGGAAATTTTTCAATTGATTTTGGAGAATTCATGATCTTTGAAACTATAAGCAGTTCCTCCAATGATACTGAGAAATTTGTCATACAATATTCTTTCCATGTCCAAAAAAAGAAGTGTTAATTCCTCTTCACCATGCAAATATCTGTGCATAAAAATAAAAGATTGATATTAACAAGTGAAATTACCAATTGTGAGAAGCTACTTTAAAAAAAGGTGGGGGGAGGGCACACTATGAAGTTATTACAGTTGCTGAATTGGATGGGTCGTTCATGTCTTTTAAAAGAGTTTGTCCTGCCATAGTATCTTTGTGGAATTAAATATATTTAACTGGAAGGCATTGTGTTCTAGAAAATGGACAAAATGTACTGGGTATGAAGATGTAAGAGGAAATGCATCTGCAGAGCCTGATACGCTTCTGGTTTCAGAAGAGAGATATTTTCTTCTTTCTGCTAGTTTTTTCATGGTCTCACCTTTTTCTCATGGGTTAGCTTCCTACACGTGGCAACATGAATGGAAACCAATTTTTGTACGTGACCTCAATCTAGAATCAAAAGTGGTAAATTCTTCAGCCCTGGGCCTCTGAGACTGCTGCCTGGGGGAATCCCTCTGTCTGTGCAGGTGCTACTGTGAAGCTTTATGCCAAATCTGGGGTCACACATCTTGCAGAAGGTGAGCTGAAGATAACTTAAGAATGTGGAAACCTTGCTTAAGCAAAGCCCTAAGTTTAGAAATTGCTGCAATAATAAAAGCTTAGCCTGCTGCATGCAGGAACTGTGTAAAAGTAGAAGCCATTCCTTTCTGTGAACTTTCTTCCTCATGGTCTTATGTGCAGGTAGCCATGAGAGTGATTTTTCTATTGTGTTTTTTGTTTGGTTTTGTGGCTCTGACAATACTTCCGTGACTGATTTGGCAGATTTTGTCTGCAAGGGAACCTTTTGTGCTGAGTCTACAAGATTTTTGGTAAGGAAGAAAGAGAACAAAGCCACAAGTATAAGTGGTGGGAGATTTAGGAACAGAATTGTCTTAACTTTATTTACTGTAATAGGTGAATTTCATCACAGTTATGTGCAAATTAGTACTTGTTCTTTCTAAGTAATACTGTGACTTGGCATTCTTCATGCATAACTTTCAAGGCTTGTTGTTTTGGGGTTTTTTTGGTGGGGTTTTTTTTGTTTATTTTTGTAAGCAGCTGGTGTAAATACATAGCTTTTTAGGGAAAGGGGAAAAACAAGACTTGCAATTTCATCTCTAGTGCTTGCATTTAAAAAACTCTGGCCCCTGTTTTATTTTTTTCCATGACACTTCATTATATTTCACAACCAAACGTGTGATGGTTCTGCCCCTCCCTTCCCCCTCTTGCCTCCTTAAAAGACAGAAATATGATGTTTGCAACTGCAGTTTATGACTGCAGAGCAAACCTGGGGCAAGAGGACCATGGTGCACCCCACCTCTGGGACATCAGAAGAGCCAGAGATGGCAGCAGCAGAGCCCCTTCTATGGTCTGCTGAAAGAGTCCTGTTGTTCCTGCAGACCAACTGCTGTGATCTCTGCCATGTTCCTGCTAAAAAAAATCAGTACAAGTTTTGCTCTTAACTTGGCCAGAGGCAGGGTTAAACAAAAGATTCAGTTAGAGGGATCAAGGGGTAGAAGCTCGTCCCTGCACGGGTGGGCTTTGAACATGTGAGATTCTGATGCATCCGTTTCTTGTGGGCCTGAAAGATGTTTCTTGTTTGTGGCGCCTCAGATGTTGGAGTTGTGGGAAAAGAGCAAAAATTCTTTTCCCTTGAAGTGGTTGTTGGGAAGGAGGTTGCATAGATGGGATATATGTCACGGAATTTGCTAAAAGCACTATCTTACAGGATTTAAGGACTCCTTTTCTTTTTTTTATTGATTCCAAAGTGTGCTTTTATGCTTATGGTGATCATAAGTGATGTAAACAGATGAAAATATGTATCAAAGCTGATCTACTTATAGCTATAAATTAGTATATTCCTTCCCTTCTTTCTTCATTTGAATTTGTAATTGCATGCAGGGAAGGGATTTGATGAGGTTCTTCAGCATTGCTACCTCATCCCTAGATGGAATGAGTAGCAATGTCATGTTTGCACCTGAATAGGTTGGCCTCATATTCCTGAATTGTGCTGTGTGTTCCCTGGGCACTACTGCAGTCAAGGCTAATACATCACTATGCATATATGCCTTATAGGTGACAACTCTAATAAAAGCTAGAAAAGTATTTTTTAGTTCTACAATAAACCTGCATTGACTGCAATATACTTCTCTTGAGTTTATTCTTATGCATGGCATACAGTCTCATGGGCAGGCTGAAGCAGGGAGAAATGTTTCAGGGAGGTTTCATTTGCACTTTAGCCATCCTTAGGATGGGATTTCAAACTGAGTAAGAAGACTAAAGTTGATTGAAAGGGCAGGGCACTAGCTTGACACTGAGTTGGGTTCCCTGCTCTGTCATACACCTCTTCAGGCCAAGTCACTTCATAGTCACTCTCTCTGACTTACTCCTCTTCAATAAAAAGGTAATAATAGTAGTTCCCTGCCTTAAAGAGGTGTTGCCAGAGTACGTGCATTAGAGTATGTAGTGCTGTTATGCTATGATTATGAGGCATCTGGGTAAAATAGACATTGCAGTAGTACAGTTTCTGTACTACAGTGCAAGAAATGAAGCCATGGGCAATAAGAGGAGGACACCTGGCTGGTGTTGTCATTTTCTTAAACCCAAAACAAATAACAAAATACAAAAGCCCCAACCAGTACACTTCATCCAAGTGGAAGAGCTCTTTCCCTTAGCCTGCAGTTCCAGGCAGAGCTCATGGACCATACAAAGGCATTGTACAATGCTGCATCTATGGAGTATTAGTTAGAGATTTCTAGTATGACACTGCCATAGATACATATTAATGTTATGTATGACATAACAGATACGGGTGGGTGAACTTTCATGTGCTTTAGAAGATATTGTGGTTTTTTTATATCAAAATAGCCTTAACATTTACAGGAGTAAATGTTTATGGGAGGAGTTATACTGGGTATTTTAAGAAGCAGTGTTCTATGCCAGTTTCTGAATTTTAATGTATCTGTTCAAAATGAAGATGCTTTACCTGACGTCTTGCAAATGCAGTTTGTATCTGCACAGTATGAAGGGGCGAACAGCGGACAAAACAGATCAAGGAATTCCAGAAGAATAATCTCTTGTGTCTACCTGTTTGCTCTGTTGTGCAAAACAAGCTCTTTTTTATCTCTTTAAATTAAAAATACAGAATGTTGCACATGACACATGCTGTGAGGTTGGACGAATTGGTGTCAATACATTGCTTCAACTCTTACAAAAGTGTTACATGAATGTTAAGTATTCCAATAACATCAAGTTTGTTTGTCGACAAGTTCCTTCAACTACTTCCCCAAACAGATTTTTTCTTCAATGTAGCAACTATAGTAGAAAGTTTTTTCTGCATTGGTTGATTCCTAGATCTCTCCCAAATGGGGGACAGCTGTGTAATGAGTCTCAGCCTGCTAATGGGAGACTGGACGTTCTTTATTATTGTTTGGAGATCAGTTGAAAAGAGTAATCATCAAAAGCTGTGGAACATAAGCTGAACTAGTAAACTATTTGAAATAAGAGGGTGCTATAGAGCTGGTGTGGAAAAATCCTTTAATGTTCACAAAATGCATTATGGATTGTAAAGGAGCATCAATTTCAGAATTTCTTTTTCTTCGATGTGAGAGAAGAGTCCATACACCTGAAGAGGTGGTTAGTTCATTAGCCTTTCATTCTGAGAGTGAAAACTCTATTATATAAGGGATTCTGTTTTATTTTTAATGATTAGCAATTTCTTCTGGAGATGGTCAAGTGTTAGCATTGATCCTCTTAGCAGCTTTTCTGGCCAGTTGCTGTGTGACTTTCCAATTACTTATGGACTGCTTTTTCACAATTGGGAAGGACTTACTGTTCCTGTTAATAGCAATTACATAGTTTGTATCTTTAGCAAATACAGCTATGCAAAATGTAATGTGGGATTACTGACCCAAAATGTTATGACTTCAATTAGAATGTATTTATATTGTTCCAGGACTTGCAGAGGGAACAATGTAAAAGCGTGTTATACTTCTGATCTGCTTAACACTCACAGAATTCTATGTGCGGGTGGATGAATGCGTAAACTTTAGTTTTTCCTGTAATACTGAACTTGATCATTGTGATCTTAATTTTGTGTTTTACTAAGAACTGAGTATTTTGCACAATTTAAAATGGCTTTGTAAGGGTTCTTTTGTTATTGAATGACATTTTTTCTTTCTAGTTATGAAGTGCAGGACAGGTGGTTTGGTTTCAGGTAGGCTTGTTGAGATGAATCTTTAGGAAGATTTTGACTTTACTCTGAGTATGTACGAAGCTGGTGTTACTTATGCCCAATTGTGGAAGTGCTTTATAATGTTAGTAAGGATACAAATTAGCCACTACAAAAATGGAAAAGGCTTGCTTTGTATTTGATCCAGTATTACTGCCAACCATCTGCTCTTTCTTTCCTCCACTGAAAATCCCTGTGGCTAAAATAAGGAGACTGGATAGGTGTCTGGCAGGGAGCTCTGAATCTGGCAGCCCCGGAGAGTCCTCTGATTAATTAAAGATTAAGAAAAGATCAAGTGCTTTCTGGGCCCCTAGTTTCTTTAAACCTTGCTGATTTCCACCATGTGCTGATCATGCTTGCCCAAGTCTTTCAGTGTTCCTACCCCCCGGGCTAACTAGTGTGGATTTGCACAGCTGCAGTGTTGGAATGCCCAACTGCTCCAGTCATGGTGGAGAGCTTACTGTACCTTATCACAGACCAGCACAATAAAAAGATCCTGTTATATTCAAGTAACCACAAAACTTCCTAAAAGACATAATTTAGAAATTGGAACTGAAGTCCTGTCCATGCTGATAAAGACTGACTGCTTGGGTAGTTTTAGAATAGATCAGCTCAGCCCGTACAGGCATCTGGCTGCGTGACGATGTGGGCAAACCAAGATCAGCACTGCTTCAGCTTAGCTGACTGCTGAAAAACAAAAGGGTGTTTGTGGGTCTAGTGAGGCAGAGAGGCATATGACAAAAGAATAACTATGTTATTGTGTGCCCTTTTTCCTTCATTTTTGGCCCCCTCCTTCCTCTTTGGTTATCAATACCCCATTGCATCATTCAATTAGACTTTTAAGCTCTCTGTGGAAGAATCCCCATTTATCCTGTTAGAGTGTACTGTTAAGGATAATACTTTAGGAATATCGGTGTATTGGGTTTCAGGTATTCTTTGATGAACTGAAATGGCTTGCTTAAGATGCATGCCTGTAGCAGAGCTGGAAATTGATCTCAGACCCAGGTTCTGCCTGCACTTTTGGTCCCAGCTATTCTCTCAGACTTCTGTGGGCGATGATGCCTGCTTGATGGCATCTGCTGAGAGCTATGGTCTGGGTATTGAGTGCATTTATGTCTCTCATGAAGAAACTTCTGGGAATGGAAAGTATCATCTCTATGAACTTTCCCGTTTCTCTTCCCTTATTTGTAGGCCATTACCTCTTGCAAAGCCTTGAAGGAACCTGTGAAGTACTCAGATGTGGTGTGGTGTTGCAAACACTGGACATCTGCATATGTCTGGTTTGGTGATGGAGTTCTGGAGAGGTCAAGATGGACATGACTGAATCTGCAGCAGTCTTTTCTGTTGCAGCTCAGTGCATTCAGGTGTTCAGGGCTAAAGTGCAGGGAGATTTGGTCTGTCTGTGGGGTGGATCCTTGCAAATCTGCAGCTGGTGTGTTTGTGGCGGGAAGGGCATTCGGAGCAAAGGAGTCATTGTGGTTATGTCAGCTATGTGAATGCGAGGGCAGGGAGTAGCTTTTGGCCTGCTCGTTGCTGTTCTGGCTTCAGAGCCTGCTGTGATTCCTGCATGTTGGAGCATTGGTCTCTCTGTTGCTAGCAACTGCCTTCCCTGATGGCTCCAAACAAAAAAGCTTAAAATAGCTATCTAAGTGCTTACATTTGGAAGGACTGTTAACTCATTTCCAGTGGGAAAGAATAGTATGTTCGTGTAACTTTACAAGCCTGAGAGCAGCATTTCATACTCCTTAATTGCTGTGATCTCTCTCCACTCTAAGGCTGCCCAAGCCTCTTAAGATCATGGTATTTATCATGACAGATTGTAATAACTAATATTCCTAACCTCAGTACAGTTTATAAACAGTGACTAATTTAAGAGATGTACCATATACCTATTTTGTTAAAGGATAAGCCAGCACTCTGTTGCAAAGCCATTTGTGAAGATGGGCTTTCCTGCAAATTTGTTTACAAAAGTCCAGTTTATGTAGCTGCCTCTTTCTTGCAGTTCCAAGAACTCCATGTGGTTGCTCTGCAAGACCAAAGATTAGTCTCGTGCAAATCATGAATCTTTTGTTTTCATGAGATGAGGTTTGGGCAAAATTTCAGTTATTTGAAAATACCACTCAAAGTTTTGCATGAGGATAAATTAAATTGAGGATCCAACTTGTATTGGCTGTAGTATCTTTTCAATACCTGGTAGAAACAATATTGTTGATTCCTTTAAAAATAAATCAGGGTTGTGTTTTGGTTTGTTCTTTAAATCTGCGAAGTTTTAAAATTCCAATCTGCCTTTTTAATAGGTTTTGCTCACTCATTCATGCTGATTTTGTTCTGGTGGAGCTATTTGTGTAAGCCAGGTTTTGCCTAGCTCCTTGGCTGTAAAGACAAGATTAATCAACACTTAATGGGCATTTTCTTTTTAACAACTTTTTGTGTCCTTTTTATCCCTTTAAAACAAAATTATGTAGAAAATCCCAGGTGCATTTTGAAAAGTGAGTCTTCCATACTTGTTCTGAGTTCACAGCTTGAATTGAGGAAGACAACCCAAAATACAGGTTACTTTTTGAGTGTTCATGGAAAGTACACAACTCCTCTCTTAGAACTGTTATCTGAAAACTCCCTTTTGAGGTGCAAATCCTTCTCTGTTACATCCTGCATACTAGAATGCATCTGTGTGTTTAGATGGAATGTGGCAAATTGTGGAGATAGGAGATAAATAAGACCCTATCCTCAGATGTAAATATTACGTCAAAATAAAATGCATGCTTAGGTGAATTTTAAGACCATTCAAACAGGAAGCTGTCCAATTAAATGAGAACACATTTTTCAATGCCTCTCCTTTATTACTGTAATAGACCAAAATGTTTTTATGATGCTGAATGTCAGGAATCGTCTAGATTGGAGCAGTAGTTTGTCACATCTGGTGGTGCAGTATGAGCTACCTGATTTTGCTGGCACATAGTCCTTCAGCATGATCATTGTCTCTCCTGCTTCATATCGCAGAGCTAATGGATTTTACTTTTGAATCTCAGGTTAGTATACTGGTTTAATACAGCTTTATCAGTTCCCATTCTCTGAAAATAGGAAAGTAAAAGTGGTAGCAAAGTAATTTTAACCATGCTGTCCTCAGGGCAGAGGTGCCCTTGAAGTTGGTCATTAGCTTCGGTCTTTCTCCCCGACAGAAATGGGCCAATCAAGTGAATGTTTGGGTAGGCTGTAAACATCTTAGATGTGTACTACTTCCTTAGGTATGCATTTGCTAGCCCCAGGCAGGCACCTTCAGGCAACAGTAGAAGTTGCCAAGCTTCCTGGATGCTGTGTTTTCCCTTTTGTTGTCGTCTCTGTGTCTGTGAAGCAGCTTTCCTTTGATCTCTGCCTCTGTTATGGGTAGAACTGTAGAGTTCCCTATTTTGCTATGCAAAGTTATGCAGACAAGTCTCCCCCCCATTTCATAGGCTTTATTGATTCTAGGACTTTCATCTGATACAGTTCCCTAGATTGGTTTCTTATTTGGAGGTGCTGAGGGGGGCCAAATGGTAGTTACATATTTATATTCTTTTGTAGTGGGCTGCTTTGTAACTGGAGACTGTTCAGTTGGTTCTTCAGTTCTTTTTGCTTGCTCACTTTGGGCTTCAGCTGCTGTTCCTTCTATGGTGCTTGTCTCCTGGAAAATATGCCTTTTGCTATAGAGACAAGCTTTCTAGGTATCTGTGGAAAATGCTGTACCATTTGGCTTAAGGTGACAGGGACATAAAAGCATCATCTTCCATTTATGCTCTTGTTTTTCTTGGACAATGTTGTGTTTTTCAGTTGCTTTGAGCTTTTCCCTGTCTTCAGAAGATAGATTGCTGTGCTTTGCTAGAATTTACAAACATGGTCTGTTTTCTGTTTTTTCTTGTTCCATCCCAAGGACAATATGTAGGAAAGCTGTGCTGTTTTCCTTGCTGTTCAAGGTGTCTGAAGCTGGTTAGTGGGGAGGTTGCATACAATCTGCAGGAATTTGATGTAGTTGTCTGCAAGAAAATGTGACCCAAGTGAGTGTTCAGCAGAGGCTTTGGGGGGAGATAGTGAAGCTGTTTTCATATACAGCAGGGTAAGCGTAGCAGATGGATAAGCTGTGCAGTAAGCTTTGCAGGTCTTCTAGCAAACACAAAAATTGACCCATGTTTTTGTTGCTTTCTTGGTTCTCACTCAAGATTGGCAATAGGCGGTCGTTGTTTCATAGGGGCAAATTTCTGTTAGCTGGGACAAGTGATGCCCTGTAAGTATTCAGTCATTTAAAAAAACCCAACCAACCAACCAAAAAAAACCCCAACCCCCAGAACCCAGAAACAAAACCTACCCTATTGAATTGAGCTACCTCTGTCCTGCTATTGCACTGAAGGAATTAAATTTACTTTGCTCTTTTTGCACACGTGTAAATAGCCCACCCAATTTTTGTCTTTTGCATGTAGATTTAAACCCATTTTTTCTTTCAGGATTGGAGGGGACCTGGTAGCTAGTATCCTGTATTCTGTTCTTGATTTTTGACCTTGTTTGTTGTGTGATCTTAGAAGTGAGTTAGTTCCTCTGGTTTTGTTCCTCATTAGTGAAATGTGTGTCATGATTCTTCACCTGTTTCATAAATGTGGGATTTGACCGTAATAGTGAGCAAATTAGAGAAGGAAGGCTCGATTGCTCCATCTCAGAAGTACGCTGAGCAGCTTGCTGTGTTTGACTTGTATGTAAAAATTGTTCTTGGAATCTGTTCATCATCGTTAAAAGTAATTGAGCTTCTTACAGGGGAGATCAGTAATTTGAGTTGCTGGCAGCAAGAGGGTTTAGTAAGAAATTTTTCCCATCATTGTCATTTGACAGATTTTCTCTAAGGAACTGTGACAGCATCACTGCAGTTAGGTCTGAGAATGTACATTAGCTAGAACCCAGGAAGACTTTATTTTTCACTTGAAAAAAACCACCACAAAACCCCAAACCTAAAATAAAAGTATTTAAAAGCTAAGATCCAAGTGGTGAACCTAATTTGGGTAGAGTAAAATCTGCTAATGGGTGTCCTGGGCTGGTACCAGCCTAGCGAGTGACTCTGAGTGCCTGTGCCCTGCACTCCTCAGAGATCTCTGCTTTGAAAGGACTTAAATTTGAGAACAGCATCCTGGTTGCAGGCAGAGACTCCTCCTTAGTCCTGCTGTATACTTAAGTAAGTCCTTTGAGAGGTTTTGCCTAAATGTAGCCCATGTGGGGTTTTGTATGTGTTTATGATTTTGATGCTGTCATGCAGATATGCTGGAGAAGTGTTAGCTAAAAATGCTAACCCTAACTTCTGTCAGTAAGGTGCCATAGGTTACTTTGCTTTATGTATTTTTACGTTCCAGAAAATACTGTGTAAGTGCCTGTTGGGTATATCTGTATCTAATGTGACATTCTTTTTAGGTGTAGAAGAGAAAGCCTTGCAACATGAAAAATTCCTTATAAATCTGACAATATTGACAATATTAAAGGAAGTGACATACAATTCATATTCATGTGAAGAAAGTTTGAGAGAAGTTCTGGCATGCCAGAAGTTCCTGGAAGTGAAAATAACTGATGATGTTGCATGCCAAGTCTTAGCGTTATTAAACCAAAATATACTGATGCTAGGTTCTGCTTTTTCTCTGTGCAGTGTAAAATGCAAGGTATCATAACACTTCAGTATATCTGGAGGCAAGACACAGTATCTTCTTGGAATTATATTAGAACTGGCTCTGTGCTTTATTCAAAGGTAAGAAATGGTCGGGGCATACTGCTCCAAAGTGTGTTGCCATTTTACTGTGCTACTGCAGGCTGACTCTTGTGCTGAAATTAAAGTAAAACAAAAAAACCCCAAAGCTGGTAAGTGGCTGGGATGATGATAATGTGAGCTCATCCCTCAGCCTCAGGGAGGGAAGCCTGCTTAGTCACAGGGCCAGCAATGCTCAGCCAGTAAAGCTGCCAAGTGTGAGCTTTCCTGGAGCATAGTCATGCTGCAGCTTGAACATCCATTGCTTCAGCTTAAACTATGGACTTTTATTATTAGGATGACCTAAAAGATACTTTTCTGCAGTTTTTCTGTATAGATAGAAATTCTAAAAAGCTATTTTTTGGATGTTTTATTTTACTATCTAAAACTGGATGCACCAAATTTTATATATATATATCCTTTTTTCTTTTTTTCTTGGTGGTCTTTTAGTTAGGATTTATTTTTTGCATGCAGTTGGGAGAATTGGGACATTCAGTAAGTGTGCTTTGTTCAAAGTAGCTTAAATCTCTTTCTTCCTCAGTCATTTTCACTATCTTGATTTTTGTGCTGTTGTAACTTCAGTTGTTCTTCAATCCCTACAGTCTTCTCAAGTGACAAAATAACTTTCCTAAGAGGCATGTAATATTTTTTAGGACTCCCTTTATGGAACACACAAGTACATATTCCTTTCCCTCCTTTAGGTCATCTCTGAATTTACTGATTTTTTGTAAGCTTTGCATTTTAGTACTTTTGTTACATCTCTTTCCTACGTAGGTGCAGTTCCAAACTGCTCTGAGTTAGGCTTTGCAATGCTGGTGGCTTCTTATCTAGTAATGGAAGAAAGAAAGCCACAGTCGACACAAGCGGAGGCTTGGAGAGCTGTGCTAATGCAGTGCTTCCTTGCTAACGTCAGAGCCCTCTCTCTAAGAGTCTTCTGGATACTTATATGTGTGGTAGTTGCAAACCTCAGTCACCACTATTAAGAACAGCATCAGCTGTTTCTTCTTGGTGTTTTAGAAGGGTTAAACCAAAAGACTCTTGAAGTGGTATGTCAGCTTTTGGGCAGTTTTAAATTTGATCTAGCAGCAGTGTCTTCTGCTATACAGAAAAACTTACATTCTTTTCATCAGAATCATGGACTGATCAATAAAAAAAGCACGCAGAAGCATCAGTGGAAGGAAAACTATTACAAGGTTGTCTGGTTTGGAGAGAAAAATAGCTTGTGATGATTTCAGAAAAAGTAAGATACTGTCAGAAAGCACTGTTAAGATGTATTACCTCAGGTATTGTGGTTTAGCTGTTAGCTCTGTTACATTTATGGCAGTGCTGCAAGAAGCAAGGAGAGAGTGTAACAATGCTCCTGAGAGACATGTAGCAACCTTTCCACCTCTACATTTTTGCTACCAGGGATCTAGTTTCCTACTGTAGGATGTTTTTTCCTCTCCTAGTGAAGTTTTGATAATAGGAAAAACTTACTTTATGAAATCCTTATTTGTGTACTAGTTGCAGTTTAGAGACTATTTTCCATCTCACGTGTCCATAATTTCTCCTACAGTTATTTTTGCCCTGTTCAGAGGGGACTGGAAAATGAGCTGAGACGTTGTGCTTAGAGGAGGGAGGAACGCCCTGGCTCCGTGACACAGGGTGGCAGAGATCCATGGTTTGTAGCCAGGGCAAAGGGGGCGGGAATGCAGGGGGAACAGCTATGTAACAGCCTGAGGAAGTGAGTCACGCTCTGAAACACAGGCCCATGGTTCCAGTAGCGCTGAAGCCAAGCTTGGCCTCTGAGGTGGAAGTTGCGTAAGTTCATTTAAACGCTTTGTCTTTTCCTCCTCCTCATGCTCCCAACCCCACCTCAGTATTAAAATCTGCACTGTAGCCATATCCGTTTAGAGGAAGCTTCAGTTACAGAACTGCAGTGTGCTGTATGCTTTTGGTTTATTACTTTTCATTTTATAGAGAGAGATAAATGGATTGTGGGTTTTATTGGGGGAGATATGGGTGTTAGTCTTACCTGCTTCACTCAAGAGAAACCTAATTTTATAGCAGAAGGGATGCAGTAAGAATAGGTTTTTAACAATTTATTAAAACCTTTCTGAAATACATTAGCAGTGTGATTTGAAGTGGGACAGGGTGCATATTGAAAAGAGATAGTAATAGAGACACTTTAACTTGAGTGTTAGTAGTTTAAGAATGTAATTTAATTTAAAACTAAGATTCTTAAAAGGTTTTACATGTCCTTATAGAAATACTGGTGTATGTTTTAACACATTAGACCTTAATCCTGCAAACTAGGCTTTTAAAGCCTGAGTTTGTGGATAGCGGTTCTTGGTGGAAAAGGAGGGCAGCATTGTCCTAGACTGCATGTTCCAGAAAGGTTTTCTCCTATTATGTTTGTAGCTCTACACTAGCAGATACTTGCTGGTGTCTGAGAGCAGCTGTAACAATCTGCCTGAACTCCTTTTCCCATGAGTGTGACCTGAGCAGGAGCAGTTGCTTTCAGCTGTTGCAGAAAGCATCTGAGAGGGCAACAGGTTGAGCAGGCCCTGTCTTCAGCACTCGGGTGCTTGGTGGGCAGTTCTTAATTGCAAAGCAACTGTTATGATTGGGGAGGGGGTGTGAATGATGGGCTGCTGCCTGATCCTTTCCTTCAAAACACCAAATCCAGCATCTTGCTGCATGTTTAGCTTTATTCATGTACATGTGTGTGTTTTAAATGTCTTTGGGAAATGCGGCCTGACACGTTATTTTTCTTTTGGCAGGTCATGAGGGTTTTTTTGGTTTGTGTTTTTGAGTTCAGATTAAAACCAGATTATTCTGGCTATGGAAAGATACAGAAGTAATTGGCCAAATGAGAGGGAGTTTGAGAGAAAAACCTTCAGGATGAGCCTGAGTGATGATTCAGAAGTCTGTGTGCAATTAGGAGTTGCATCATGCAAATACAGTGTGATATCTGTTTGGTAAAACTAAGTTGTTTTGTTTTACATTCTAGTAGGTCAGATCTCTTATTTCTTACACATATTATCCTGATCTTCATTTTCATGGGAGATGGGACAGACACATTGTAGCTTATCGGGTTTATATGGTGTGAGGGTTTATATGCAGGTTATGTCTGATGATTCATTGCAATTGCTTCTCTATTTCAGGACCTGTAACTAAGTGGACCCTACTGACCTCTGAACCACAAAGCGTAAGAGTGAAAAGAAGTGGGAGAAACACGTGAAGAAAAAGGAAGTGAGGCACTTTCCTCTGGACTGCTTTCCTGCCCTTTATTACTAAACCTGAATGGAAAAGAGAGACTTCCGTGCCTTTCCTCCCCCAACCTCAGGGATGGGTGGATTGTAAATACAGTGTGCGCAGCTGGGAGAATAGACTGAACCATGAATCTTCAGGCTCAGCAAAAGTCTTCAAACAAAAGGACTGGGAAACGAATTGCCTATTTTAATGAGCAGGAAATAGCTGTGTCATCAAAAGAACCTCAGCAGCCGCTGAAGGAAGGACAGTACTATGGCCATGGAGGGAATATACCGGTCTCCCAAACTATGGAGATTTCCCATGCAGGAGGATTAACAAGTGCCCCCAACAATGTTGCTTTGATGAACTCTGTTTACAATCAAGATAGGGGAGAATCAATGATGATGTCCCAGGCAGTAACAGCTGTCAAATGGCAGAATTCCCTAACGGGAAATCGGTTGCCACAGAGGGGTGACGGCCACTGGCAGTCTCCACCTTCGATGTGGAACCATGGTATGGTTTTTGGAGGCAACCCAAAAGGACCCCACTCCAATGCTGGTGCCCCAGGCTTCTATAGCCATGCAGAAGCCCTTAAAAGAAATCAAGAGAAAGGAGTGTTTGTGTCACAGCTGGACTTGTATGGAGATGCTGTCCAGCAGATGATGTCCCAGAAGGCTCAGCTGGAACAGCAAGCCCTGGTTAGGCAGCAAGCTCAAATCAATTCTTTTCATCAGATGCAGAAACAGCAGCAGCAGAATCAGAGTCTGCCGTTACAACCTTTCCAACTTGCATTTGGTCACCAAGGCCAAAAGCAGGGTCTTCCTGAATTGTTACATGTCTTTCAAGAAGCCCCAGCTTCTTCCAGTCCAGCATTTACTGCTCAACAAAAACAGCAAGCTCTTCCCCAACTACAGTTGTTTGAAAATTTTTATCCTCAACAGCAGCAGCAACAGGCTGCCACACAAGCCTTCAGCCTGCAGCAAACTACTTCCATAGCACAGCCTCATGTGGCAGCTGCAGCACCTCAGCATCACATGATGGCACACCAGTTTCAGCAAACAGAGAGAAACCAGGAACTATTCAAGGCTCTAACAGAGCAGAACCAACAGACTGTGCTACCTCAGACCCAGATTCCCTTTCCAAGAAGGTCACGGAGACTCTCCAAAGAAGGTGTCCTGCTGACATCTGCAGGAGAAGTGTTGGCTTCCAAGCAGTCAGAAGAACAACCTAGCAATTTATTTCTGCATCACTGGCAAACACATCAGCAAGAGGTCCCATTACAGCAGCCACCTGAATCACTGGCCCACCACAAAAGCAACTATTTGCACCCCAAGAGACTGGATCTGGGGCAGAAGGATGTCCTGGTCAATAGTGAGCTGTGCCAGATGGAAACAGACAGACAGACCACAGCCCAGAACGGTAGAGATGGAGAGAAACAGGCAGCAGCAGCTGAAGAAAACACTCAGAGAACTAATGATTTTCAGGGTGTCAGAGGTGGTGTCATCCAGAGTACACGACGGAGACGGCGTGTTTCTCAAGAAGCCAATTTGCTAACTTTGGCTCAAAAAGCTGTTGAGCTGGCTTCTCTTCAGAATGTAAAGGTAAGGTGTGCATCCTAACTAACATAGCTTGTTTTAGACTACAAAATAGGGCTGAAATGAAAGGAATTTAGGTGTGTATGCAGGATAGGATGGTATCTTGATGCAGGAAGTGTTGTATCTTGATGGAGGAAGGGCAGCTCTGGAGTGCTGGCATGTAAATTCAACTACCATAATTCATAGATGCGGGAGAATAGAGATGATCTAGTGCAGTGAAACCACCTAAGGGCAGTTTTATTTCACCAATACTGAATGTGATTCTAGCCCGGGGCTTCAGAATATGAATGTTTTCAGCTTTAGGCCTCAAGCTGATCAGGATTTGAGAGCCAAGTATCAGCAGTTCACTTGGTGTCTTTTTATCAATTGAACATTCTCTTCCTTTTATGTTAAAAGACTGCTGTTTACCTGCCAGTTTTCCAGTTTTAGCAGTTGAAGTGTTTCTAAACTATTTAAAAATTACACAACGCAATTTACATGTTCAATATTTTGCAAATATTAAAAGCCTGAGGAAGCCCATGAAAAAGTTGGACCAGGAGTGATAAAGGTCTGTCTGTGGTACCCTATTTGAGAATGAGCTACAGTGAATTATACAGAAATAGGTAACCTGAGGACAAAGGCTGCCTGTAGACCTTCTGTAGGGCTAGATGGGGAAGAAATTTAGTGTTGGCTGATAAGTTAATTCACTACTCTTATCCTTTTGGTGTCCCGTCAGTCTGAACTGCACAGTATGTATCACATGTGGCAAATGACAAGGTTCAAAATTAATTAGACTGATAATTAGGGGGAGGGAAGTGGTGAGATTTTTTGAATTGGGTGGAGGGTTTTTGATGGGTTTTTTATGCTGTGGTTTTTTCTTTTATCTTTTGTTGAGTGCCTCTTTACGAGAAGTAAAGATATACTTTTCCTTGGAGGCTTTGTTGCCAGAGGCTGATGAAGTATGGGTGTTGGAGCATGAGCATACTTTTACCTACAGTTTTGCCACTTGAGTTGCTGCCCAGTCAGACAGCAAAGGGAAGGGAATTTTATTCCCTCTCTTGTTCTTGTCCTCATTTTTTTTCCTAGTCTGTTTATGGCCATTTTTTCCAATCCCTTCCTTAGTGGGATGTGCTTTTTGAGTGAAAGAACTGAATTAATAAACAATGAGGCAAATATCCGTAGCCTAGTTCATCTCTTGCGCAGCAGACAGCAACCAGTGACTGTTGATGCTGTCTTCAATCCTTTTTGCTCTAACTCCAGTTGAACAAGCAGATATGGTAGATAACTAGTAGTGGTTAGCAGCGTGAGCAATTTGCTCATACTCTCCCAGACACTATATGGTTATATTTCAGGAGAGCCTATAATTCACATTGCAGTCTGATCGCCAAGAGAGTGGCAAAAAGCTAACAGAGCATCTAGGAAAAGGCCCTGAGAAGTGAAGCAAGAAATTGGCCTTTGGAAGGCATGTCTGCTTGCAGCTCGATTCATAATGTAAAGACCAAACAGAAAAGTGTTTTGACAGATGCTCTTTTGTTCTTCACAGTTATGCAAGCAGCTTATTTGCTTCCATGATGGTACTAGCAGAAGAACTCTTTATGTTTAAATCTCTTCAGGCTTTCAGGAAAATGTTTTGAGAGATGATAAAATTCTTACCTGAGGTCTGATGGATTTTACATCTCTAAGGGGCTGGCTGCCATGTGAGGGAGAAAAAGAAAACATGTTTACTGGAGGAGAGTGGTCTGCTTCTCTTTATCAATGTCTTTCTGTTAAAAACAACCTAGAAGCCTTCTCTAGCGTAGCTTATGTGGAGAACATGTAAGGTAGCCATAGGGTTAAATTATTAGTGAAAGAATTCATAATTTGAACCAGTTGTTTGAATGTTCCAATGTAGCTATGTGTACTTTTATGCAAAAACAATCTTTTGGACAGCAGTATCTGTCTACATGTAGTGTCACAACTGATGCTTTGCACCAGAGCTGCCCATTGTACTGTGCCTGCCTTTTTGCAGGTGTTGCCAACTTTTTGCTGCTTACAGGCTGCAGCAAATTCCCAACTCTTGGTTTTATGGCTTCATTTCACACAAAACGTTATATGTAAAAACATGGTATAGTTTGTTTTCTTTGATAGTGCAGAAAACTTTTCTCAGATCTGAAATGGTTGTCTTAAGGGTGTCTGGATTTGAATATTCCTTTATGGAAGGGAGAAAGAGGGTTTAGTTCCCCTGGCACAGGGCAGGGCACCTGCTGCCACACACACAAAGTCAGAAATGTCAGAAAGTGCTGTATGGGCAAGTGTTTTGAAAAGGCTGGTGTGGTTTCTTGTCTGATCACAGCAGCGGCCTTGGAACAGTTCTTCCAGCTGTCACAATTGGGTTTTGTCTGTGAGTTCTAAATTTGTTTAGAAACCACTTGAGGGATAGACAGGATCAATGCCAGAGTGACTGATGGGTTTCTGTGGGTTCCCTGGAGGACTCCAGATCACTAGTTCATCCCTCGTACCTGTGCAAGAGTCTAAATAGAAGCGCAACAAGCTGCACTTCCTGGAAGTTATCCAGCAGCCCTCAAGCCTCAGATTCTGCAAGAGACATGCTGAGCTAGCTGAAAATCCCCAGCAGTTCTACAAAGGATTGTCCTGTCCTTTGTTCGGTGACTTCTTTCTGCTTACCTCCGAGTGTAATTAAACAGTTGAGAAACTATTTAGGGATCTGAAACAAATAGCTTAATTCCAATATCAGTCGTGTCCCCTCTTAGTAAAATTAGGTATGTGCCATCTTTCATGACCAGAAAAGCTCTAGTGTGGACCAGAGCATCTTTAAGGATGTCTCTACTATTTATATTAAGTTCCCAGTGGTGCCTTCTCTCTATCTCTACTACTGTTCAGGTCTCCTCCTTCTTCTCTCAAAGGGATCATCTTTCCCGTCATCAAGGAAGAAAGTCCTTTGCTGGTTACTTTCCAGTCTTGAAAAATAAAGGGAGCATGATTAACTGATCATACAGCCAGAGAAATGGGACATCTTTTGTGTGACTAGCTGCCAGAATTTCTTCCTTGTAGTCAGGAAATTAGTTCATGTCTCTTGACCTGCACACAGGAAGTATTTGAAGTTTGTAGATTGGTCAGAATCGGTGCTCGTTCACACATTCACATTACCGTTACTTGTTTGATTGCTGTTATTCTCTCAGGTACCCAGAAAGTATGTTGGGGTGCTTGCACTAGGAACAGCTACACCAGGCAGTGGTTTCAAGAATGTACTGTGAATGCACTGGTGTAAACAGTGGTGCAAAACTATCTGCTGTAGATCTCACTGCTAGGAGACCCCAGAGCTATCCCAGGTATTGAGGCTTCAGTAATAAGGTAATAACAGCATAAATTTCCCTGATGAATGGAGGCCCACGTATAGCAGCATGAAGCCATATGTGAGCTGCTTCGTCAGGTATAGGCAGGACTTGTGGAAGTATGCATCTGATTCCAATCTATTTGTATGTTTAAAAAAGACATCCTTAGTCTGTCTTTCCAAAAGTAGTGGAGGGAGGCTACAACAATTTACAAGAGCCCCTTACTGTCTAGAGGTAACAGTGTCCCGAGTGACATACCTGTCAGCATGATGAATGCCTTCCAAATTCAGAATTGGTAGTCTCATGGGAAAGTACATATTACCAGCCTGGAGCAAAGGGAGGTCCTCAGAGCTCATTAATTCTTTCTGCAATGCAATCTGGGGCAGATGATGCCAGTTGTGACTTTTCAGTTGTATGTTTCATCATTGTGTGGTGGGGGGCAGATATCTCCAGTGAAGAAGCAATCAGACTTCTGAACTGCAGTGTCACGTACAGGATAAACCTTTCTGTGCACGCTTAGCCTTACTTTAATGAAGATCATGGAAAGAGGCAGCCTTAAATCTTCTTGATATGATTGATTTTATTTGCTCAAGCTTGGCATCTAGTTTTTCTGAAGGCTTAGTGCTTCAGAGTGGACCTCTTTGATCTTAAAAGCAACAAAGAATACCAGGACTCTTACTTGGAGAGAAGCCAGAGCACTAACTCCAGGCTCTGACTGACACATCTTGTGACAACACAGTTGTGCTTCCCTCAATATAAATATACCATCAAAGTCAGACTTCAGTCTAGTGTCCTTCTAGCTAACACAGATTGACTCTTCATGGGCCAGCTGGAGTATGTTCTCTCAACAATGAAGCTGGTTTTCATGATCTGTGACCACAGTGAAATGACTGAAGGGAGTGGGGTGGTGGTGCCTGAATACTTGACAGAACCTCCTTATGCTAGTTTTTAAATCAAGGTTAGATGTTCTTAGTGGCACACAATAGATTCTTTCTGAGGACTTCAGTAAATCTCTGCAAAACTTTGAAAGTCCAGGTTAGAGACCTCTTGTCATACCTGAAAAATAATGTGCCTTGGTTTCCACCTGCAAAACATAGCTGTTCGGGTAGAGAGAGATGCCTTAGTAGATGGTGGCTTTGATGGAGGATAAGTTCGCATACCAAATCCTATCCAAAGGCTTTCCAAACAGAGCTCTAAGTTGGAGAGAAGCTCTGAAACACCAAAAGGAGCATCTTCTACAGCTTCTAGATTGCACTTCTTCAGAGCTTAAGAAGGCTGAAGAGAGGTGGCTTTGAAAGTTGTGCTTTAACATCTAGCTTTTAAGTGAGCTGGCAACTGCTTTTGAATCAAGAGTGGAATGCACATGTAGATAGTCATTTGAAGGACTAGAAATTGTTAATCTAACAGTGCATGAAGCCATTTGGTGTTACAGTATCTGTGTGTTTATTCAGTAACTCATCCTCCATTCCCATCTCCTTGGAGCTCAATTTTCTGGGGTTTCTGTGAGTGTAAAAGAAAGCAGAAGCATGGAAACTGTAATACCAATGCAAAAAGTGCTGGCTTGCAGGTATGCCTGGTTGATTCTGCTGAGTAAAAGTCCTTCAGGCTCGAGCAAACAAACCTCAAAGGCTCCAGTTATAATAAGGAAAGTTGCTTCTGTGATGTAAATCAGAAAATAATGCAGCAAAAAGCTAGCTCCATTTTTTGTATGAGAGATTTAATTAAGATTATCATGGTTCAGTCTTTCCTGGAACAGAGGTCCAATATTTGAAATTAATAATCTGCAGCTTTTGATCATTACTAAAACTGAAGAACCTTTGTTGGAAGTTCTTCAACAAAGAAATTCATCTGGAAAATAAAATGTCAAACCATAGGTAGTGAAGTGATACTGAAGAATGATGTATACAAATATTCTAGCAGTTGAGACTTCAGGCAGTCCTCAAGTATTCTTTCTCCTTTAATAATGCTTTTCTAAATCCATTTCAGCTTGCAAGTTGCATTGAGAAACTTGATATACACTGAAGGTGAGATACCATCTGATCCATTATATAAGTACTACAGAACTTTTAAGGACTCTCTTTTTCTTCTCAGGAAGCAGATACTTCAGAAGAGAAGAGTGTGCTGATAGCAGCTCCAGGACCTACAGCTGCAAAAAGTGTGGTGGAATTCGCCAGTTCTTCACCAGCTCCCAAAAGAGCCCGAGAGGATAACAGCCTCGTGCCTCTTATCATTCCTGTGTCTGTGCCAGTGAGAAAAATTGACTTGCAGAGCCTTGGAAAAGAAAAGTCTGAGGACGGAAAGCTCCAGAGAGGCCAAACAAATGATCGAGCTCCTTGTGAACGCAAGCCCTCTGTGATAGTCACTCGGAGGCGATCTAATCGTAATACTAACATGGAAACCTCAAATCAGGTATGGATAGACTAAGAAACCGAGGATGACCCAGATCTGTAGATTTAATGATGTAGTTTTTATCCCTAAACTTTTCTGTTAAAGTAGTTTGATCTCAAGGCTTGAACTTGGAATGGGTGTAGTCTGGGGACTGGATTTTTGCCATCGTAATGTTGCCATATATTTGGACATCAGCGGCTTTTCATGACCTACCTACAGCTAATGCTAGTACAGCCAAGCCATGCAGCACTATTAAACAGTGAATAAAGCCAGATGGTCAATAACACTAGAACAAATTGTCTGAATAAAGAGTGCTTTCTCCTTACATATGTAGATAACAATAAATTGTGAGTAGCGCACTTATCTCTGTATCTGAATAAAATCCAAAATGAAGATTTATTCTTAGGGAATGGAAATCTTTTACTGAGCTTCTGAAGGCCAGTACTTTAATGTTCCCCTTCAGTGTGGTGGTGATATGGGGTTTTGGTTATTTTGGGTTTTTTTGTTTTTATCTCTTCTATTCAGAATTGCAATAGAACGTTCAGATACCAGAGAAATTGCAGGCATCTAAAAAAAGGTTTCTCTGCATTTAAATGCTTGACCATCTAAGACAATATTGTTGTATTGTCTTCTGTTTTCTTATCACCATTTGGTGTCACCCTGTGTCTGTACTGGGGATCTACTATACTTTTATGCCCTCTTTTAAAGCTACCATGAGGTTATTAGGTTGGACCAGACAAATACATAGTTCTTGTAAAATATAACTTCATAAGTGCTTGGAGCTAGTATTGCTACCTAATATTTCCTGTGTCCATTCCATTCCCCATCATCTTCCTCCCTCTTTCCTTTTGTGTTAACTGTTGAGACACACTCCAGCTGTCCTATCCGGATTTTGAGCTGCTATGAAAGACTGTTGTCATCTCACTGAAGTTTCTCAAAAGACCTGGGGGTTTTAAAATGAAATTAAGAATGTAATTTTTTTCTAATAGCATGAAGATGCTGTTCCAAAGGATGAAGCAGAGGGCTTTGCCCGGAAACCAAAGCAGCGGCCACGACCTGAGCCACTCTTCATTCCACCAAAAGCTGGCACCTTCATTGCACCACCCGTTTATTCTAACATTACTCCATATCAGAGCCACTTACGGTCACCTGTCCGTCTGGCAGATCATCCTTCGGACAGGAACTTCGAGCTACCTCCTTACACTCCTCCACCAATTCTTAGTCCAGTGAGAGAAGGATCTGGGCTCTATTTTAATGCTATCCTCTCTTCAAGTGGTCATTCTGTTCCACCTCCAATGACTCCTAAAAGTGCTCACAGAACTCTGCTTAGATCAAGTAAGTTCTACTTTATCCTTCCTTTCTTGGCTAATTTATGATTAGGAACTGTGGAGTAATAGGAGGAAGATCATGACTTTAAGAAGTGTGGATATGTGGAACTGTTGCTTCTTCATGATAGTGTGGGGAGCTAGGATGGAGGAAATGCAGTGTTGATTTCATCGGGGCACACATACTAAAATGCCACACAGATTCACAAGTGATCTGCAACACCCCCTACTGACGTTCTTAGGAATGGAAAAGGCAGTTCCTCTGTAATAGATTCTCGGCATCTTGAACTGAGGGGACAGCAAATAGTTAATACTAAGATGTAGATGGTTACTGGAAGGTAAGTTCTTGGTCATCTTTAACTCCTTTAGTGTGTGGGTACCTTTTTTGAGAGATGGATAGCACTGATTAGATTTACAAGCTGTATGAAAAACATAACTCAAGAAGATGTGAAGATGAGCTGTCTGAGCAGTTCTTTCTTTTCCTTGCAGACAGTTCAGAAGTTACCCCTCCTGTTCTTACAGTAGTGGGGGAAGCCACGCCGGTCAGCATTGAACCGTAAGTTCCCAGGAGATTCTTAGTCTGGTAGTAAATGTGCTTCCTTTCTTCTTCCTAAACCTTCAAGCTGCTGCCTGTACAGCTGATGGGTCTATTAGAAACATTAAAGCTATTCATATTGGTGACTCAGAATTGCTTTTATTTAAAAATTACTCAACATGATAAATAAGGTTTGTTTGGGCAAATGCACCTTGTAATTCTGGTGATGTTAACTGCTTTCTGTTACTGCTCTGAGGTGAAATACTATTGATTAGCTAAACGTGAATCTGTCCTGTTTTGTTGTTTAAAATGGCTGCTTTGTATGCTGTATGTTTGCTTTAGAGTGAGGAAATAATGCTTCTTTAGAGGCCAAAAGGTAGTATGGGAAAATGTAGTTAGCTCTCATGTGGATTGTTCAGATTGCAGGTTATCCATGTGGTGGATATCAGCTGCAGTGCAACTGTGGACATGATTCTGTCCCATCCTGGGGTAGCTCAGTCTTGAAAGCACTACAGCCAGTTGCATACAGTGTCTGTGGCCTGAGCTAATAAGCTTCATTAGCCTTTTTAGCTGGCTGTGTGCTGGGAAAGCTCAGATGTGTGGACCCAGCAGCACTAGGGAACACAGATTAGGGATATTAAAGCTGGAGTTATGAGCTTAGGCTTGGTGCCAGTCTGGCCAAACCTGAGCAGAGTAGCAAAAAAAGCAGAATAGCAAATGTCTCTGCACAGCCCTTGTAAGCCCTCTGGGAGTGTTACCAGCTCAAGTTGAGCACTGCAAAGCTACAGCAAGGTAGTTCCAATTCATTATTATACCTAGGTTTTAATGAACCCTTGTGAAGCCTAAACACGGAGATGCATGGCATGGAAGCACCCATATAGCATAAAAACACGCATGTGGCTCTGCATTGCTGACTCTGCAGTCAGGAATCTCTGTTCTAACTGCACCATATCCTGTAACATTTGAGATATTTAACTCAAACTCTCCCCATATCTGGGGAGGCTTCTTTTACTTTTCTTCCAAAATGGCTTATATTTTAACTGGAGCATTTGCTGTGTTTTTTTCCTTATCCTTTTTGCATTCTGCCTTCCTGTTTGAAGCTGAGTTTTCTGCACTTTTGGCAGCAGGCTGTCCTGAGCACATGTTACAATTGGGAATGAACCCAGGTTATTCTTGTCACCTTTGCAAGTCCCTTCCAGACTGAGCCCATTCATGGAAATAAACACATTTGGTGTTGTTCAAATCTGTTTTGAAAATGGCTTAATTTATCTTTTTATTGGTCGTTCATTTCACACTAATCCAGGGGAACCTCCTCTTGAACAGATTGTTTTTGATGCATTCCCCTCCTGCCCCCCATCTTGATGATTGACCTCTCTCTGGTGCAGTTGTCTTTAGATGTTGTGTCTGGTTTAAATTTGCTGAAGTTAATGACATAAAATCAGCTGCAATTTTAGTCATGTGTGAAATTTTTCATATTTGTTGCTGGAAATTTCAAACCATAGTAATTTAGTAATACAAACTGATTTCCTGTTGCCAAAAGGGTGTTATGTACAAAGACTTGTCTTGCTGTCATTCAAAGTTTTACTGAGCAGATGCTCATGCAGCTACATTGCTTTAAATTTTAACCAAGATACGTTAACAAACTGCTGTCATTCTGTGTTGTCATAGTAATCAGTTTGCTGCTCTAAAGCTTGTGCAGCACTGTTGTGGTCAGTTATGTACACATATCTTCTACAAAGGAAGTATGGCCAGAAGCTTTTCTTTAAACGTTTAATTTGATTTGTAGTGTTGACTCTATTAGACATTGACTGTAGCTTGTGATTACCTGATATTGTGTTAATTGCTTATGCTTTGCAAGACCTTCTGCTAATGCTTTTCAAAAGGTCATTGCATTGCAGAGTTTTGGAATAGGAAATGGGATAATGAAGCTTAATTTTTCTCTTTGTGAAGTAGTACAATAGGCAGCTCATGTTGCAGATCCTTGTGTCCTGCTGGTTTTGTAGTTCAGTTGCTTCAAAGTCTTGAAGTCACCCAGTCACCCCTCAGCCAGCCTTAAGTATAGCTGTGGTGCTTCAGCTGTGAATTGCCTTCCCAATTCACAGCCTCGATTCTGGATGTAACCATTCTCAGCCGTAAACTGGGGCATCCCAGGAGCACTGTTGTGCTTACAGGCAAGAGTTTTTGCTGTACTGAAATCTAAGCTTCATCAATGAAGGAATCATGGAATAACATAGCTTGAATGGACTTCTGGAGGTCATCTGGTCTAAGCCCCTGCTTGGAGCAGGCCAAATTAGATCAGGTTACTCAGGTGAACTCTTCAGTAGAAATCTGGTTTTGAGTGTTGCAGGTACAAGGGCTAATTGTTAGGCTTTTCTAGCTTGGGGATGCCGTGTTTTAAGATAAAAAGTAACTTCTGATAGCCTTTCAAGGTGGCCCACTTCTTTCAGTCCAACTTTTCCAGTTGTCTCTCTCCCTCTCTCAAGTGATGCCAGAGGAGTCAGTGTTTTGGGACACAGAATCTCCCAAATTTCCCAATGCAGTAACAGCCTTTTTATCTGTTCCCAGCTGACAGCAGTGTGTCAGTTTCCAGCAGTCATCCCTTCTATAGGGCGGATCATAATCTATAACCCTTCCCCTGCCCTGTGAAACTGCAGGCCATAACAATAAGGGAGGCTGATCACAGTAAGCAGAAGGCTCCACATTAACCTCATGTGTCACCTACTGGAAGGTAGTTAGCATCAGCCTGTGCATCTAGCAGATTCTGCTTGTCCAAGTGGGTATCCCAACCCATCCATGTCAAGCTGCTGCTGAATGTGTGGATGAAGTCAGAACAAGTGTGTAGAGTAGTCATCTTATGCATCGCTTTGTTTATATTCACATGCATTGTAAGCCATTCCCATCAAGTGTGAGGAAGTAGATCTGGATCTGCTGCGGATGCAAAAGAAATAGTTTGTAAAATATCTTTGTATGTGTGTTAGAAGTCAGCCATATGTTTTGAATGCAGGCTTTTCCAACTTACGGCATCTCATGATGCAGATGCTTACTGACAGTTACCAAAGTGATGTGTTAAGCAGAAAAAAAGGAAGGAAGGTGTTTCCTTATTCCCCTTCCATAACAGAAAATGATACCCTCTTCCTTCCTTTTGATACCACAGTCTTTAGTGGTATTTCAGAACAGCAGAGGACTGGAAGAGGCTGTAATTTCTCAGCTGGTTTTGTTACTAGATCATGCTTTTTCTCTGGTAATTGTGTTTCCCTTCATGCTGAGGGGGAACCACGCCAAGACTTTCCAATGAAGCAACTCCAGGGTTTAATCATCTCGTGGGCACTGCCTGACTACTCTCTCAAAAAAGAGCTTATTTATCTATCCTTTACTATTTCAGGAGCTACCAGTATGGTGCTAGTTGACTGACTTCTGAAAGAGGAACACTTTTTCACATTAAACATAGATATCTTATTTCAGAATAGGAGATTTTCATTATATTCTAAGTGGTCTGAGCAGCAGCTGTTCTCAAATATCTTGGTTTTCTGGCATCTTTGTTTTCTGAAGAGTCTTTTTGCTATCTTAGCTTGGACTCTTTTGCTTTGTCTTCTGGACCTCTGAATTGCATGCATAGTTGCTATATTACTTAGAAAGTTGTCCTTGGACTTATTTCACTCTGAGTTTGTGTAGCTACTGCTGTCTCAGTGTATTTTGCCACTGAGTAAGAGATGTAGAGTAATGACAAAGGATGTCCATGCTCTCACTGCTTGCTGTGCTATTGCTGCAGACCTCCAGACCTCCAAGCCTAGTAGAGCAGTCTTTTAATGGTGTTTCTTACCTATCTCTGTGCACAAAATCATGTTTGCCAGTAAAGAATAGAAGCTCTGTGGATGCTCACTTAAAGCATGTGGATTGCATGTTGTGAAAAATGTGTCTACTGATTCAGACTCTAGAAGTATGAGATTGTTGCTAAAAGAATAGGATTTGGGTTTGATACAGAATGAGCAATACAGCTTCCATTGGTTTATATTTTTTGTTTCAGTTAATAGAAATAGTTTCTAGAGAATTGTAAAGGACCAAACTTTGAGACTGATCCTGTTTTGAATGGGCAGTTGGACCAGACAGTCTCCAGAAGTCCTTTTCAACATAAACAGTGCTACAGTTCTATAGTTACAGCTGGCAAAACATTAATACTAAACAGGCTCCTTTTATGCATGAGGAGCAAGCTTGCCATGAGAGAAGTCTGTGTGACAGCCTCTCAAAAAGTGATGATTATTGAAAGCTAATAACTGTTCTTTGAGCAGTTATTAAGGGATCCTAATTTAAATACAATTTCAACCATTGTTGATAACACAATGGAAACTGGTAATGAATGTAAAACCTCTCACCTTTTGAGTCATGCTTATTAATGTAACCTGAAAGCTGTTCATGTTATATGCAAGAGCCTGCTGCATTTCAATTTCATAATTAGTGCTTATGGCAGAGATGGAGACTTTCTGGATAGCGTAAAGGGGGGCTGACTGTTACTTCTTCCCTTTCCTGCAGGCGAATAAATGTAGGAACTCGCTTTCAAGCAGAAATCCCATCACTCCAAGACAGATCTCTGGCAGCAGCTGATGAACATAAAGCAGAGCTGGTGTGGCAGCCGTGGGGCGACCTGGAAACCAACAAAGTCACCCAAGAGAATGGTAAGAATGTGGAAGGCTGGTAAATAGGACTGAATTGTCACAGTTGCTGTAGGGGTAACCACATATCTACCATAGGCATAATTTAAACTCTCAGAGCTCCCAGTCAAGTGACATGTTTGAGTAGTCTTGAACACAATCTTAGGAGTAAAACTTCTTATCAGGTTGCATGTGTTGGTGGGAAGGTTGATCAGGTTTGGTTTTTAATGAAGATAAAATTGGACTATTTGTTACAAGTCAGGCGAAGAGCAGCCTTTTGTTCAGTGAAGCTTCGTTGTCTTTGTTAACATTTGAAAACCACACGCTCTCAACTTCTGTATTTTCAAGGGGTGTTCTAGATATAAGAGTATTTTGGAAGAATCAAGTTGTAGGTGGAAGTCAGGATGAGGAAGCAGGAGTTGTGGCAGCTAGTAGCAGACTTGGGCAGCTGTCTGCTGTTGGTGCACATAGGTTGTGGCAAGTATAAATCCTGAAGGGAAGAGGAAGTGGGCAGACTTAGAAGAGATTTTTCTGATGAGAGAGAAAAAAGGGTATGGGGAAATGGAAATTACGATATAAGGAGGGATTCAGGAAATCTCTGAGGTGAAGGGAGATGGGAAGACATAGGAGAGAGGAGATTTGCAAGAAATTCCATGTGTAAATAGTGCTGAATGCAGAGTAATGCCACATGACCTTGCAGTTCTGGCATCCAAATTTGACCAGATAAATTTGCAAGGACATTCAACTTCTCTGAGAGTTTTACTTTCTGTTATGTCTAGCCCTGCTTCAAAAGAACTAGTTAACTATGCAAATCCTGTAGGAAACTCCATTTTAATCTTCTTATCTGAATTTGTTTGGTACCTCTGTGGAAATAGTGGAAAACCTGCTAGCTGCTGCCTGTTCAAGCATTTTTCCTGGGGCTGGAACCAACCAGGAGCTGGCGTTGCATTTCTTACATGAAGCAAAGGGAAGCATTCTGGTGAGTCTTCCCAGCTTTTCACCCTGATGTGGTCAAAGGTGTTAATGAAGGCCAGGTAACCTGTCATTCCTGAGAGGAGAGCCTTCCAGAAACTCCTTCCTATGCATCTGGTTCTCACTGTTTAGTGTCCCTTGGATGTCTCTAAAGTGGGTTCTGCCTGATGTACCATGCCATGTTCACTTGCTATCTTGCATATTTCCAACTTCAACATGTTTGGCTTTTTAACAAACAGACTGACAGGGTGAGTGAACCAAGACTGCTAAATGAATCTTAAATGTTGTCTTCCTAGAAGATGACCATGTCGGAAGGAAAAATAAGAGACTGGGCTTAAGTTGAGACCGTAAAGTGCAGTGTCTTGCTCCTCTTACTTTTGGCAGGTCCATTTGATTTCCCTGCACATGTCTATAGAACGGCTGTACTGCTGGTTTTATATCAGTATTGTAAGGCATGATTCACCTTCATAATGCCTTTTGACACCCCTGGGAGGTAATATCAAAGAGCAAAGCATATAGCACAGGGTTGTCATCCTTTTATAGTTCTATGATTGATTTGACCTGGCATAAATCAGCCCTGTAGTCTGGAGTAAGCCTGGCTGCTTTTTTTCTGTCCCCTGTAGTGTGCCAGCACTGACACTTGTGAGACTATATTGACCTGTATTGGGTAAGAGTACAAATAAAGAGTAATTTCTGTGTGTTTGTGTTAGGTTTGTGCTAGTTAGGGTCCCAGAACCAGTCTACCATTGCAAATGCTGTTGCTGGCATTAGGCAGGAGCAGGGCAGACCCTGGCAGCAGGAGCTCACTGTTAGCTGGTTTAAACTGCTAATGGAAGCATGACTCCACTCTTTCCCTCCTGCTAACTTTGAAAGCACTTCCAGTTTAAATGCAAAGTAAAAAGCAGCGTGAGAGGTTTGGGGTTTTTTTGTGTATGTGTAATCTTTGTCACATGACTGCTGTGTTTTGTTTTCTTAAGTGAGGTAAGATCACAATGACTTGAATGTTTCAGACAGACATCATTTAGGCCAGTGGTTTTGGATGTAACTGAGGCCTTCAGTAAATGAGAGGAAACTGCTGCATGGTCTCTGTCTATGAAATTAACTCTTGCCCAGTACTGTAGTGGTTGCATTGGAAAGTGTCAATTCACAGAGATATGAAGAGGTGCTGAGAGCTTACGCTTGCCTGTGGCACTCAAAACTCAGTCTTGATAGTCAAGAATGTGATTTTTAAAGTTGTTCCAAATGTTGAACTGGCCCAAATGTTAAACTGTGCTATGGTTCTTTTCACTTAGCTTGCCAGAAAGGAGAGGATTAACAGTTGCCTGATCTTGGATTTAAATACTCCAGACCTTAAGTGAACTGTTTTGTTTATCTTAGGGAGCTTTGACCAAACTGCTGTTGCAGAGGCCAGTACGATCGCCTACCCACCCTTTGGCAGATTATCACTACACAGGTATGTTAACCAGAAAAACTCTGTGCTGTCTGTCTATCATAAAGGAATTTTTCTCTCCTTTTATGCTCTTCTGGGGAACTCTTGAACGTTACAATAAGATGAAAAGATCACTCTTCTCTCTGATAAACTGAATGCTTGCTAGCAGTTTTGCCTGTGCAAATTATGACACTTACAATGTAAGAAACACTGCATCTCTCAGAACATGTGCATGTGTGTGTTCTGATTTCCTTTATGAGGAAAAGGGAATGTGATCCCTTACACTAAGCTGCAGAGAATGCAGGAAGATAGATAGTACATGCAGAAAGGCTGTGGTAACCTCAGAACCACAGCCTCTCTGGCATGAGTTTTCAGAGTGGAGTTCAGAGGGGGTTTTATGGGAGGGGTTTTCAAGCTTGCTGAAGAAAGCTCAGCCAACTATTGATGCATGTCAATGTTTCTGCAAAATTTAAATGCCATAATCTGCCTTTGTAGTCTTGTATCCAATTAGAAAATAGTCAGGTGTGTGATACTAACTTCAGTGATCTAGAGTGACCCAGCCACCTGAAAGACCTGACGTAAGGTGGTAAAGAGACATCTAATAGCCGGCACCACGAAGCACAGCAATTACATTTCTTAATTATCACACTCTCCTATTATGATGGTTTGGAAATATTACTTGAGTAATATCTGTATGGCAGGAGGAAATCCTAAAATGTGTTTATTATTAGAGGCAAGGGTGCTAGGATAGTAGAAATATTTGAGATGTAATGCATTTTCAAGTACAGTGGATTGCTGCTGAAAGAGGAGATCTGGTCTCCTGCCCCACCATCTCCCTTGTATAAGATCTAATGACTGGGCCACCACAAAGTGGTGCTTTTTTCACCTTGCTTTTTTGTTGCAAACTATCTTAGTTCATCTACTTGACTCTTGCAAGCTGAACTGAGTTAACCTGTGGTGATGAGTACTAGATCTAACATGGGAAGTGATAAGGGGAGGGCTGAAGCAGTAGATCGGGTAACAGTAGTCTGCAGTTAAGCCTGGGTTAGGTGACATGAGAGACTGCACCCTTGCATGTGTGTATTGGTCTCGAAGGCAAAGGATGTATAAGAGCAAACATTTGGAATTGCTTCTGTTACAACTTTTTATTTTTTCTACAGGATCAGACAAGTGGAAAGTTGCTGAAAAAAAACTTTTCAACAAAGGAATTGCAATCTACAAGAAAGACTTTTTCTTGGTCCAAAAGCTTGTAAGTTACTTCCCCCTCCCCCTTTTTTTTTGATGACAGCAATGATATATTCTTGATACATTCTTACATGTTTATTGAGCATTTAACAGAGGGAGTTCTCAATTTTTCTGAAACCTCAGTATTCAGTTCTGCACTCAAGATTTCAGAGAAATGTTACCATCCAGCACAGCACAAAATCTCACTAGAAGGCTAGAACAATAGTGTTTGGTTTGCTGTTGTTGTTTACTTAACCCTTGTGCTTACTGCGTTAGTTCCATTAGTCCACACTGCAGATGCCACTTCTACAGGGTATATTTACAGAGCAGAGCTGGTAATGTTCCAGTACAGCTTAAATAGCTTGCTTATAAAACTAAATAGAAGCACATCCTTGCTACAGATGAAAAGTACCAAAAAGGATATACAAATGATGCATCCTTTAGGATCTCTCTTTCTAGTTTACTGTGACAATGATAGTAAAAATGCTTGCCCCCATCTGCTTTCACAAGGCATGACACTTGAGTAGGGGCCAAATCACTGCAGGAGCTGCATACAAAAGGCATTTAACTTGCAAAAGCCCAGAAGCTAAGTACATATGCCAAAACTTCCAGAAAGATCACTGATAGAGAATTTGTAGACCATCACAGGTCTGTACTGATCATTGTCTCCCACCACATGTGTATGAAATGCATGTGGCCAAAATGGGAAAGGGCTGCAAAGCTTCCTTTCCATTTTTGGTTTGGTATTCTGGCCTGGTTTTCTCTGAAGTGCTGCTGGAAAATAAAGCTCCCCCATAAAACTGCTCTCAAGCTTGACAGCTCAATTGGAACATTTCAGAGGTGAAGAGGTGCATTAAGCTTACAAAATGTCAGGTTCTGTCACCTTTACATTGACCAGCTTTTCTTTGGAAAGTTGGTCCTGTAGTTCTCGGTGATTAACAGTGGCAATGGGGGATGGGTTCTGGGATGGATGGGGCATACAGACGAATGTGACACAGAAAAGAAGGCTTGAATGGCTGTCGTGGAATGGAGACTACTGAGGAAAGAAAAACACAAAGTGTATTTATTGCATCTTTAGTAATTATTTATAACCCTTCTTAAAATCATGTAATCCATTGGACTTTCATGTGTTTTAAACAGATAAAAACCAAAACAGTGGCCCAGTGTGTGGAATTCTACTACACATACAAGAAACAGGTGAAAATTGGTCGGAATGGGACCTTAATCTTTGGGGACATTGATGTTGCTAATGAGAAATCGATGAAAGATGAAGCTGAAGTAGACATCAAGGTAATTTCCTAAATTTTTCTCACTTTTGGGCGGTGGTGTGAAGTCTGAATTTGTGTGTTGTCTCATTTGTTGGTAAAATCAGAAGCAGGAACAGTCTGTGGAGAAGTGTGGCGAGTGTGGAGAAGTCCAGACTCACAAACTTGTGTCCTGTGTCACATAATGACATTGACTTACAAACACCAAAATTAACAGTTCCTTTATCTTCTGGTGAAGAGTTCCCATAGGTTTGCACGTGTTCTTCCTCCCAGAAGGGACATTTACAGTGAAGAACAGGGGCACGTGGAGGAAGACGAGGAGGAGGAAGAAGAGGAGGCAGAGGAAGGGTTGGATAACAGAAAGAGCAGCACAGTTCCACTCAAAGATGAACAGACACTACAAGATGGTGTAACAGTAAGTGCTGCATTGTGCATGTTGTGCTTTCTGTGCCACCTTCACTCTGCGGCTGGCTTAGAAAACAGCAGGTGGACAGTTCCACATGGAAAAAGTTTCCACCTCTGACTTCTCCCAGAGCAAGGGACTGGGCTGGGGTACCTTAGAGTATTCCTAGCAACCAGACTGTGTGCTGTGGTGGGAGAACGGGGATGAGTAAAGGGGGAAAAAACCCTAATATAATTCTTTGTGGTTGGTGCACATGGGACTATGATGAGAAATGTCCTGAAAATATGCTGAAGGCTTTCTCATTAAATAAAACCCTGGTCTGGAATAAATGAAGCACAGGAGCTCAGACATTGTTTTGCTTTTGATGGTGGGTTTACTTTTCAGTTTGCCTTAACTGTCTCCTTCTCTCCAAAGGCCAATGACACCAATCTGAGGAGTCAAGAGGGAACTGTCACAGGCAGAGTTGGAAGGAAGCCGAGGGAGGCAGCAGTGAAGCCTCGAAAGCCTATTGCTGCTCCAGTGCAGAGGAGGAGGCGGAAACAGAAGATAAAATCAGATGCTACCAGTAAAACTCAGAACACAGAAAACGCATTTCCATGTAAAAAATGTGGCAGGTAAGAGCAACTCCATGTCCAGTGATAGTAACACAACTGCAGTGGTGCATCTCCTGTGGAAGCTTATTCTCAGATGAGCTTTACTTCTGTCTATTTAGGCCAGAGACACTGCCAATACTTTCAATGACATATTACCCCACTAATACTCACAGATTAGTGATTTTTACATATATTGATATTAAGATACCAATACTTGGATAACTACCTTCTGCTGTTTTTCCTCAGATGGAGTGAGACACCACCTGCAGCCCAACTGTGGGCACTATTTGGTGTTAAGCTGTACTTTCAAACAGCTGCTGTAGTGCCCCTCTGTAATGCCACGTTTTTGTAATGAGTAATTTCTATATATTTGCTAGATCACATATTAGGAACATAGTATAGACTCACTTATAACAGTGGCATAGAAATACAAGACACTACCATTGTTATAGCAGCAATGGGCACACAGTTCATCTGGTTAAACTGGCACCCATCTTTTGTGTCAGTAAAACGTACATTTGTCTTCCCTTACAGAGTTCTGGTAAGTTTTGTAGGTTTGTTGCCAACAGATTCATAAACTTCAAGAAAATTCAGGTCCCTCCATAAATTGCTTACTTTTAAAACAATAGTCTTGTAATACCAGTGGTGATCCCTTTATTTAAAAAAGGCACCAAGCTATGGGATGGCAAGAAAATGCAAATTCTGTCTAGTTATGCCACCAGGGCTGTTGACAGATTGCTGCTGTGGCTGGGACTTCACCTGCCCTGACAAGGTGCCCTGTGTCTGTGTCCTCAGGGAGCATGTGGCATTGGAAAGGGCAGTGCTGTGAGGAGTCAGGCAGCTGGGATTTGGTCCTGGCCACTGATACAGGAGAAGCAAGCAAGGATTTCTTAATGGTGTCTAAACTTTTCTTGTGGCATTTGGTGCAAAATCCAAATAGTTATTGGGAAAGATGGAGAGCTAGATCGTAGAAGTGTGAAGTCAGGAGGAAAAAGCTCAAGTGTTTCTGGCTGCGTGGACAAGGCTCAGAAGCAGCATTTGGCTGTTGTTCACCTCTATGTTTATTGACTTTTGCAGCGTAGAGGGAATGCCTAAAAACCAGGGCACTCTTGTGTTTAGCAGCATGTGCATATGTCAGATACCAGCACTGCCTCTTTGAACTTAGAACATTTAAGAGAAAGATAAGAGGAAATGGACATATGAAGAAATGAAGTGAGCAATCTGAGGGTGCTCAGGATCTCCTGCTGGCATTCCACCCCGTGCTGGCACACGCAGAATCAGAAGTGCTATTTGCTGTAGGTGTTCTGTTGCAATGCCAATGCCAACCCGAGTTCCTGTGCTGATGCTCCACAAGCTTTTGGGGCTAGAGCAGCAGGAGCTCTTTTGGAGAATTAATGGAGGAGGCTGTAGGAGAGACCAATGCTAATGTATGTGTGTGCTTCCTCAGGGTCTTCTACAAGGTGAAGAGCCGCAGTGCTCACATGAAAAGCCACGCAGAGCAGGAAAAGAAGGCGGCTGCTCTGAAGCAGCAAGAGAAGGAGGCAGCAGCAGCAGTGGCAGCAGCGGCGGCAGCAGCCCACAGCCAGGCCCAGCGGGAAGAGAGCAGCGAGAGTGGGAGCAGCAGCAGTGGAAGCAGCAGCGCGAGCTCGGATGAAGAAGGAGAAATATAGCAGCAGACCAGAAACGGAGGGAGTAGCAAGGCTGGACCCAACCTCCCTCTTGGTGGTTTTACTTTTTTTGCTTGCACTTTCTTTACCTGACCTATCAGGTCTCAGTTTTAGTGCTGCCGTTTCCTGACGCCACATGTTCCACTTCACCTTGCCAGTACTGACCAAGCCGGAATGGTGGATGAAAAGATTTGTTTCAACTTTTTTTTTTTTTTTTTTTTTAAACAAATAAGATTTCTATTCTATTTATAATGATACCTGAGGTACATAATAGAACAATGTCACCTGCGGTGGAAGTACGTTCTCTCAGGTCAGTCAGACCTTTCTTTTGTGCTTGTCAGGAATCATGCTAACAGAACTCTTGGATATAAAGGTTTCCAGACCGGAGCAAGAAAATGATGCTCTGCTCTGGGCCAAGTGTATCCAGTTACTGTGACACTGGTGATTTCTAGATGTTTCCTTTCTCAGCAAGTTCTCCTTCCTGTTACACTTTCCTGCCTTTCTTTCTGAGCATTTATTCAGGCAGCCAATAAGTTTCGTGGAAAGATGGTGTGCACTTTTGGCCTCTGATTCACAAAAATGACAAGTGGGATGAGCAAGACAGTCATCTTCCTTTTGAGAGCAAGTTTTATTTTTCCAAAAGGAAGCCCGAGGTGGTTTGTTTTATGCCATTAAGAATGCAGCAATGGATATAAAAATACCGTGTGGGATTAGAGTAGCCACAGGCCTTGCGGGTTGTCTCGTCTTGGAGAACAAAATAGTCTGCCTTTGATTAACTTAATGGAAAGTAGTCTGGGCTTTACAAGTGCAATTTGAAATGTAAACTGCTGGGTTTGACTTTGCATAAATGGGAGCAAGTTTGTTTAGTGAAAATGAACCAAGACTTTCTTGTGTGCTGGATTGTGTGCGCCTCAGAGATGGGAGGAATGGACTCTAATCTCTAGCAGTGATCCCTCAGTGAATGGCTTTTACCTCTCAACACGTCCGTTTCTTTCTTGCGGCAGCCCTTATGTATTCCCTGAAATTGCCATCATTAAGAGCTAGTGTCGTGGGGCCCTAGTTTCCCAAATACTTCTGTCGGACAGTATGTGCATGCAGGAGAAGCTTGTCACTTACTTCCACACCGGTGGCTGGAGGGCAGTGCCTGCTGGATTGTCCTGCTGTAAGCCTTGCTGGAAGGCTGACTCCTCCTTCAGAACTGACACATGCTCATAGCCCATAAAGTCCAGCCACCAAAAGCCTGCTGGTAAAAGAGAGTTAAGAACTAGTAAAGTGGTCCAGATGACATAGCTGTTAGATTGTTCTGTACATCTTTATAGCCCACGTTTATCATTGTTTCGTAAAGATGCAAAGGATCAGATCACTTCCTTGTGCTTCAGTCAGTCAGTCCCAGTCCCTACCCTGGCTGCTCAGCTCCCTCCCTCCAGCCAGTGCTTAGAAGCAGCGCTGATCCCTGGCTCCTGGGTGCTGGCACTGTGTCAGGTCGTGTGTGTGCTGCTCCAGTGGTGCAATACCACACGAGCCGGTCACTGCTGCATTCCCAAGCAGGGATCCTAAGGGAGTTGTTGTACATGAACTACGGTGTGTTCCAGACTGGATAATCCTTCAAGCTGCTAGATAAATTCCAGGTTAACTAACTATGGAAGGTGCCATCTGGCAATCTTTTCCTGCCTCCTGGTTTTATACAACCATGGTTGCTTCACTCTTGAAGTCTGGGAGGCTGCGTATTGTATGTTTGCTTTGACATATATATGCCTTTGCATAGAATCCTTTTCCTTACTAGCAGAAACAGTTACTACTCTTAGAAAATAAGTAGGAGTACCATTAAGGACTGCACTTTTTCCAGTGTTGACACTTTTGTCTTTAAGTGTTCAATTTTCTGCCAAGATTGTGGGGGTTTTATTCCTAACAAAATTAGGTTTCCTTTCAGCATTGGGACAACTGTTCCATGTCCCTGCATGCAGGGGTCTTGTTGACTAACTAGGCTGTGGGAGCAGATGGCATGTCATGAACTGTTAAGATCATGCAAAAATGGCTAAAAACTAAAAGCTACTGGTCTTTAAAAAGAAGCTTCAGCAAATCAGTCTTCCTGATAAGAATTTCAGTGTTCATTGTTATCTTCTTCCTTTCATAAATTGGAGAAAACACTTGTCTACCATTATCGTAAGGCCCTCAGAGAGAACAGCGTTTTTAGCACACTGTTCTAGGAAGGACAGTAGGTGAAGCAGCCGGACCTCATGGTCCACTTGCTGTACTGGGATTAATTCCAGTAAAAAGCAATGATACAATTAAACAAAGTTCCAAAGTATGTTTCTGGGAAGTTGCCAATAGTTTCCAGATCTTGAGAACTACAAGGCAACAGTTCAGAAACAAGCAGAGCTTGTGAGGGTATCTAACAAAGTGATGTAGCTATGATTATACAGTTGCAATGAATGTATTTGCCTGGAATACCACTGTCACAGAAGTGGAAGGGTGTACGGTTACTGAACTGAGACTGGGAAGGCCTAAAACACATAACAAAGAAAAGGAGGTGGAACTGGCACATATTGAGGAACATGGCAAAAAATGAAGATGTCTTAGATTGGAGATTTGGTTAAACTTGAGAATTACAATAAGGTTAAACAAAACCTTATAAAAATGCTTTTACAATCCTTGCTAAAACAGTGCAAAATGAATCAGTATGTAATCCCTTAGAGACAACCAGAGACTCTTCATACTAGGACAAACCAAAGCTCTGTCTAGCTCCAGGTCTTGTTTCTGACAGTGATAAGGAGCAGATGCTTAGGAAAAAGCAAAGGGCAGTATGGACTAGTGGGTATAGTTCCAGCTGGAGAATAGGTTGCTGAACTAGAAGAACGTATGTGCCGCCTTTGGAAAGACAAACCTGCAGAGAGGTTTGTGCTGAAATGTGCTCATCTTTCAGGCAGAAAACTGGGACATTTCTCTGCCTTTTACTCATCTGCTCTATCATCTGTGTTTACTCCAGTATTTTTAGCATCTGGAAGCATGCCTGGGTGATAATGAGCACACATTTAATCATGGCCCTCAGGAGTTTTCAAGCTTGAAGTAGTTTTAGATTTGGCATAGTAAATTATGGTGACAAACAACTGATCAGATGAAACAAAGTACTAAGGCTTAGGGAGCAAATTGGGGGATTGCTTTAAGTACCAGTTTAATCTCCTTTCAGATACGATGATGCTTGAATGCAAGCATTATTATAGTCTTCCAAAGACCAGATCTTTCAGTGATTCTCCTTATTTTAGGAAATCGATATGAGGAAGTTTTTTTCTCATCAAGGATAAATCATTGAGGTGCTGATAAGAACGAATCCGATTTTCTTTAATTGCACAACAATGGTGCGTGTATGACACACTGAATCCAGTACCGGTGGTTTCTCTCCCACCCTGCTGCAGTAGAAATAGAAGAGAACAGGAAGATTTGAAACAACAAGGGAAGGTCTTGTCACTGGAAGAAAATCAGGCCTCTAATGGCTGTGGGTTAGCACCGCTGACCAAAAATCAGGTAAATGTTCCAAGTCAGTGGCATCAAATGGAAACGTTTCTGAGCTTGTTTACAGATTGCTACTAGCCACCAGAAGGTCTCTTTTCTGTCATGGTAATGCGTAAAAATGATTCTCTGAGTGTCTTGTGTAAAAACAAATAAGCAAAGTCAAACCTGATGCCCACTTGCTTAGGGTAGGAGTTTGGAATTGATCCTACATCTGAATTGGATCCTGCCTGCTAGCAAAAGTTGGTAGAGAATTGGTTTAAAAAAACCAACCCACCCTACCCCACTTGCTACGGACAGAGCGTTGGAGCTAATTAGAATTTGTCAAATCCGGAATTAACTCTGTTACTCTTCTTAGCAGGGGAAAAAGCTGGAGTGGCTCTTTACTGCAGCACAGTGTTAATTGAAGGCTGTGTGCTTCCAATTATAATTGAAAAATATAATTTTGTATGTTCTGTTGATTTGTCCGGTTTAAAACCCCACGCTTGTTATTTTCCATCATTTAAAGGCTTATTTACTGCTCCCCATTTAGTATAAGGGTTTGCTGTTAATATAGAAAAAAGGCAGTGTATGCTCAGTTGAGTTTGAGTTGAGTTTGAACAAGGCCTCTCTTTGCTTTAGCTGTCTTTCCTATGGGAACACATACAAGATTTACAGGCTGCAGTTCTGTACATGTGTACTAATAGATTTGCCTTTTACAGTGCGAGATCAGGCTTCAGTGGTCACACACCCCGTAGTCAGGTGGCTCTATTTCAGAAACATGACCTGTTTGAGGCCTGGTGCCAGCACTGGCCACTGTGCAGCGGCAGATCACGCTCTGCCCTGATCTCGTACTTCTGCCTGTGTTGTCTGTACTTTACAGATAAGATTCAGTCTTTCAGGTTTGTGATCTGCATGGGATAGCATCTCAGGTTTGTAAGCCTGTGTGTGTATATTGTGAGTAGGTATATGCATGCACTCGTGATACGTATCTGATATAGCTACAGGTGTTTTGCAGTCTGGCTGCAAGAACAACTCTGCGTTTTAATTTATTTGATGTTTTCCCATTTACTGTTACAGGTAACGGTATCTGAGAGAACTCTGTTCTCTAAGTTGAAGGCCTACAGCATTTCAGGTGGCTGTGCAGGACCGTGGCATTTGCTAGGTAGGACCAGGTAGGAATACAGCTGCTTAAAGGCAAGGCAAAGATGGAAGTTCTAAAGCTTAAAGGTAACTCATCTGTTAATCGCATACTAGACATGTAACGTGAAGTCAAACTAGCTAAAAATACTCTCCAGTTTATCAAACTGAGGCTTTTGGCCATTTTTATCATTGCAACAAGCTTAGATTAAAATCAACATGCAAAAAAAGTGTTTCCTAAGCCACAAAGAGTGAGTTTTCTCACTCTCAGCAATTACACACTTCTTAATTCTCTTCAGGCAGTGGACGAGAAAGTTCTGATACACACACATCCTAGTTTAAAAGAAATGGGAGTAGGGAGGATTGCAGCCATGGGTGTCTTGTCTGCTTTCATCCATCGGCACTTTCAGTCCCATGGTTACCTCTGCCAGAAACCCTTATTTTAAACCACATTTTCCCATGCAAACTTTCTCCCTGTTTCATCCTCTGATGTATGTCTGAACAGTTATAGAACTTTAAAGAGACGGAGAAGCAGTGTCTGCAGGTTGTGTTTGAGTTTTGTGCGGGTGAGTTTCTATGTAAATTCGTCACTTGGGTTCAGCTGCTTTACTCGCCCTCATTTTCTCCTGTGTCAAACGTTAGGATGACACAAACTTTAAATCCACAGCTGTCTTAAGGATTTTTCTTTCCCAGACTAGGATTCCATTGACAGCTGAGCCTGAATAAACCCTTAACTTCTCCAGATTAGAAGACTACATATATTTTTATAGAAATGTAATTGTATATTTTAAAAACCAGTTTCCTGCAGCTTCTCCACATGTATTCCCCCCCCACCTTGTAGTTCAGATTTGATATAAACTTTTTTGTGTTCATTCTTTTTATGTTCTGTTTTTAAATTTGTAGTCAAAGCTTTGGTGTACTGTACAGGAGCAGTCAGCCTTTGTAATTACTGTATAAATGCTTTATAATAAAGTATATTACTTTTATTTTAACAAGTAAGCAGACACTTCCTTTTGTGTGTCTGCTGCCTAGGGCACCTTTTAAAAAGACTGTTACATGTTTAAAATGTACATATATAAATATATTTACCTGTTGCTGTACAGTTGTGATAGACTGGACTGAATTTATTTTTTGTGTGCTTTTTTTATAAGATATTAATACACTAAAGGAAATCTTGCTGATGTGATTGTAATGTACTATGTAACTTATTTACTGAATATCCTCTATATATCTAAAAAAACCTTTTATTAAATGAGGTTTAAAAAATAGTTTCTTAGTTTTGTTTTGATGGCTGGGGGTTAGGGCTGATGGTGACCTGTGAAGGAATTAAGAGTGTCCTGCGCTAGTCTGCTCTCTCATCATACCCACCCCTGTGTTTTCCGTAGTGATCCTTGAAGCTGTTTCTCAATGTAAAGTTCTCCCAAAGACACCAGCCTGTAGCATGGTTTATGTCTTATATCCAAGAAAAAACTGGCACATGCAGCTCCAGTTGCTTTACAGAAGTATTGATGGTATAAGTGTGTCCCAGTGCAAGCCAAGCACCTTCCCAGAATGCCAGAAACGACCTTGATAATGCAATAGGAATTCCTGGGGTATAGTTCTAGGCCCACTGTGCTGTAGATAAGGCCAGCTGGATTCTGACACTGCCTGAGACAACTACACAGGCAGCATGGAGTTAACTTAGCACCCAAGGGGCCTGCATCAAACCTGAGTTCCTGGATGGCTGTGGCGGGGACAGAAAATAGAGACTGAAGTAAATCCAGAGTGCTGAAAAAAGAGTTAACATTTTCGTGCTGTTGAGCAGTTGAATGTGCTGGCTGTAAAACAGTGCCTTCAGCTCTAAGTTGCATTGCATGTTTTTTAATGGTAGAGTTTAAAAAAATGCGTTAGTAAATACTGTCGTAAAGACATTTGTCTGTTACCTGAATCTAAGGGGGGTTTTATACAGCACTAATCTTGTTTCCTCTGGCAGTAGCTGGATCTCTTGCTGTGGATTTTAAATATTAATATGCTTCCACCCATCCTCAAAACAAAGGTTGCTTCTGTTTTGGTAGATACCTGGTTTTGGTTAAGTAGGCTACACAGGTGTTTCTTCCACCTATGGGCATGAAGTCTTTAAAAGCTGTGAATGTTTCACTACATAAAGCAGATGGTAGGAATGTGCATGGGCTCCTGCTGGATTTCAGTCAGAATCCCAGGCAGCACACCTGTTTTCTTTTGAGTTGTTAATGTATGCTGGCATGTTTTCACTTCAGTATTCTTGGCAAAGCTGGCAGGAGCTCTTTGTTTCAACTCAGTGTAGAAGCCTTTGCTTTGATTGACTCCTGTGGATTTGGCTGTTGATTGGCAGTAACACTTGGAGAAGTTAAGTGGTATTTTGCTTGGTGGGCAAAGGGAGAGGGAACATCAAAGCCTTCACTTCAGGTAGCAGACCAGGACTTTGTTTAAGGCTTTAAATAATGTATTTGCCTCCCTGTCAAAGCCAACTGGCAAAGGTGCTGAAGTGACTGCTTTGTACTAAAACCGGGAAGTCACGCAAACAAACTCTGGATGATCAAAAAAGTCACAAGTTTTGGACATTTTGGTTTTTATCTTTTTTAACTGGTGGATACAAGCCCAAGCTTCTAGACATTATAAACCATTTTAGTGATTAGTAAGCTTTGAGTTAGTGGCATTGTGAGGAATTCTGCAGTGATTCCCTGCATGGTTTTTAAATGGCATTACCACCATCACTGCAGGAGGCCGTTCATCGCATTACTGAGACCAACTGCTAGGGAGCAGGGGTAGAAAGGCTTTTTCCTTATATTGGAGATTTGAAATTAGGTTTCAGTGACACCGCCTCTTGAAGGCCAAAGTTTCTATTACAGAAGTTTATTAATCAGTTAACCTCCTCTTGTCCAGGTTTAATGGAACTGATAGTATGTTGCTGTTAACAAAACTTAAATTCAAAGTCAATTAGTAATCTTGTACTGAAGAAAGTCTAGCCATTTATTTAACTTATTTGGATTTTTCCCTATATAGCAGTAGTACACTTTTCTCTTAGGACCTAAGAACAAAGCCTGACAAACGGTGTCTCAGAAGATGGAAAAATACTTATGTCTCAGATGACAACAATCACAATATATCAGCATTTTAAAAGTCTTAAGTTATTTTCTATTCTAAAATATAGAGGCAATAGGAACAGCATTTACATACTCTCATACTATAAATACATTGCTCCCTGAGCAGCTAGGAAAGTTTAATGAGAACAAACTTCAATTTCGGAATGCTCTCCGCAAGCTGAACTATTTCATTACACAACAGCCAAACAGGTTTGTATAAAATAACGTTATATTATTTTTAAACAAGTTTCACAGAATAACATTTATAAACATAGGCCTATATAATTTAAAAACAGCAAGTTTAACAGCTTGGTCATGCTACAAAATTACTATATACAAAAGACAGCCCAAGGGGGATGTTAGAAGTGCTCTCTTGCTTGAAGGGTTTTTTACTCTACTTCTAGTATAACCTGAGTCATCTGCTGGTTCTCAGGTCTCTTCTCATACTTCCCCAGCAGCTCTCAATATAATCACTGCATATGTCAACTCTTCGAAGAGGTCAGTGTGCTAACAAACAGGTAAAAAACCCTAGCTAATTCCTATCACTAATTTAATTTTAGGATATTTCTGTAAGGAATAAAGTGGATGCTCATCCTCCATAATGTCACTGGGAAAAGCAGAATTCCACATGGCTTGCAAATTTTACATGGGTGCTCTTCTCATCCATGAAGACTAATGTGCTTACTATCTCACTGGATGTGGTGTGATGGGGAAGAGCAGAGAGTGATACAGAAAGAGAAGCCTTTCACCATTTTACTCCGCCGCTCCCCACTGGTGTGCGGGCTGAGCTTCGTGTTAGCTTATACATGACGTGGTGTAGCACCATCAATATCCGAATCAGCTGCTTTAATTCTGCCACCTCTGTATGTCTTCCACCACATCCAGTGCATAATTTTAAAGTGCAAATTTTAAAATTTAGGAAAACTTTACTTATTTTGGAGGAGAAAAAGTTTGGGGGTGGGGGGTAGGTGATTTTTTTTTTCTTGAGAGTAATTGTGATTCATCAGGTAAAGCAACATTAAGCTGAACCTTCCACCCAGCTTTGAACTGAAGCACCTCCTGGGAACTAAGAGCTACAGTTTATTCTTTGTTACTGTATGTTTCATTGAGATTGACATAAAGTTCCTATCAGAAGGGGGTTAAATTTATGCTAATTTCTCACAACACGAAGGGTGAAACGGGAGGGAAATCTTGAATTGCAAGTGTTCCTTTACTGCTATTACAGTTGTGCTGAGACTGGATGCTCTATTCCTTCAATAGTGATTTTTTTTTGGTGGTATTTATAATGCAGACCCCAAGAATGATCTAGAGAATTTGTGCTGTTCAATCTGTGAAAAGAGCTGGTGCCAACACACCCCACTCCACTGCTAACTGCAGCGGTTTGTTGCCTTATTCCCATAGGTAGCACCTGTATTGGTCACTTCCAAGAGCCAGGAATGGCTCTTACCCTCGTGTCCTGCCAATGGAGCTGTTTTTTGTTCCAATTGCCACCACACTGTCAGAACACTCGGTTTCTATTCTGCTCTCAGAATGCCCCAAAATAGCCAAAATGTAGAGCATCTGCTGTATCTAACACTACCTTCAGAAATGTACAGACTTAGGCTGTGTTTAGGTATTACAAAATCAACCAGCAGGATTACTAGGCATTAGACTGTGTGCTCATCCCTTCCTTTCTCTAACCTAGCCATGAGTACCACACCTGCAGATGCTGTTCTAGGAGCCACCAGCTACAGAGATTCAAATACTTTTCTTTGTAGCCAAGCCCTAGGACAAGAGCATTGCATGGTCTATCCCGAAAATGTCTCCAAACACACAGACAAATACGGCATTTCCATTTGTTGGTAGTACTCAGAAGTCAAGTTTTACTCCACTCAAGCTCCGGCTCACATTAACCACGCTTTAATTACAGCTGTCAAGGGCACAGGTCAATCCCTGTTGCTCCACCACAGCAGATGGGGTCAGCAGGGGCTGAGCGTGCCCCAGGCTCTGCACTGCCAAAGCATCTGCTTTGCCAGAAGCAGTTGGGTGCAAGTGAACTGAACAACTTAGTTTTTAGGAGATGCCAATATGAAATGGCTGTTGACTGTGCACCGTCCCTCCCATCGTGCTTCAGTGGGGCCTTTACTAATGATCTAGGAGAATAATTCTAGAAGAAACTACATAGGAATATGAAGTGGTCTGCAAGATAAATCAAGTGAGCAAGTTAACCAAGAAACTGCTTTCTGGCCAAGCAAAGAGCTGCCTAGAAAGAGTTTGTGGTAGGTGAAGAATGCCATTGCACTCCTGACCTTATTTTAAGTAATGGGCATTAATCAAACTCGAGCCTTATCAGCAATTGCTAATTAAAGTTGGAATGCTTCAGAATTCCTCTAAAGTCATAGAATAACTACATATTGATAAACTGTCTTGTAACCTTCTACTTCACACTGTTCACTTAGAAACTTTTTAGAGAGAAGATGTCTCCTACTACAATTATACCTGGAGCTTGAGATCAGTACCACTGTGCCTGGGCCAGTTCTACCTTCCTATCGCTGACCATGACTTCCAAGATTTCAACCCCTACCACACCTTCACCAACAAAATAATTCAGAGTGGTGTTCTGTCTCCATCCCCTCTGTGCCTGGGCTGGAACCAACAGGTATGCTTGTCACCACTTTTAAGTGAAATGAAAAACCATGGTACCATGAGTTACAATAAAAGCTTGTAAAAAACCCCAAAACAAGCTGCAGAAAAATCTATTCAGGTGACCTGATCTATTCTGTAAAGAAATAAAAACCTACTAGTGGCATCCAACAGTGCAATCAGGTATGTCTTTATCATTTGTTTAATGCTTCTCACTAAAACTAGTTACCTGCCATATAAGGGGCTTTACTATGGTTACCCTGCAATATAGCACCTTTAGTACATCTTCAATACTTTTTTTCTCCAATGCCCACTTTCCATCTCACCTCACCTCCCCACGACCTACATACACTTTCTCTCACTGCTTACATCTGTGCTTTCATAACAAATGAGTATCCCAAACCCAAAATTTTCTGTTCTCAAGCCCAGGTCTTTTGTTCACTGTTTCTGTATCAGCCTACTTAGTAATAGGAAGATTCGGGAGCTGAGAAGGATTATGTCCACCAGTGACCCAAGCGAAACCTAGGAACCAGCTGCAGGCTAATAGGCCACATATTCCAATCTAAAGTTCTTAGTAAGCGACAAAACAAAAAAAGCTAGCAAATATTTTAGTCTCACTGAAACTATGCAAAGAATTCCCATTGCCTCTTTAAAATAAATAAATATTTCAGTTATACATGGCCTCCTAAGCAATGCAGTTGAGTTCCAATGCCAGAAGCCTAGTGCAGATCTTAAGGCCAGTAACAAGCCTATGCACTGTTCTTGTGCATAGGTCCACAACTGCAGGGCCTGTTTGGCGTAACAGTGAAGGGGATGAAAGGGTAAACTCACATATTTAAAATACTGAGGGATTCCCATGGCAAAAGTAAACACAACAAAGCCTGTAACGTGCCTCTAAACCACAACACTGTTCTTTTGGCCTTGGTACTTCCAATGATAATGTTGGCCAGCTGCACCTAACAAGCTAAAATGGTTCTATTGTAACAACAAGCATCACTTATCAGGGATTAAAAATAGCTATGTGTTAGTTTAGGTAAAGATCTCCTGCTAGCCAAACAGCAGATGAACTCAGCTCCACTGGTCTCTACAGAAGGTGTCAAAAACTTGACAAAACTGGTGTGCCCAAATTTTGGTAACTAACTCTTTGGGTGAGAAACCGTGGAGATAAACTGGTCTTTTAAAAATTGCCCAAAGATTTTCTTCAAAACAAACATTTCATATAAAAAGTTCTATGTGCTGAGCTATCTGGAGTTACTTTAATTAAATACCCAACAAGAAAGTGTCATCAGTTTGCTCCTTCTTCTTCTTCTTCTCCTTTAATAAGTAGGACACCTAAGAGGGAAAAGAAAATTTGTGAACATTTACAGATAGATTATGCAAAACAAGATACAGTTAATACTGATATGCCTGAAAGCTTATCCGGACTGTTGGAAAGAATGAGTGGCAGAAAGAGGACGTGAACTTCTGCATACCTGAACTGCTCTTAGTGAGAAAAGCCTTCACCTGATGAGGTCTCCTGTTGGATGTTTTTCCAACTCTTCTCAGGTAACAGGGAATAAGAAAGGTGCTAAAGCAGCACCTGCACAGATCAGCCTAACTTGGTGTCTGGGAGATGCACCATGTTGGTTCAACTGCTATCAACCAACTAGCACATCCCCCTTCTGTTGCTGGGCTCCTACTTTGTGCTGCTATTTCCACAACATACGTGACCAAGTTTTAGTATGGGATACCTCCTCACTGACACTGGACTAGGATGTCCAGACCACAGAATACAATTATATTCATGTGGATCCAAGAAGCAATATGGTCACATCTCTAGGGATAGCTTGGACATCGTGGAATAAAGCTGTGTTGCACAGTAGTGTTATAGTCTATATCCACCCCTTGGGTACTTAAAAAATCTAACAGGAACTAACAGAAGAGATGCCTTCCTGTTGAAAGAGACCTTCAATGCTTATTTTTGTCCAGAACATCTTCAACCATTTCAGTACGTTGAGGTCCTTGTATTAGTCATCTCACATATAGTACATAGGCATAGCAGGATCCTGGAACAGTGTAATAGCAAGAACCTTATGGCCAGCTGCAGCATTTCTGACATCTCTTTCGCTCAACATTCTAGTTTTTGAGGTTTCCATTCTTAAATGTCATCCTCTCTTTCTACGTTGCACAGGAAATGTACCTGCCTAATTTAGAGCTGTCCATCGCTCCAGGCTGCAGGAATGCTTAAGGAACTAAGGGTCTAACCTTCCACTAAGAAGGTTACTCTTTGCACATACAGATATTTGCCCTATTCTATTGTTTCAGAATGTTTCCTACTACAACAGCAGACTACTGCAGGCCATCCTTCACAGCAAAACACTTTTCTCACCAACCTTCCACTTCCTAACACTTCTTATTACTTCAGTTGATCTGACTTCCATTTCCCAGCTATTGCTCCCTGTAATGAAGCTGTCCTCTTGTCACCATCCCTACACTTGTACATTCCCTGCTGCTCTAACTTTGTGTTAGTGTTACCAGTCCTGCTGTCCCCTTTGCTGCTCTAGTAAACAGGGGATAACAGTGAAGCATTAACAAACATCTCCATTAACAGAAATTAACATACTTAAAAACTGATTTTAAAATCATCTCACTTTTAGTCACTAATCAGGATGTGCTTTAATATATTTTTGTATCAGTGACTTAAAAAGGAGGGCTCACAAATTGAGGTTTTTCTGCAGTGACAAGGGGGATACTCGGGCACTGAGGAAACCTGCATGAAGTTTTGAAAACCTGCCCCTGCACCAGGAGCAGAACAGAGCGCACCCCTGTCCATCCCCATTCCCCCCGTCACACTTTTTTGTTGGGAAAACTAAATCAAATTTGATAGGAAAACTCTAACTCAATTTGGCAGATAAAGGTCTTGTGAACTTACTTAATGCTAAATCTTTCAGTTCCCTGTTAGTTATATGCTAAAACTATTTGACTGGATGACTTCAAGAGAAAAGCCCAACTGCAGGCTGCAAGACCACTTGGACTTAACACTCCAAAATCCATTCAACACTCTCAGAAGATCCTGCAGCAAGGATGTGAATAACAACTTCCAATTAATTCCAAAGAGAGGAAGGAGGAATATTAATTACATGGGCACACAGATGAATTTCCGAGGTTACGATTCATTGCCCTGTGGTTGTCTTTAGATGAAGCTATTAACTCACACCAATTGCCTCATGCCCCAAACTCACCATCCAGCTTTTTCAGCTTGGGTACCCGTTTGGTTGCTTCTTCAATCCAACTGCTTTGATCAGAGGAGTATTTCTCTTGTAGTGGATTGCCTACAAACACCAGATCCTCTAGTAATGGCAGCTCTGCCAGTCTCGCAAACTCTGCTGCAACCACAAAGGTGAAAATACCAACCAGATTGTGGAACATGGAAAGTACCTCTGCACCACACAGTCCTTTCAAGCTCAGTGCAAACATAAATAATGTGATACAACAGGAGAGAGACTGCTTGGGCTTGAACTGGTATGAGGTTAAAGAACAGGTTTGCCTTTTAAAAGAAGTCCAAGAAAGATGATTCAAAGAACAGACTTCATTGGGCATAGAAGTGAAATTCAATATGCTAACTATTTTTACTCTCTTGCATGAGTGGATATTTAGGGATTCTGTGAATGTCTGCAGGCTTATCAGAGAGACAAAGCCCTGTAACACACAGAACTACTCTTTACTTGGTGACTTAACTCCTGCATTCACCATCCTACATGAGAAGTTACAGAACAGATGTGTGGCTTACCCCAGTCTTTCACCAAATTATTTGACATATAAAGAACCTTCAGCTTCTTCATTACACGGATACCCCTCAGTTTTTCAATGAAGTTGTATGAGATCCACAGCTCCTCTAAGGTCTCTCCAACTGCCTCCTGGAAAATGACAGGACTGTTCAGGTAAGTGGAAGAATATTTTCCTTATTCTTCAGATTCTCTCTTCAGTGCCCTCCTACAGGTCACCACATGTGAGAAAATACTAAGGTATACTGGTCCTTGTTTCCTTTTAAGGAGGTCCCTAATTATGCACAACAAATACTCATGGGAATTAAGAGCAAAGGATCTGAAATATATTTAGGAGGACAGAAATCACAATATTAGAATAAGACAAGGAACAGCTGCCTGGAGTAGCTGTTCTTAAGGCATAGGGGCAGAGGAGGCAAATTTGGCTGCTTGGGCACTGCAAGTATACATGAAGTGAATGCCATTCAACAACTGCTTTAGAAGGGGTTTTATACAACATGAGTGATTCATTTCAGGTGCATGCATGTTTGTACCTGTTGGCCACAAGTTGCTTTCATAATTCTCTCAAAAGAGAGGTTTTTTTTAAAGCAGCCATTACACATTGACTCTGCATTTCACACTTAAGAGATATGGCATCTCTGAAGGTGGGAATAGCTTTGGAGAGAAACATTCTGCGGGAGAAACATACAGTATCTCTTGAGTAAGTAAATAATTTCTATATTCATTAAAAAAAAGTTGATTTAAAAAAAAAAAGTTCTTCTGCCCTTAATTCAGTTGTAACAAAAATGATCCAATATTTTCCTCAACAATTTTTTCCCTACCTGGTAGACTTAGTCCTCCCACCGTCTTTTTCCCAAAAGCCATATTGCTCCGGGTGCCAGTTAACATAAAAAGGACTCTCGTCCAGTGTGTGTGCATAGGACTGCCAACACTTGTAGTAAAGCAGCATAGCCTGAGTATCTTCAGGCAGAGAATTCCTCCTGCAAAAAGTCTGCAGGAATTACTCTCATGTAAAGCCAGTGGATTCAGAGGGCTTTACAGATAAAAAGCAGTTTTCCAATAAAAGTTGGGCTCATCTTTATCAGAGACAATGAAATCTCTCTTTCCAAAATCCTTTCATGTAGCAAATTAGCCCTGAAGAATCTCCAAACATTGGGAATGTTTGAACAAAAAAAGGAGAAAGACCATCTGAAAATTCAGAAGCAATGGTATAAAAGGGTGAACAGATCATAGAAAAGGAGAAAATAAATGGTTAAGCAACAATGTAAATTCAGCAAAGACATCTTTGAACATAGGGGAGTTATCCCACATTCTAGACAGCACTCTGTTGTTAGTGAAGAATTGATACTAAGAAACGCATACCAATCCATTCAAGTTCTTTATGTTATTTCTTCCCAAAGACAGAATCCTCAAATTTTCTGTAATAGATAAAAGAAAGGGTTTTGTTAATAAATGTGGGGGTATTTTTAAATATAAGAAGATGCTGGAAGTCAGGTAAAATGCCATATTTTACTTACAAACAAACTGCACTCTGACCAGCTTGTCTTAAGAAAGAATGACATAACAGAAACAAAACCTCCTGACCTACACAGATCATCAGGAGCAGATGCAGTGAACAGCTCAGAAACATGCTCATGAATACAAAGCTGTTCATGTGTAGGTTACTTTGTTGAAATTCAGTCCAGATAAATACTAAATAAAATTATTATTTCACCTTGCACCCGAACTGTAACTGCTAACTCGTTAGTTTTGATGCTACGCAGTTCATACTCCTTTTTCTCCAGGCAAAAGTTGTTCTGATCTTATTTTAAGGCAGCAGATTCGATTTCTATAATGGAGGCAGCATATAAAGCTACTTTCAAGAAGTCTGATTAGAGGCTTTTCAACTTGTTCTAGCACCCAGACAAAACTCCTTTCCAAGTGAGCTGCTCCTGCTGGGGTTTAGTGTAATACTAGTGTAACTCAAAGCTATCACAAAATAGCAGTCTTTTTGTGTAACTCATGCTCATTTTTCTCACAAGCTTTCTTGCAGCTGTAAATAAGCAAACTGAGTTGCAGCATGCAGCTGGGTTAACTCTGGATCTATACCTTTCATTAATGTTTTAACACTTCTTTGTAACTGCATTAAGGATGAAATACTTAATAATCTTGTTTTGCTCTTGTATGCATAATGATTGAAAATGCATGGTACAATGACTCATGACAAGGCTGATGGAAGTCTCAGCTAAGTAGCACCATTTAGTCCATACAGCACATGTAGTGGCTACAGACTGCTACGGATAGAGATTCCAGGCTGATCTAGAATAGACAGTTGTATGTTCTGTCTTGAGAAATGCAGGGATAAAACCCCACCTGATAAAACCACACCTGGCAAATATTCGAAAACAGGAAGATTAGTTGTCATTAAAAAGTTGATATACAATAAGAATTCTTTTTGGTTTGAAATACAACAGCTTAATACATGACCATGCTCAAAAAATGAAGAATCATAATCAGTAAGTCTACTTTAATCAGTTAGCCTACTTTAGCTAATATTCTCCAGAATATCCCTAAGGATCTCCATCCACAGGTGCTGGGAGATGACCTTTTGTTCTAGCTAGCTATTCTCTCTGTAGTTCACATTTATAAACTATAAGTTTGCACTAGCTTCTGAAATTTGTAAGAAATGAAAGGACCCTTACAAATACAAAACTGAAAGCTTGCTTAAAAAGCCATGCCTTAAAATTGTTTCTAACTACTATCACTGGTTTTTATTACTCTTGTTCTGAGATATTTTATATTTTAAAGGAAGAAAGATCTCCCTCATGGAACATTTACACTCTCTAAAACACAGAACTAACACTTATTGCTGTCATCTGAAACATTATTATTCACATGTATGGATACAGGGGTGTGATCATTTGTGCAGATGCCGGAGAGGGACTCTTCATCAGGGACTGTAGCAATAGGACAAGGGGCAATGGGTTTAAACTTAAACAGGGGAAGTTCAGGTTAGATATAAGGAAGAAGTTCTTTACTGCGGGGATGGTGAGGCACGGGAACAGGTTGCCCAAAGTGGTGGTAAATGCTCCATCGCTGGCAGTGTTCAAGGCCAGGCTGGACAGAGCCTTGGGCAACATGGTCTAGCGTGAAGCGTCCCTGCCCATGGCATAGGGTTGGAACTAAATGATCTTAAGGTCCTTTCCAACCCAGCCCATTCTATGATTCTTTGATTATCTACTCAACATAAGTACAATATCAGGTATATAACAGCAATAGTAATCTTTTCTGCCTGAAAAGAGTGTAGATGCTTAAAGATTTCTCAGCTTCCTCTCTGCAATAAGCAAAAGCAATTATGCAGTAACTAGTGGCTTGTTTTTCATGGCTATGACTGCTGTTTTCTCTCTCTTTCACAGAAGCCAACAGAGACAGCGAGTTCCTCATATTCTATACCTTTAAGAGACAGACCATGTGGTTCTAGTTTGTTTGACTCAGTAAGCCAACAAGTTTCAAGGTTTCATAGACAGCTGCCCAAGAAATAAAAGTTCAGTTCCACTTCTAGACAGATGGCACACCCCTTTCAAGTATGAATAAAATCAAACTAAGTATATCTGATCCTCTACAAAGTGCAATAACGTTTTTCCATCCAAGCTGACCACACTGCAACCTCAATCCAACCAACACCACAATTACAGAGCTGTTGAACTGCAGACCACCTCCATAATGAGCACGGAAATTGGGCATCACATCACTCTAGAATTGATATGGTGTTGAGTATCACAACTAGCCCCACTATAGGGTACAAAAGTGCTTTCTGAATGGATTTTGTTGTCTGAACTTTATAAAGTATTTAATCTAGAAAGTTACCAACCTAGGTTGTAAATAGGAAATTTGTTCTTTGCTGTATTCTCTGAGGTGTGAAATCCATCCTTTTTTAATGGCTAATTAGAAATGTTATCTTTTTTTCTGATTCTTAACTCTGTGAATCTGTTGGGTTCTCCCCCAGTAATTTCACGTGCACAGTGAGACAACTGCCAAGGCTAGTGCAGGGATATACACTTTTACACACCTTTACTGCATTCTCCAGTGAGATTGGTAATTTTAAAGGTCACTTGTCATTTTCTAAGAGGAAGGAACAAAATAGGAGAAGAATAGGTATAAAACTGGACACATATAACAAATCATGGTATATGTCCTATCCAAGCAATTAGAAAACAAACATAACTGATCACTGGCTTGTCACTTACTTAGGTTGCTCAGGTTGGCGATTCTTTCAATGCAGTTTGTAGACAGCGATAGTTTCCTTTAAAAGCAAGAATAATCAATTCACAATATACAAGGGATCACTGTATCAGAAGAGTTCCATGTCCAAACACCACTGCATTAGAAATAATTGTCTATTCTTCTCTCATTAGATGGTGAACTAACTAGATGTCTAAACAGATTCAAAATATTCTCAAACCATCAAGACTTCTGCAACTTTATTTCCAAGCTTCTGAGAAAGTACTTACTTACAGGACATACTGGATTATCTGTGTGCCTAACCTTATCAAATGCATGGCTGTGTATTTCTGAACTGGGTCTAATCTCTTTTTGGAAGTCCTGCTGAAGTCTCCTTTCTTTCTGCATAAATTTTGGAATGGATCATCAATGTGCCAGTTAGCTGACAGACTCTGAACATGGACCTATAATTATATGTTGATCAACAGTATGTAATTCTTCTGGAGACAAATATCAATACAGAATCTACCTTAACTTCTTCTCAGTTAAGTGACAGGGATCTCTGAATTAAAAACAGGAACTGTATGTGGAAAGAGCAGCTCAGCTGAGAAAAAAAGGAGGCAGCTGCTGCTTTGAAGGCCTCACTTAAATATAGTAAATACGTATTTGCACAGTGGACATCAGAAAAAATGGAAAATTAATATAAAGAAGAGAATATTTGGTTTCCAATTTGCATTTAAATGATCTTACTCGCAGTTAACAAGCGTGGAGAGAGATTCATCCATCTTCTCTACAGGAGGAATCTGACCATACAGCTTCACCTCCTTTGCCTCTGAAGCCTTCTGGCCATGTTTTTCTTCCTAAAGAAGAGAGAAGGTAAAGAAGAGGCTCAGTGCTACATACAATTACTAAAAATTACCATACTAAAAACTTACTGTGAAAGTAATTACTATAGAAGTAATTCTAATATGGTACTAAAAGACATTATTGGAAAGAGAAAGCATTTTGAATACTGTTTATCAAGATTCCTGCTGGTGTAGCATGAAAAGGAGAAGGCAGCTTCTTTTCAAGATATTAAAAGAACTTACACACTACACATGCCTTTTTTGAAAGCTGTGTTACACTGGAGCAATTTAATTAAGGGGTCCTAAGCTGGAAAGAAATGGAGAATAGATGAAGTCTAAAATTTGGAATGATGGCACTTCCATGGAGACTGACACACACGAACCTCGGTGAGGGGCAATCTGTAGCACAAACAGATTCTTATAAGCTTTGACAGAAAAATCACCCAGAAAACTCAGACCTCAGACCTAGGTCACAGCACAAACTGAACACAGGGGAGTGCGTTTTGGGGGAGAACCTCAACAGATTCACAGAGGAGTTAAGAATCAGAAATAAATAATATATTTCTACTTAGCCATTAAAAAGGAGTGGATTTCACACTTTAGAGAATACAGCAAAAGACAAATTTCCTATTTACAACCTAGGTTAATAACTTTCCAGATTGAATACTTTAGAAAGTTCAGAGCTTCGGAAAGAAACAGCCATCACTTCAGCATTTGGGTTTATTAAAAAATATAGTCTATGAAATCTTTTAAAATTCTGAAGCAATGGTAATTATTGACTCAACACTTGGAACAAGTATCTCCCGAGGTAGTGCCACCAGTTTTGACAGCTGCCCTGACAGCACAAAGGGAGTGTTTTGTCCATTCACTCAGTGTTCAGTGGGAGGACTGGAGGTCCATTAACAAAGGAGAAATCTACCCGCGCTTTCAAAACAAGGGCTCTTGTTTTCTCCCCCACTTCTATGCAGCTACTGAAAAGCCAAAGCTGAGCTCCAGCCTGGTTTATATGGCTACTTTGCAATGAAATGCATTGCATCCCAGAAGTCTTTAAGAATCCTAAAGCACAAGAGCAGGTTTTAATAACATTATGTTCTCTCTTATGCACCCAAAATACTTCAGGCAACTTAATGTAATAAAAAAAAGGAAATTAGCATGTTGGCTTGGGCATTAACATGTATTCCAGTTTCTATCCAAATCTAGTGTGATAATATTTTTACTGAAAATTAACCATTTAGCGAATAAGCATGTGAGCTATTTTGCTACAATATGGTGGATGTGTTCAAACTAAGTCACTTTATAAATGTGAAACTTCCATTTTCTTTTCTAAGAACAACACTGTATCTATTTGCATTTATACTCAGTTTATACCAACAAATAATTCTTTTTTTCCCTTACAAACATGAAAGGGAGAGAGCTCCCAACACACTGTGGCCAGCAGTGAGCACTTGCAGGAGGAAACTTCATCCCGACTGCCACGTGCTTCTGGAAGAAAGGTCAGCTGAACAACCACAAAAAGCCCCAGAGAAACCACAGATAGAACAGACATTTCTTTAAGAACATATTTGCTAAGTTAAAGTTGCTTTGATTTAAAGTTAAAGTTGCTTTGACTAATGTCACCCTGACTGTAGGGCATAGGTAAACCCTTATGCCAAAGGGAAGAAAAACATCCGGAATGCAACACATCACCAGATCCAATTTTTCACATGGACTCAGAGAGGAAGTTTTAGACCCACCCCCAGTAACATGATCAGAAAAGCAAATTCAGCACCTCATGCCTAACATTAACGGAAGCTCACTGACACACGCCTGTTATCTCTAAGAGACATGTGACATAGGAGCAAATGGAAAATAAATCTTTACTAGGAAACATGGAGTTGAGAGGGCAGAAAAAGTGAGGGGGGAAAAGCAAATTTTTAATACTGAGTTCACACGTCTAGTAATGTTAATGTCTGCAAGTCGTTGCATTCTAGTTCTTATGAGGAGAGCAGGTGTGAAGTTTGTGGGATATACTGACATAACTGGAAAACCCCTGAAATACTGAGGGTACTAAACAATGAGCTGAATAGTCAAAGCCCATGCCACAGAGTACTGCAAAGCAGCTCGATACTGTGCCTACTACTTACCCATTTGGCTAGAGCTTCTCTGATGGTTGTTGCTTTTGCCTGAAAATGAAAGAAAGAAAAAGTAAATGAATATTCACTGCAATTTTTCAGTTGCCTTGTTCACTACCTCCTCTCCCTTCTCTCTCCCCATCCTGCTTGTCTGCCCCCTCCCACCATTTTCCTTTATTATCTTCCTCCAGCTGGAACTCCTCAGTGCCCCACAATTTTATTTTCCAGAGTACTTGGTAGCATTTTCAGAAGCAACCAATTGGTTTCACGCAAGGACATTATCTTCCTGATCTCACTCTTTGCCCCACCTGGAGCACGGGTTTGGGATGCTGCTTGTTAGCTTTGATGGTGAAATTCAATTCAATTCAATGACATAAGAAGTTATTGCACTGAAAAATGTGGTTTAATGCTCTTAAACCCCCACACTTTCTATTACTGTGCATTAGCAACTTCCTGTCTGAAAGCAAAGCTGTGAGTAAACAGAATGATACAGCCTCTTAAGATTCACTGAGGAAAACAAGGTACCTCTTGCCAAAAATCAAGAGCGATCTGGATTGTTTATATTTGTTCTTCTTCAATCATTTTATGTTGAGTCACATTCATGTGATGTGAAAACATGTATTACTCAGTACACAGCTGCTGTATAAGGCTTTTTAAGGATTGACCCACTGACCAACTTTCTGTTGTCACTATCTCCAACTCTTCTACCTCACACCAGTCGCATCAAAACCACATAGTGATACCCAAAACAGTAGTATATCAAGAAACTCTGATAGATCCTAAACATTAAACACATTCCAAGATGTCTTTTGGATTCAAAAGGTTTCAGAGACCAACCGCTCACAAAAACTCTTTTCTACAAAACCAGGACTCCTCTAGTTTGGGCATCTCTATTGCTCTTAAGTATGGCACTACCATATGTGGTTAGGAGCAGCCTTTCAGGTCATCAGAGATCAAAGAAACAACTGTAAGAGTTAAAACCAACAAACTAACTTCCACCCAAAATCTTACAGGCAATCACCTCGGCCACAGAGCTTTAGTGCTGGTCACTCAGCTCTAGACCACTGGGAGCTCTGGACCCAATGATAAGAGACAACAGCTGAGGCAGCTGTGCACAAAGAATGGCTACAGCCACTCAACACCCAGCAACAGCCCAAGACCCAGCAGTACCAGGGAGTCTGAGCACACATCTCAAATACCAACATAACCTTCATTTAGGCAGACATCACTGAGCATCCCCAGATGTTGTAGTTGCTCCCACCCACTGATGTGTATCTGTTTTAATCCTGCCTGCACTGTGCAACAGCTCTAGGTCCCGCTGTAGATGACTTGGCAAAGTTGTGCCATGGCAGTATCTCCACGGTGCCCACTGCAGATACACACCTGTGTGACCTCCGATCACGTCCCTTGTTCCCGCTCCAACAGCCCCATGAAACCTGATTGACAGGTACCTGTGTGCCAGCAAAACCAGCCTGCTTCCAGTGAATCGGGGTTTTTTTGGACAAGAACATCACAGCATTTTCCAACCGTTACTCCCTTTGGGTATGTGATCCTGGTCACTCACACTGAAGACAGACCAGTGCCCGCTTCTGTTTCAAACTGATGCCTAAAACCAGACTGGACTTTGTAGCTAATGTGAGTACAAGGAGCAGCTTCTTCCCTGACCTCTGCTGCCTTGTCTCTCCCGTTGGTGGAAATATGAAAATCAGCACCGTGGGTTATGTGGAGAACATGTATCAGGGGGTTTATTTGCTTTGAAGCGCACTTAAAATGTCTGTAGATAAATCATAGCACCTTCTGTCAAGGGAGGTTATTTACGGGAAACCTCCCTCCGAGAAGCCTATTTTCAGGGTTCCTCTACCTGCATATCGAACGATCTCCTACAGGTATTTACACTAAAGTGACGTTACGCGGTTTTCGTACCACAGCATCCCAGACTCCCCGCTACTTCGATCTCTCCCTGAAATCCCCCATTTCCATGCCCGGTACCAGCGCGCTACTCCCGCCCCAGCCACCGCCCCGAGCGCGGGGTGCCTCCCGGCCAGCTTCTGCCGTACCCGAGCAGCAGCACCCGACATCCCCTCTGCGGAGCCGGGGAGGGCTCTGCCCCGCGCTGCCGCTCGGGCAGCACCGGGACGGCGGCACCGCCACAGCCCACCGCGAGGGCTGCGCAGGGGCAGCGCTGAGGGGACGCCGCTCCCGCCCCGGCCCCTTCCGCGTCCCGCGCCGGGGGAGCGGCACCGCTGCCACCCCGCCCGCCGGAGCAGGCCCCGGCCCGGCCGCCCCCGCCCGCGCGGCACCGACGGGACCCACCATCGCCGTTGCTACCGTTACCGCGCCGGTTGCTATGGCGCGGCCGCCTCCCGCGCATGCGCAGCGCCGCCGACACGGCGAGGCGGGAGGGGCGAGCGCGGAGGCAACCGCACCTGGCGACCATAGAGCTGCGCGGCCACACAGAGCGTCCCATCCCGGAAGTCGCGTAGAGGGGCGGCTCGCGGTGCATTGCGGGACGTGTCGGAGGGCCATAGCGGGGGCGGTGGTGCTCCCGCGGGCGCCCCCTGACGGACGCACCTCCCGCCCTCGGCGTACCCGGTAGGCGCCTCCGGTAACACGGGCGCCCGTGGCCAGCGGCCTGCTAGACCCCGTCCTGGGCCCACGGGCACCCCAGGACCCCAGCTCGTCCTGGCATCCCAGCGACGGCCTCCGAGAAAGGCGGCAGGAGCTCCGCCGGGTGAGGAATGCAACACAACATAAGTAACGTGGCTGTGGCGGGCACCGGGCACTTGGTTCAGCATATACATTACCTATGGAGTGTCTGTGTTGTAGCTTTGGTCTCCAAGCAGCACTGCAAATATACAAAATACTAGTGGAAAAGTTTTTCTACAGACCCTGTTGTGGCTTACTTTGTCCAGGAGTGCCCTGACCCGTTCACAAAGGGATCTTCACAGTAAAATTAGATCTCTTTTATTTTTCCTCCTTTGTTTAAAAAAAATAGCATTCAGCTTTCAAAACAAATGAACTGTTCAGAAACAAAAATATAACATCAAATTCTTGCTTTTTAATAAAGGGTTTTACTTCTCTTTCAACTTGCGTATATCTGACAACATCTAACACTGAATTACTTTAAAGGCTTGTGCTTTAGAAACAAAGTCCAAAGACTTTCAAGCTACCTGTTTTTTGGCTTATTTACAACTTAACATTTTCTTCCCGAACCTCCAGCTCACAATTGTTCATGGCAATGGATATGCTGAGGTAGGACTGCAGTGTGGGGTCACGGGTGGGTAACAAAACAGGGTTGGGGGACGTGCTGCTCTACCACAGCAACACCGTTCTAACTACTGAAGATGCACCTGATGAAGCAGACCCAACAAACAGAAACCATTGGGCAACCCTTTCCTCTATGGCTGCAGCTTGAATAAAAGGCAGGGTACTAACCACGGGTGACACCAACACGCATGTCACAGCAGACTGTCGTTCTGGACGTCCAGGGCTGCCAGTTTTACTGGAGGTTCAAGCACCAGACAGGACTCTGCTAACGCCTCTTCAGCCAGTGAGGGAGTTTGGAGAGACTAGGCATGAAGACATTTTGTGTGGAGTGAGCAGGATGGAGCTTCTCTTGTAAGTAGCGGATGGATAAATTGTTCAATTGGCAGTGATGGTGTCTGGAGAACATGTGACTTCAATCAAACGATAAGGAGTAATAAGAGTTGCAGAAAGTTAATGAGACCTGAGCAGCAGCATAATGACAGTTAACTGGAGAGAAAAGATCCCTGAGAGCAAAGCAGAACTGAGTACCACAGACGAAGGTTTTGTATCTTCCTGGATTCCTATAAATCCCTTTCTTTTTGGATTTACACTTGACTAAGTAGTCATTTGGTTATTTCACATTTCAAAGCTTTCTCAGATGAAGGTTTTGTATCTTCCTCTCAAACTGGTCTGATAAAATGACCTTGGAAGGAGAAACTGTACTGACAGAGGCCCTCCTTAAACAGGCCTTCAGCGCTGGCACCACTCCAGCGAGCCCCTTGTGAGAGATCAACTCATTTGGGAGTAAGTTGTTTCTTTCTGCCTAAACGGGGGGAAAAATCAGGCACTAGCCAAAAATTGATTAAAAAACCCCACCCACAACAATCTCAGGCAGCCATGGAAAAGATATCCTGGGTTTGTTTGGGGTTTTTTTGGGGGGGGTAGGGGGTTGGGATGGTGGGGGCAGAGGAGTGTGTTGGTTTGTGGTTTTAAGTATTATAAGTTAATCATTGCCATAAAGTGACAGCTTTTTACAGTCAGTCTTAAATCTATTAACTAGGTTTTCTGTCTCTCAACTCCAGTTCCTTCCTAAGAACAGTTGTCAGCATCCATTGACATCGTTACTAATGAGTTTCACAAGTAATTAATCCCTAACTTAATGACAAGTGTTATTAGTTTGAAACAAGCAATGAAGAGAGATTTAAGACCCGCACGCAGCGTAACTGCATTTAACCATGCTTTAACCTATCCAACAGCATTTGAATACTGAGCGTCAAATGCCAATCCAAGCCATAAGAGGAAGAGATGGTTACATCCCTAATTCAAGACAGTGCTAATGCTGCCATTCTCCCTGGATGACAAGAGAAGTTCTCTTCATTCTCCCACATTACAGTTTTTGTTGGAAACAGACAGTGTCACCAGAAGACCACTACCTGAGGTCAAGGCATATAAGCCTCCTTACAAATAGATATCCCCAGCTTCATGTATACAGGCAACATTTCCAAAGTGTATATGGCTGTAATCTGAGAGTTCTGGGCTGAGGTAACTTAAGATCAAAAGCCAGAATCATTCATCATTTTGATGGCAAAGTTTATCATTCGTTGCCATCATTTCCAAGGTCTGATCCAGTCTGTCACTGCTGAGAGTGCAGGCTAGCTGTTAAATTCTGAGTCATAAATACTGCAAGCAAAAAAGTACCTACTACTCTCTTCAGATACTTGTTTCTTGACATCATGACCAATTCAGGCTGTCCAATTTGTACTACAGTGCAGTCAATTTATCATTGTTTAACTTCACCTCTGTGTACCCAGTTAAAATAAGTTAGGCTAGTCCAAAGAAATCCCTTTCTTTTTGGATTTATACTTGTAGCTAAGTAGTCATTTGGTTATTTCACATTTCAAAGCTTTTCTCAGTCAGTCCCTCCAATTCACCAGTCATTTTGTCGGCTCAAGCTCAGTCCTCAGCAGTTCTGCAACAGCTTGCAGGTAGTTAAGTGTTCATCCCAAATGCAAGTGCAGAAACTCCTGAATCTTTCCCCAGGAGTCTTCCTGTGCATGGGCATGTGCTTTGCTCTCTCCACCCCCCAGAACAGGCACGCCCAGAACACGATCCATAGCTACCTGACAAAATGGAGTAGAAGGAGGATCAATTCGGTGACCAGCTCCTGGGTAACTCAAGAGTTCAAAGTTTTCTTTCCCATGCTGGCGCAGACGCCCGATTGCCAGCTCAGCATATAAGGAGCTCTTCCACATACGATCATCTTCCCCTACCACTAAGAGAAAGTGACCTTCTGCTTTTTCAATGGGGATCGTGCAAGGAGAATTGGCAGGATTTGTTGGGTCATCCAGAGCTTCAAAAATGTCAAATACACCAGTGTCAGAAACACTGACCTTATTCATATCAAAACGCAGGCCAGGCAGAGTCATCTCACCATAATGAAGGTCTGCAACTGTGTTTGAACTACAGCCGGAGATACAGACCGCAGCCACTACTTCAGGCAGGAAGGTGATCATGGAGAGTGCTAATTCTGCCCCTTTCCCAGTCCCAATCACTCCAACTCCCGGTCCCTTCACCTTCAGATAAGACAGGGGGTGGGGAAGAGGGGAACAAAGGAATAAAGGAAGTATGCATTATGATGGGATTAGCCATTAAATGCCTTTGGAGTTGTTATTAAAAAAATAAAAAAATTTTAGGTTAATTATTGATGGGACCTGTTGGAAAGCTACAGCCTGAACCCTGGCTCCTCTCTCTGTTTAGTGTCTTATTTTTCAGAGACAACAAGAGCTGGCAAACCCCATAAAACAACACAGGCGGGCACAAGAAGTACCATCATTTGGACCTCATCCAGTCCTGCCTGCTTTTTTTGATGCTATTTTCTCTTTTTCCCAAAACAGGTAGCAGGAAAATCAAGCACAGTCTATTGCTATACATGTCGCAGGCAAAAGTAACCTCACAAATGACATTTGAAGGATTAGATAAGTGATTTTTAGTCTTGTCCTTTTCTAGCCCAGAAAGTAAACCTGAAAGCAACACCCCAAGCCATCAAATCCATTCCTTTGCTATTGAACAGCTTTGTATCATCCTCTCTTAAAACAATTGCTTTCATTTAAAAAAAATAAAAATTAAATAATCTTTATCACCACTGCTCCTGTTTAGACACTATTCCAGCACTTCACTGTTCTAATGATCAGAAATCTTCTAGTTTCCAGCATGAATTTATTTCCAGCTCATGCTGGAAGAAGTCACTCTCCAGTCATATGCGTATCCACCTATGCAGGACCTACACTTTTTCCATTATTTGGCCTAAACCTTCCCAGAAGAAACTGATATTCCAAAAAAAATCGCTGCCACCACTTGGGCACGAATCCTCCCTTGTCCTGAGAGATGTCTCATTACACTCACCTTGGGGTGACGCTGTAGGAATCTAGCTGCTTCCTCAAAGTACTCAAGTTGGAATTCTTTCATGACCTTAGGCAGATCTTCAAAGTCAAAATATGGCAGAGAAAGAGCAGCAAAGCCACGGGTAGCCAGGAGACTGGATCTAAATTCAATCAAACCTCCTTCATCCCCATACATGTCGATCACTCCTGGAAAGGGGCCATCCCCTATATTAAAAACAAGGGGTATAGAGGACAAGTTATCAAACAAGACACTAAAAACTATCTAGTGAAGACTGAACAACAAAATATGTATGGCTTAAGAAATTTTCTGTTAATACTCATTACTTTTCCATTTGCACAGCAGAGATTAGAGAACCAGTGCTGTATCCCACTTCAGCTATTTCAAACTAAGAATAGGTCCTTACTTTCCTGTAAAAAATACATGAACAGTTAAACTTGGGGTTTTTTTAAATGCGGTTCTCAGTGGTCTTAACCTCCCTCCCTCAGAACAATCAGGCCCTGAATCATCTATTTTCCCCACAAAGAAGTCATACCTTAATTAGAAAAGTGCAAGCTCACTACTAATAAGGCAAGAGCACTGAGCCCTGGAAGCATATCCTACAAAACTTACACAAACTCTGGAATAAAGTGCATTGAGCAAAGCACAGGAAAGAGACACCTGTTGCCTGATGAAAACAACTGGGCTTAACAGCTCTATCTCAGCATCAGCACTGTAACATTTGAACTGCTACTGCAGATGTGAAGAGAGAGTAAAACTGAGAGCTGTATGGGTATGGTTATGTGCGCATGACTGATATACAGATGAACATGTGTAGACATGTGTACAATCAGTCCCACAAACCTACAGAAACAATCAGAGCCACAACTTGAAACGAGCATGGTTTTGCAGCCAACATCGTGTTGTGATATACTGTATGCCATGCCAGCAGATCTTGAGTTAAAAGGCTAAAGATACTACAATCTCTTCGAACTATGAAAAACCTCTGGCCACCAGATGTCACCACTGATGTGCACGGATCCAGCTCGCTACAATTACATTGGCTGAAAAAGTACCTGCTTGTGTGAGAATGCATTAACTCTGGCATTGACTATATGCAACAAAGGCAAGACCTCTGGCTTTCCAAGGTGCTTAAGAAAAGGAAGTTTTGGACAAAACACACTAGATGGTGGAAACCTCCTAACTTAAAGCATGAGGAAGTCAGAGAAGGACTGAAACATGCTTTTGGGCTCTTTTTCTTTCAGTTCCGTAATTTGCCATAGAAGTTCAATATTCTACTTGAGAAAATATGCCTGGATAAATTTATCATAATGCCATGATCAGCAGTAACCTTTAGTTAACAACAGTCAGCCTAGATGGCTAGGAAAAAAAAGTGTGCATTCATTTATCATCCCTACCTGGAAAGCTTTCTAGCAAGCATGTGATCGGAACACAGTCAAGCATGAATGTGTTTCTCTCTCATGAAGACAACCTTTAACTTACACAAGGATCTTGGACTGCCTTCCTGAGTGCATGCCCAAGTATAGTTTCTGCATAGCTCACTAAAAAGCAGGATAAAATGGGCTAGTCAACTTTACTATTGCTTAAAAACAAAGAAAACCCTTCTGTAACTCTTATTCCTGATTTGAGAAACCTATTTCATATCAAAAATACAGCATAAGCCCACTCATGTAATCTCACTTTTACTAAAATCAGTTCACATTTAACATTGCTATCTGAGTAATATTAACATTTTCCCATTCCAGGAGGAAAGAAAGGTGTGGTAGCAATGCTGTAACTGGATCCTCCACCAAGTACGCCAGTATCATTTAAGCAATGATTCCAGATTTTGCCACACTACTGCAACACTACACTTTCTGAAGGGAAAAATGCAGTTCCGTCTTGCAGATGTCTGCATTCCCACTGAGGTCAGCAGAAATCCAGCTCATCTTCTAAGGAAGGATATATCAAAACCACCACGTCTCAGTGATGGAAAGCCCAGCATGCTGATTAAACATTTGATCCAAAATTCAAAGTTCAATCTCTGTTGTTCCCTTTTCTTTTTTCTTCAGTGGACTTTGGATCCTTATCTAAATGGATAAAAAGATTATTGGTTTGGAGATCATTCCCTAATACCTAAATCCCTAATAACTGTAGCGATATTTACAGGATTTGCTTAAGCAAGCTGCTACAAATTAGAGGCAATAGGGAGGCAGTTCTAGTAGCATGACACTCAGGGAAAGACAAGAAGTTTAAATCATGGCTCACATGTACACATACCATCATCAGTGTAAAGTTTCATTTTCCAGCAGCACTACCTGGATATGAGGTGTGATATCCATCAGAATATCACACCTCATAAAGCACAACCATCCCACAAGCAGAACGGGTAGAGCTTTCTCATAAATCTATTTTGCCTTTATACCACAGTACAACTGAAGTAGCTCAACTATTAACTTAGCTTTGGCTCTGGTGTAACAGAGGAGGAATACCTGTATTTTCTATAATCAATTCCACTGCTCTGCTTACTGGCATGTGTTTCACATGGAAGAAAAATGCATTTTCAATTTGATCATGCTCAGGGTAAAATCCTTGGGAGATTTAGCACAGGCTCACACAATGAAGCGTATTAGCTCTCAGTGTTACAGATTCTGGCAAGTCCAGAGCAAACACCAAAACTACTGAAAAATCATAGACCAAGAGCAGCGACATGTTAACCTCACAACTCCATTTTCATTTAGCTTCTGTCCTGTCCGTGCCTGCCCTGCCCAGTGCTGCCGGCTAAGACCAGGCAGTGTGGCCATGCACAAGCCAGGCCACGTCCCGAGAAGCCTTTGGGAGCGTCTCCGTAAGATTTCAAGGCAAAAAAACCCCTGTGTGCAAGGTGGCGTTCAGCTCTCTTATGGAATATGGATTTCCCGGGTGATACTCTTTGCATGTGTTTCTTTTAAAGACTTTCCTTGCTCTGCGCAGACACGGCGCGGGCCCGCAGGACGAAGGTCTCCGGCCGGGCACTCACCCGACGGCAGGAAGAGGGAGCCTCTTACGCCTCCCTCCTTCAGCCGGATCCTCCGCACGCCGGGGGCCGTGAACCACCTCTCCACCTGGGCCTTGGCCACCACGGGCCCGGGGAAGGCGCCGGGCTGGCTGTGGCCCTGGTGCACCAGCATCTCCACCTTCATCGGGGTGCCGGTGCTGCGGGGAACGAGCCGCTGGTACGGCCTCTCCATGCCGGCGGGGGCGAGGCTCCAGAAGAGCCCCATGGGCTCCACGCCGGTGTAGTCCCCGCCGTGCGAGGCGTCCATGCCCAGGTGCAGCTCGCCGCGGCCGTCCGCCCGGTAATGCGCGCACGACTGGAAGAGGCATCCGCGCTCATCCGCTGCCACAGCCCGCAGGGTTACCGGCTGCCCCGGGCCCAGCCCCACCACCCGCGTCTCCACCCGCTCGTCCGCCAGCGCGGCGGCGGGGGACACGGCCACGCTTACGGCCGGTCGCCGCGGAGCGCGGAACAGGGCCCGCGCCGGGGCCGACGCGACGGCGACCGCTCTCCACATGATGGCGGCTGGTAGGCGGCAGCCCTGCGCCAACGGCAGTAACGGTAGCGCGGCCGCCGCCCCGTCCAGGCGGCCTCAATCGATAGCAGAGCCCCCGGGACCGGGCGGCGCGCTGCTGCCGGGGCGGGAGAGACCGATCCCCACCCGCGGCCGTTCCCGCCTCCCGGAGCCTCCCCCAAAACATCTGGAGCAGCGAGCCCCTGGTTAACGTTTCTTTTTAATCCGTTAAAAAGATTGTGAAGGCAAAACGCATAAAGAATTCACCTCAACACGAACAGCAACCCAGACCACAGCCACCCAGCTCGGGGCTGCAGGACCGACGCGTTAAAAACTGACTTGTACGCAGCAGCGTAGACCACCAGCACCCCACGGGTGCCATTCAGTGCTGCTCGTCCCAGACTCGCACTCGGGTGCCAGGCGTTACGGGATATCCGCAGGCAGCGGGTGGGAAGCGCTCCGCTGGCCCCCATTCCTCAGGGAATGTGGCCTGTGGGGCCTGGCGGGACGGAGGCCAGTGCCTGCCACAGCTACCTGTGCCTCAGCCCGCTCCCCACACTCAACGCAGCCCCACCAACCTGCCTGCATGGCGCTAGTCCATGTCAAGGCGAAGCTGCCTCACGGAGCTGCCATGCCAGCTTCATAGACTTGCTATTTTTATCAGCGCTTACAAGCAGGCAGCTGTGGACGCATGAAGGGAATGTACAAGCAGGGAGAAACTGCCCTCCAGCAGTGCTGTGGACCTGTGCGGTGATATCCAGCCTTGCTGAGGAGATGCCCACCAGCAGCTCTGCGTATGACTACCAATGGGTCCAATTCTGTTGTTTCTTCCTGCTTATGAACTTTCCAAAACTGTACAGTTTTGTACAGTACAAACTGTTTGTACAAACTGTTCCAAAACTTCTAGTGCACATGCCCAGAACGTCACATTAGGCTATGGACTGTTGTTGGCTATAAATGAGAGATGTATTCTCTGAGGATGCAGGCACAGTATTGCTTCTTTTGGTAAATGAAATATTAGATACTAAGATGCATCTCAGCGATGTCGGAGAAGAAGAAGGAGCAACGATGTGCACAGGGAGACCAGAAAGATTAGTAGAGGCAGGAAGAGAGAAGCTGCTTTAAGAAAAAATAGAGCACAAAATACCTGGCTCTGGTAAGGGCAATGGCAAAAATAATGTTTCTTCTGAGAAAACCAAGGCAAATTTTCATCCAACTTCTCAGCTTAAATGAGTTACTTAAATTAACATTCATTAATGAGTCGCTTAAATTAACATTCAAAGCAGATCCAACCGTACCACCATCATTTTCCTACAGCCTGTAATCCCATACTACACATAACAGGGCACCAAGACCTCTAAACGACATTAGAGAAGGGTGTTAAAAGGAAGCAGCCCTCACACCTTTGCTTACTATCATCCCCCAAGAAACCCAACAGCTTATTCTCTGATGTTCTTTGTTCTCATTCAGAGGCATTTAACAAAACAAATTTGAAACACCAGACTTTTCATCTGTAAAGTAACCTAACTCACATCACAGCTTACTGGATGTTCCAGATGGCTTGCCCATGAGGTGTTTGCAGAAGAAAGCTTGGATCTGCTGCCAAGCATCTATCTGTGCCTCGCAGTGTGCCTTGGGCTCCCCTCCCCAAACCACAGGCTTGCCAACCAGCACATGCATTGAGGCTGCACACATTGGGAAAAAAGGGGGTTCAATGTAGTGCCCTGCTCCAGGATAGCAGACTATCTCAGGCTTTTCCTTCCCATGAGCTTGCAAATGTTTGCTCCCCTCAACTGCAAAGAATTCACTTTTCCAGTTGTGATCATCCTGGCCAACAATGAACAAGAAGCGACACTCAGCCTTCTCCAAAGGGATAAAGCTTTGGCGGCCAGGCCCTTCTAGTGGGTTGTCCAGTGAATCGACAATATCAGCAATCCCAGACTCGCTGATCTTGACGCGTTCTACACTGAAACCAAGGGGTGGAATGGTGATGTCCTTGTAGCGGAGCGCTGTGCCCACATTTGCCACTGAGCCGTTGATAAGAGCAGTGGCCGTGATACCCTTTAGGAAGGAGGCCATGGAGACACACAGGTCACCCCCCTTGGAGATTCCAAGCAACCCAATTCCCGGACCTTTAACCTGGAAGAGAGAGAAGAGAAACCACAAGCAACGAGCCATGGCATGCCACTTCTTTAAAATGTTGCCACGTCCACAGCCATGTCTGTCCTGAACCTGGACCCCAGGTATAGGCATCTAAGGTCCTGTGTGCAGCACCCATATCAGAGGGACCCTGGGACACTGTTCTGTGCTTGATTTATGATCATAATCCCTGCTGAACCTGCAGCATCACTCTAACAAATCTACAAGGCTCAGTGCTGAAGCATATGCAGAGGGTACAGCTGTGCTTGCAAAAAGCATACAATGTGCAACCCCGGATTCACTTTGCTTATACAGCAGTTCAGGGAAGAAGGGGAAGGTGCAGGGAAGGCCTCTTCTACAAATACTTTCTATCAGTGCAAAACACTCAGCATCAGCAATGACTATGATACTGTCACCAGTTATGATAATGTATTTCTTCTATTCAACCACTGTCTTCGAGTCCCCTGTTAAGAAGCTAATGTGGGGTAGCAGACTCCACATCAGCCATCTCCTGTTTGTCTAGTATGCTTGGTGTTTAACTCACAGAAAAAGGGAAGTATGTGAGGTAACTCACTCATTAAAATGTATCTTAAAAAAATACAACCTACTAAACCCATTTTTCTAAGTGAATTGTATGGTCCTCTGGGGTCAATCTAGAATAGGTTACCTTCGTTTTCTTCTACACAGAAAAAATAACTAGAATGGGAAGACTATATGATCTTACTGGCTGCGAAAATCCTCCAAGGATATTGGCAGAAGGTTAGCTAATATCACAACTGCTCCAATATACAAGGACACTTGGAGGTAAAAGGGGCTCAGAGACAGCACCAAAATTTAATACCTCCTGTACCTTATCACCAGTGTAATAGCCTCCAAACCCACTGACTGAAGCATGGGAAGGGAGAAATTAGAAAACATAGCTGAAACTTTGCAACGTGTTAAAAATATGATGAGGATGTCAGTGGAGGTGTTAATGGAAGGCTATGGTACTGCCCACAGAGGAGAAAAAAGGGGGTGTGGGAAGCATTTTTCAGAGTGTTTTGGACAGAGAGGTGGCACGAGCAGTTAGGGTTAGGGTAACTGAAAAGCAACCAAGACCTTTAACAACTGCTTATCTTTCTGAGGTCAAAGAAGGTATTTATTTCAACTTCTACAGAGAAATCAGGTGTTGCCTTGTGCAATTCTAGTTACTGTCATGCACAGCTATTTGGAAGGAGATGCAGAACTGAGCAGGGTTCTCTTCCAAGAGGTGTCGGCTTAGAAGGATCCCCAAGTTCACAACTAGCTATTAAAACCCACACTCACCAAAAGCAAGATTCTAGCAGCTTATATAATAGACAGCAACAAATGCGTACGGATGGACTTCCTTGAGACCTGGATCATAGAAGGTTATCATGTGCTCCACAACTGAAAAGGGTGTTTAGTTCTGAAGGACATTCTACAGAGCATGAACCTAAAAGCCCCACTGGAAGTCCCGTAAGCCTCCAGACAACTACCACCCTAGCTACGACACTGGGTGGAATGAAGCAGAAATTACTAGTATGTGACCTATGTGTCACTGTGTCACTTGGCCAGTTCAAGAGGAAGAATTGGAATAATCTACTAGAGAACCATTGTAATGGGAGTTAAAGATATAAACCAAATTAATTACAGACAACTTGAATGGCGGTGCTATTTTAAGTACAGCAGCTCTGCTGCACCTGCAGTCTGACAGGACCTGACTAACAAGTTCCCTCTAGTGACAGAGTGTCAATGAACAAACCAACCTGGGTGTGTTGTAACATATAGTTTACGGCTTCTTCAAAATATTCCAGGTGGAGTTCCTTCATCTTTTTGGGGAGATCTTCATAGCCATAGTAAGCCAGAGCCAGCACAGCAAAGCCATAGTTGGCCAGCAGGCATGCCCTGTATTCGATGAGTCCTCCTCCAACTCCGTACAGGTCAATAATGCCTGGAAAGGGGCCATTTCCTGCAAGAGACCAGAGCACACATTAAACCCCACAATTTTTAATTTATATTCCAAATTCATAGGCCTGGGAATGCATCTTTTTATAAAAGAAAAAAACCTAGAGCAGTAGAATGGTAGTAAGAGTCCTAAATTACTGTGCCAGTTTTCAGTAAATGGCTACATTGCTTCAAAATTAAACAAGACAACACAAAATAGCAAGCTTGATAATGTTCTGGATAACATCAGGAAACCTGTGGCTGAAATGAATGCAAGGGATCCTTTGTGCTCTGGTTTTGACTGGGATAGAGTTAATTTTCTTCCTAGTAGCTGGTGCAGCGCCGTGTTTTGGATTTAGCCTGAGAACAGTGCTGATAACACACCGACATTTTAGTTGTTGCTCAGTAGTATTTACCCTGATCAAGGACTTTTCAGTCTCTCATGCTCTGCCAGTGAGGAGGGGCACAAGAAACCAGGAAGGAGCAGAGACAGGACACCTGACCTGAACTAGCCAAAGAGATATTCCATATCACAGCACGTCATGCCCAGTATATAAACTGAAGGGAGTTACCTGGAAGGCCAGATCACTGCTTGGGGACAGGATGGGTATCAATCAGCGGGTGGTGAACAATTGTGTTGTGCAACACTTGGGGTTTTTTGACTTGGATGTTTTATTCCTTTCTCTTAATTTCCTTTTAAAAATATTATTGTTATTGTGTTTGTTATTATTTACTTTGTTTATTAAACTGTTCTTATCTCAACCCACAAGGTTTCTACTTTTTTTTGATGTTTCTCCTCCCCATCCCACAGGGCAGAGGGGCAGTAAGCGAGCAGTTGCATGGTACTTAGTTGCTGACCGGTGTTTAACCACAACAGCCCGTTTTGGCACCCAACGTGGGGCTTGAAAGGTTGAGATAACAACAGATCTGACATGAGCAGTTGAGAATTTTAAACATTTTGAGTATCCTTGGAATACCCTTGAAACCAGCATGGCCCTACCGCTAGGAAGCAGCACGTTCCTGAATATGCTTCAGGTCTGTTTAAGATTAATTAACTATTTAAAAATACCACCCAGACGTCAGCCCTGAGGTTCGATAGTTATGAGTAGCAGGGGGGGTGTGTGTGTGGAGGACAGTATGGGCAAGTACCTAGGCCAGTGGACACCTCCAGTATTTTACAATTTCACCCCTGAGCAAGTGCAGAATCTGGAAAAAGGAGTAAAGTATTTGGAAAAAGTATACTGTTGCCCTGGCAATTCCAGAGAGATACGTATAACTGCAAAGTCCTGGGGACTGGCCCATGCCTACAGAGCCCCGCTCAACACTGCAGTACCCTCAAAGTTAAAAGAAGGACTCTGGATCTGACAGCAAAATTACAGGCACTGCAGTTACTCTGATCCCGGTGACAGACTCTGCAGCTGAACCAGACAACCAACCTCTGCCAGTGCCAGTTGCCCCTATACACAAGAATAAATGAACATGAAAGACAGGTCATTCACTGAAGGAGGATGAAGCAGGGCCATCCCAGGAATGAAAGGAAGCGACAGAACAATAGGCAAGGTCTTGATCTGTATTCCTGAGTGAGCTGAGGGATATGTAAAAGATTTCAGCAGTCATCCAGGTGAGCACATTATCACCTGGCTGTTCCGATGCTGCGATAATGGAGCTAACAATTTGGAATTAGAGGGTAGGGAAGCCTAGCAGCTGGGAAAGGGAAGGGGGCATTGAAAAGGCGATCGGGAGAGGAACACAAGTCCTCAGCCTCTGGAGGTTGCTCCTGTTAGCTGTGAAGGAAAGGTATCCCTTCAAGGAAGATCTTAAATAGTGCCCAGGCAAGTGGACTGCAACAGAGAGAGGTATTCAGTACCTGACGGAATAAGCCATGCTAGAGATGATTCGTCATGACATGAACAATGCACAGTTACCCACAGATCCAGATGAAGGCCAGTGCACACGAGGCATGCCGCAGGAATTTGTATGGAGTGTGCCATCACCATGCGCCAACTCATTGGCAGTAATAAGCTGTAAAGTGCCACCGATGGTGGATGAAGTGGTTTGCCAACTCTAGCAATACGAAGACAATATCTTTTCCTCCCTCATCTCAGCTGCGGATAAACTGATCTAGCAACTCAAAGAGGATAGGTCCACCTCCCTCCCTGTACGGACCAGCATCTCAGCTATTAAGAGTAAGCGCCCTTTCGCTAAAGAGGGAGGATATAGGAGGTATGCACCACGGGTTACCCTGTGGTTTTACCTGTGGGAATATGGAAAGGACATGAAGAAGTGGGATGAAAACCCCACCTCAACCCTAGAGGCACAGGTACATGAATTGCAAGAAAAAACAATCACAAATGGGGGTTCTTCCAGGAAAGTTGCTTCTCCACTCTCCAGTGGGCAGTTTTCCAGACAGAGTGGAAGGGCAGATCGTACTCCTGATCCTATGGAAAGAAATTCTAACCTGTATCTGCAAGAAGTAAGTGGAGAATCCTATGACCAGGATTAGAGGGGCCTTGCCTCCAGCCAGGTGGGGGAAAGGGACAACAGGTTTACTGGACTGTATGGATCGGATGACCTACAGCCATCAGCTACAGCCAGACCTACAGCCCTAGCATACACCACTGCATAGTATACCCTAATGCCATCAAGGGGCACAACCCCTTTGTATTTCAGTAGGACAGGGGGATCCCGACACCTGACTGTACTGGAGGCTGAAATCAGCCTAACTGGGAAGGAGTGGCAAAAGCACCCCACTGTGACTGGCCCAGAGGCTCCACACATCCTTGGCATAGACTGTCTTAGGAGAGGGTACTTCAAAGACCCAAAAGGGTACCAATGGGCTTTTGGGATAGCTGCCTTGGAGACAGAGGAAATTAAGCAGCTGCCTACCTTGTCTGGTCTCTCAGAGGACCTTTCTGTTGTGGCGTTGCTGAAAGTTGAAGAACAAGTGCCAATCGCAACCACAACAGCGCACCGGGAGCAGTGCTGCACTACCCAAGACCTCCCTGATTCCCATCAAAAGGGCTGTTGTGGTTTAACCCCAGATGGCAACTAAGTACCACACAGCTTGTCCTGGGTTTAGCTACAGCAGTCATTTTCTTCTTCTTAGTAGCTGGTGCAGTGCTGTGTTTTTGACTTTCAGCCTGGGAACAACGCTGATAACACCGATGTTTTTAGTTGTTGCTAAGTAATGTTTACTCTGACCAAGGACTTTCTCAGTCTCATGCTCCGCCAGGGAGGAAGGGAAACTGGGAGGACGCAGAGACAGGACACCAGACCCAAACTAGCCAAAGAGGTATTCCATACCACGGCACGTCATGCCCAGTATATAAACCGGAGGGAGTTACCCGGAAGGCTCAGATCGCTGCTCAGGTCAGGCTGGGTATTGGTTGGCGGGTGGTGAGCAATTGTATCCTCTCCCCTTGTTATTTCCCTTATCATTATTATCATTGGTGATAGCAGTAGTGGTTTTGTATTATACCTTAGTTACTGGACTGCTCTTATCTCAACCCGTGGGAGTTACATTCTTTCGATTCTCCTCCCCATCCCTCTGGGAGTGGGGGGAGGAAGAAGGGCGGGAGTGAGCGAGCAGCTGCATGGTTCTGAGTTACCGGCTGGGCTTAAACCACGACACAGCTGCTCACTCCCCCCAACCCCAAGGGATGGGGAAGAGCATCAGGGAAACAAAAGATAAAAAAATAGTAGGTTGAGATAAGAATGTGTTTTAGCCCATGTAGCCGCACTAGGTGAGGAGCGTGGCCAGCAGATCAAAGCTGGTCAGGCTCATCAGGCAGCTCCTTGAAGAGCGCCCAGTGCCAGCTGGTGAGGTCCAGCTCCACCTTGTCTTCTGCCTGGTTCCGGGCTCAAGGGGACTCTGAAGAGGGGCTGGCTCCGGCGCTGGGAGCCCAGGGCAGAAAGCAGAGGCAGGACCCGCGGGGGAAGGAACTCGGCGTGGTCGGTACTCACCGGGAGGCAGGAAGAGCGTCCCCCGGATCCTCCCGTCTCGCACCGGGACTCTCCGCACCCCATCCCGCAGGAACGCCCGCTCGTGCTGCGCCTGGGCCAGGAGCCGACCGGGGGGGTCCCCGTGGCCATCAAACACCTCCAGCTGCAGGACGAAGGGGCTATGCACGTCCCGCTTCACCATCCGCCAGAAGGGCTTCTCGGGCTGCAAAGCCCAGAGCAGCCCCATGGGCTCCAGGCCGCAGAAGCTGCCTCCCGGCAGCGCAGGGCAGCGGGCCAGGTCCAGCTCCCCGTCGTGCCCCGCTTGGTAGCGGGCGCAGGCCTGGAAGAGCTCGCCTGTCTCGTCCCGCAAGGACGCCCGCAGCGTGACCGGCTGCCGCGGGCCCAGGCCCTGCACGGCGATGGCCAGCGGCTCGTCGAAGAGGCTGCGGGCGGCGGGCGAGAGGCGGATGGAGGGGGCCGCCGAGGAGAGGCTGCAGGCAGAGGCCATCGCAGGGGTCGGTGCGGGGCTGGGGCTGGGCCAGGGCAGCCGCATCTGCCAGCCGCGGGAGCTGGCCCGGCACAGGGAGCCCGTCACTCGCCACATAGCCCCGAGCCGCTACCGTCTCGGGGGGCGGTTCCGGGGCAGGTCCCCGCGAGACCAGGCCGGCCTCGGTCGGGCGGGACGGGAGCGCTGCTGGCCCGGCCCAGCGGGGAGCAGCGGAACGGAAGGGCTGTCCCCTGCCCTGCCTGCCTCCTTCGCGCCCCTAACTGCCTTCCATCCCCGGCTGCGGGAGAAGGCTCTGCCCAGAACTGTGGCCTGAGACCCGTCCTGGCCCCAGGGAGCTCCTCCTCGGTGTTCCTGAGCTGCCCCGGGCCGGGCGGTGTCTGTGTGCGGGGAACGAGCGGGGCAGGACGGGCAGAGGTGGTGACGACCAGAATCGCCGCCGCTATTCACAGGACAGGGAACGGCCTGCGTGCGACCGACCGCAGGGAGACGGGGCAGCGCGGGCAGCATGTCAGGGCTCCTGCCCGCAGCCCCGGCCATCCGTGAGCAGCGCCGTGCTGGGCCGTGCAGCTCAGCCAAGGTGGGGAAAAGCCAAACCAGCACCAGCCCTTCTTGTCTTCTCACTGCTTCTTCTTCCTTGTTGGTCGCCTCAAGGCCTGGGAGAGTATTTTGTCTGCACCAGGCTCTGCCCAGCCCTGGCACCAGCAAAACTGTAAGAACTGGGAGGATGGTCGGGGGGGCAGGAGTGCTATAGAGATGAGGGAGGGATGCTTTCACATACTCTTTAGATCAGGAAGCATCTGACTCTTCCAGTGATGGATTGTACAAGGGTTTTAAAAGGCAGCCATTCAGTCTGTCATACCCACAGCTGGATATTTGCTCCAAAGAGACCTGCAAAGGGAGAACTGCTTCCTCAGGCTCCCTGACTATTCCTGGGAGATGCAGGTAGAGGTGTCTCTTGCTCAGAGCCCCCCATGTCTGACTTAGTGATGTGAAACAAGTGTAGCATCTGAGGGAATTCTTAGCATTGTCCTACCTCGAAATACTAAGTGGTCAGAGGTATTGGGCAGTTTCAACAGTCTTTTGTTCCCTGTGGAGATTGCCCTGCCTCTCCTAAACAGGTGAGGTACTTTGGCATCTATCACTTGGGTACGTTGGTGCCCAGCCCTCATGTATGACAACTTCTGTTGTTGAGAACAACACTTCTTGGTTTGCAGCACTGGATTTGGTCACCAGATTGATTTGATCACCATATGCTGGAGCAGATGCTAAGGGAAAGGGCCCTGAAGGCTTAAGCAACACCCGTCCTCCACACTTGGTGCCCTAAGAGCAGTGGAAGAGTGCAGGTAAGGGGGCTATGTGTCAGCTCCCAAGCCCTTGCAAGTTCCACCCTGGGATGAGAGTGATCAAGATGCAAAGATCCCTGCTTCTAATCAAAGCACAGCAAATAACAACATGGCTTTCAAATCTCAGCCTCTTTATTATAATTCTCACCCTAATAACAAAGCTGAAAAAGTTCCACACTGGGTGGAGGAAAATCACAATGGCTGTAAATTTATCAGAATGGCTTTTTACACGACATTTTGGGGCGAGAGTACTTCCTTCTGAAGGGAAGATGGAAAGAAGACATAGAGGGCAAACAACACTTCCTGAGGGTTAACCAGAGATATCCTGGCATCCTGGCTATAGCACCCATTCTTACACACTTCCAGCAACATAAAGATCAGATACATTTCCACTTGCAATGAGATAATCACCATAAGAGCAGTGAAATCCCTGCTCCAAAGATCAGCATTTGAGAGGTGCTGCTTCAAAGTAAGAGCTGAGGATAGCGTATTTATGTAGAGACCCCAGTGATATGCAAAGTACTGTCCAGTATTAGAAAAGTAGAAATCACCTGAGAAATGTAGCTGTGCATTTTGCACATGATCTGTTTTATCAAGGGCTAATGCAAATCTGTCAGCCTCCTTGCCACTTGACCAAAAAAGTTCAGGGAAAACTAAAAAAGAAAACCCAGTTCTTTTCTGAGTTATGGATGTGCAAAGGCATGGAAGATACTAGTTGTACTGGTACAGATGTGAACAAAGTTTGACCTGATAAAGCAGATCTGGTTGTTCAAAGTTCTGTGTTTCTTGCACATTATTTTTTTGCACATCAGTTGTCATTTAAGTATTTGTGGAAAAAAGCCTGGATCTGTGGCCAGGCATGAAGCTGAGCTTTAGAATGAGCCCCAAGCTCTCCACCCATGACTGCCCGCTTGCGAAGAATGGGATGGTTTCCTATGGGGTACAAAGGGAAAAAGGGAGGATCAATGCAATGCCCTGTTCCAGGGTAAGAGAGAATCTGAAAGTTTTCCTTCCCTTGTGCCTGCAGAAGCTTGCAGACTTCAGTAGCATAATAGTCACTTTTTAAAAAATGGTCATCTTGTCCCACAATGAATAGTAACTGTGCCTCAGCTTTCTCTATTGGGATCAGGCTTTGGTTGCCAGGGGCTTGAAAGGGGCTCATGAGGATGTCAGATAAATCAAGAATATTGGAATCAATGACCTTGACCCGTTGTTCATCGATGGCCAAAACGGGGATGGTTTTGTCCTTGTAACATAGGGGAACAATTGTAATGGCCATAGAGCCATTGAGGGAAACAACGGCGGTGATGTTCTTGAGGAAGGCAGCCATGGCAAGACACAGATCAGCTCCTTTGGAGTAACCGAGAAGGCCAACCCCTGGTCCCTTTACCTGGTAGACAGGAGGAAATCCTCATCAGTACTGAGCTGAAAAACACAACAGCTAGTTCCTGGAGAGGGACATGGTATAATGCTGAGAGTTTGCACAAAACGCCGTGAAGGAGGTAATGGCAATGATCAGTTTTTCTTCTGGACAAGTGCCAAGCACCTCACCCCCCTTCAAACTGCTGTCTTTGGTAATGTTCTCTGGTACACCGACATCAGCCAAGAGAAGAACATGATTTTACTGATTTGAATATAGGTTGTAAGACACAGCTCAGAGTTATCAGTCTTAGACACTGACAGATGCTCTTTACTTTTCACTTTTGAGACTGTAGGAGGAGATTTGGTGGCAACTCATGAAGGCTCTCTCCTGCACAGCCTTCCCACCTTGTTATGTCTCAGCTGCCTCTTGTGAGACTTCTTTGTGATCTCTCTCCACCACCCTTCCCTTGTATATCTGTTTGACCCTTCCTCTTTCCCAGAACTCAGACATCCAAACTCCTGGCAGATGCGAGCCATGCCAGGTGAGTATTTCAGCAGCTTCCTCCAGAGATAACTCAGACAAAGTGACAGGCACTTTGGAGAAGTGCTCCCTGGAGCCCAGGGGACATGGAGGGGGCTCCTACCTGTGGGTGCTGCAGCATGTAGTTCAGTGCCTCTTCAAAATATTCCAGGTGGATTTCAGTTGGCTCCTGGGGCAGATCCTCGTATCGGTAATAAGCCAGGGCCAGTGTGGCAAAGCCATGGTTGGCCAGCAGGCTGGCTCTGTGCTCAAATAAACCTCCTCCTGTGTATCCATGTATGTCGATGATCCCTGGAAAGGGGTCTTCTCCTGGAGCAGACAAGACAAAGAGCAGTATTGCCCGAAATAATTCCTTTCGGTTTTTCTGGTTTAGAATGCATCAAATCAGGTACGCAACAGCAACTGCAGAAAAGCATCTTTTGGGGGAAAGGACATGACTAGTGACTCAGGTGTGTGATGCCAGCAGCTGAAAAAAACCTTAGAGTATGTTGCAGGGGAAAAAAAGCTCAGGAGCAGAAGAACCTCTTGGGTAAGGTGCAAACCCTTATTTGTTTTAGGAATGAGCAGTATTTCTGCATTGTGCTTAGGGCCAACAGACAGAATGGTGAAGGCCAACTTCTCTTCTCCCTGTAAGCAGCCTTGTAACAATGATCACTTCACATGGCAATGTAAAAATCTTCAAGGTGTCATGATTTGATAGATGTAATACTTCTAAATAGAAGCTGTAAGCATTTGTGTTTGTATTGTGGTTTTTGAACATCTGTGATCCCTTGAAAAGTGTTAAGTGGGATCCACCCAACCAGCTCTTTGGGGATCATGTCTCTGACTGTGATCAGTATCAAATTCTGCACAGGATGCCATGGATATCTCACTGGGTGATGGAAAGATTGTTGTTTGGATCTTTCATTCTTGGCCCAGGATCCTTTTTTCCTCATCCTATGAAAATCCTGCTCCGGTCCACCCAGTGCAAGGGAAGAGAGTGCTCTGCATGTTGCATTCCTACCGTCCAATGAGTTTTGGGGCTGTAGGGCCCAGGGAAGTTCCCCAGGTCAGAAAAGGTGTCCCTGGCCATGTTGGGGAGTGTGTAAGACCCAGCTCAGCCCTACTCTTGGCTTCAGGAGAGCCACAGGCCTGAGCATGGCCATGCCTCCCAGCTGTTCAGGGATGTCCTGCGCTCTACCACTGTGGCCTGTGCATCCTCAGACAGGGCTGCAGGTGTGGATCATGGAGAATAGGTGAATGCACAGCACCCGCTTGCTCTCTGCTTTGGGACAGGGAGAGCCTTACCATCCCAAGCAGTGCTGTGCACTTCCTTCAGCTGCTGTTGCATGCAGGCAACAGCACATCTACTGGTTCTCCTCAGACTGTGAGCATTCAGAGCAGTGGCTGTGTACACAGAGGCCAGGAGTGCAGTTGTTTGTGGCCCATGGCTCAGCTGAGTGCAGCAGGGCACTGTGGGCTTGCACTGAACATGCACAGAAAAGGTGCTGAATAAGGCTGTGGGGGTGCTTGAGGGAGGTGGGACAGTACTATAGCAGAAGCCCTTTGAGCTGTCTATCTTTACGTGGCCTTAGGTGGTTTGCTGATGAGTATCCAATTCCTGAAACTTAATGTGGAGATGTATGGCACAGAGAGGGCTCCCAGGAAAGACCTGAAGATCATCTAGTTCTAACCCTCGAACACCTTCCACTAGACCAGGTTGCTCAAGGGCCCGTCTAACCTGGCCTTGAACACCGCCAGGGATGAAGCATTCACAATTTCCTTGGGCAGCCTGTTCCAGTGCCTCACCACCCTCACAGTAAAGAATTTCTTCCTTATATCCCACCTAAATCGCCCCTGTTTAAGTTTGAAGCCGTACGCCCTTGTCCCACCGCTACAATCCCTGATGAAGAGTCCCTGTTTAGGGAAAACAGGATGGCCGCAGCCAGTACTCACCGGGAGGCAGGAAGAGCGTCCCCCGGATCCTCCCGTCTCGCACCGGGACTCTCCGCACCCCATCCCGCAGGAACGCCCGCTCGTGCTGCGCCTGGGCCAGGAGCCGCCCTGGGGGGTCCCCGTGGCCATCAAACACCTCCAGCTGCAGGAGGATGGGGCGCTGCATGTCCTTCTTTACCATATACCAGAAGGGCTTCTGGGGCTGCAAAGCCCAGAGCAGCCCCATGGGCTCCAGGCCGCAGAAGCTGCCTCCCGGCAGCGCAGGGCAGTGGGCCAGGTCCAGCTCCCCGTCGTGCCCCGCTTGGTAGCGGGCGCAGGCCTGGAAGAGCTCGCCTGTCTCGTCCCGCAAGGACGCCCGCAGCGTGACCGGCTGCCGCGGGCCCAGGCCCTGCACGGCGATGGCCAGCGGCTCGTCGAAGAGGCTGCGGGCGGCGGGCGAGAGGCGGATAGAGGGGGCCGCCGAGGAGAGGCTGCAGGCGGAGGCTGTCGCAGGGGTCCATGCAGGGCTGCGGCCGGGGCTGGGCCGGGGCAGTCGCATCTGCCAGCCGCGGGAGCTGGCCCGGCACAGGGAGCCCGTCACCCACCACATGGCTCCTGGGTTGCTGCCTTCACTGTGTCTGCGTTCAAGATGAGGCTTCTTCTACCAGTGCAGCTTCCCACACACAGGCGAAGGGAGGGGAATCGAGGCAGGAGCTGTGTGGGCCATGCAGTGATGAGAGATGTCAAGGCTGCCTGGCGCCACCGCTGCAGCCCTGTCAGCGCCCACGACAGGGTGGGATTGGCACACCGGTCCCCTGTCATTGTGGGAGCGCCTCCAAAGGGTGCCAGCTCTGCCCAGACACATGCCGGCAAATACTGCACTTATCTGCTGTGGTAGCAGTTCTCTAAACAGGCATCCTGGTGGCTATCCTTGCAGGACTGGACCCAGGTGCAGCTCTTCTCCTTGAGCTTCTCTCACAGGCTCTGTCTTTCCTCTCCCAAACTTGGCCAAACTGCAGGATCCCTTCAGAAAAAGTTACCACTTTGCTTCACGCGGACCCGCAGGCAATCGGCACCACAGTCTGGGAGCATTTTAGCAGCTTGCTCCTGCCACCTCCATGGACTGCTGCCCCCAGAAAGGGGGCATGGGGACAGTGGTGGGGCAGCACGTCAGGGTCTGACACAGAGCTCCTCTCCAGTCCCCTCTGCTCCAGCTCCTGTTTATGCCAGGGCATGTGGAGACAGGTCTCCTGCAGCAGCAGGAACTGTGAGGTGGAGTTCCATGGGGACCCTGTGCTCCCCATGTGGTGTGGGGCTGCAGCTAGAGCAATGAGGCAGGCAGGGAGTGCTTTCAGGGCTCAGGCACCACCTACCCCCTGGGGGAAGATGCAGAAGTTCATATGGGACAGGAGCCCGTGTTGCCCAGTGGGGGCATCCCAGGAGGGGCTGGAGGGGCCCTGTGCTAGTGTGGGCACATGGGGCCATGGCCTGGGAGTATCTCAGAGGAGAGACAGCCCCAGGAGCTCAGTGCCATTCTCCTGGCATCTCCTGGGACTTGCAGTCTTGTTCTTGGCAGATAACAGCAGTTGGCACGGCTGCTCTAAGACTCACATCTCTCCCTCCCTTCCTCCTGCTCAGCCACGTGCTTTTCTTACCCAAGCCAAGACAGAATGCCTTACCCATGCTAGGGCAGGCATACAGGTGTCAGCCAGCACTGATAACATCCATTACGAAACCTGGCAGGAGGGAAAAGCTGCCGTGCCGCAGTGAGGACGCTCAGGTGTAGAAAATAGGGCTGAGAGGTGGCTCAAAAAGACCTCCTGTGTATCCATGTATGTCAATGGAAAGATGTCTTGGAGCAGACAAGATGAAGAGCAGTATTGCCTGAAATGAGTCCTTCCAATGTTTAGGACCAGGTACACAACAGGAACTGCAAAGGAGCATCTTTGGGGAAAAGACATGACCAAACATTTACCTGCAAGCTGCTAAATGACTGCAAATTAATTGGCAAGACACTGAGCGGCAGCTGCTCCTGTGATCCACTCAGCTGCATCACCACTGTGTTTAAGCTGGGTGTCCTGGCTCCTGTTCCTAGGCAGCTAGTCATGGAGAGGTGTCTCCTCCTTCTGCCTGGGCAGAGGTGGGACTGCCAGCCCCTCTTTACCTGACCCATGTGGCTGTTGTGAAACCAATAGTCCTTCAAAAAGATGCTATATCAGTGCCCAAAGGGTCTGACTGGGGGGCAAATAAAGCCCTGATGTCTCGCAGCTCTCCTGACCTGCACAATTCCTCTTGGAAAAATTGGTGGATGTGCTCCCTTTAGTGATGCTTGTGTTTCTGAACTGCTTGCAAGCATGTGAGGGAACCTTTAGCATGGTTCTGTTTTGTAATACTAGGTAGTCAGAGGCATCAGGCAGGTTCTCAGTAGATTTTTCTTGCCCATGAAGATTGCTTTTTATCTCCCTCTGAAAGTGTCATATACTTTCTTATTTGGGATTTATGTGGGCACTCCAGCATCCATCCGCAGACAGCAGTTTCATTTCATGTGGTCCAAAGAAAAATGCCCTGCTCCAAATAAAAACTCAGCTAATTACTTCAAGGAATTCTGATCCCTGTTTCTCCCTCAGATTGTACTGGCAATAAATCAAGCAAAAAAGCTTCTAGGGTGACCAAGGCATCTTTGTTAAAAAAAAGCAGCCCCTGGTCAAAGCACATACTTCTGAAGGGGAGATGAACCCAAGGTACAGAAGACAAGCCCGTCATCCAGCAAGAAGAGCTTGTTCCTGGAAGCCTGAAAGTGCTCAATCAGACCAGGAGCAATTTGGGATGGAGTGATTCCCCTGGGCAGCCCAGACAGCTTACCCAGGGAACATGATCCCACATGCAGCATAGCATCACCATCATGGAGCCAATACTGTGCTGGAGGACAGGGAAGCTCCCACTTGTTCCCAGCCTATGGATCTGCATCCTGCTCCACATGGGGCCAGCTGCAGGCATGAGGACAATGGTGGGGCAGCATGGCAAGGTCTGGCACAGAGCCTCTTACCACTTCCCTCTGCCTCAGCTCCTTCAGCACCCCCTGCCACAGAAGTCCAGTGAAGCAGCACGTTTGGGGCCTGGGTCCCATCTTCCCTGTGGAGGAAGGTGTTCTGTAGAAGGTCATGTGGGATGGGAGCCCATGTAATGCAGTGGGGGCATCCCAAGAGAAACTGCTGCCACCCTGTGCTGGGGTGTGCGCATGGGGCCACGGCCTGGGAGTATTTCAGGGGATAGACAGCCTCACAAGCCCAGCACCACTCTCCTGGCATCTCCTGGGACTTTCAGTCTTGTGCTTTTTGGCAGATGACAGCAGTTGGCATAGCTGCTCCAAGATTTGCATCTCTCCCTCCCTCCTGCTCTGCCATGTGCTGTTCTTGCCCACGCCAAGACAGAGTGCCTTACCCACGCTAGGGCAGGCCCGTGGACTTTGGCTTGGCTGGTTGGGAGCATGGATTACAAAATATCCCAGGTAGGGAAGGGCCTGGGAGTTTCATTTGGTACTAATTCTCTTATCAGTTCTGATCTCTTAGAGAAATTTTGCAATCCAAACACAAAGCAGCAGGTGTATATCCTTTGAGAGAAAACTTCAGAACAGCTTCTCAGATGACCAAACCATATTGGGGCCAGAAGTGGAAGTTGCCAGGCAGACCACATCCTTCACAGAGGACAGGTGAACCAAAAGCATAAAAGACAGAGCTCTTCCAGAGAGAAAATATGTCTCACAGCAGCCTGGAGCTCTTAACCAGAGACACCAGCACCACTACTTTTTCTAACACCCTATATTGCACCCCATATTGCACATCAGCAAAGATGTTTTCATCTGTTATAAGACATTCATTGTAAATGTGGTGAAATCTCTGTGCCAAAAGGTGCGTATGGTGGGGGTTGCTTTAAAGTACAGGCTGAAGATGGCATTTGCATGGGGAGACCACAGTTATATGAAGAGTACAGAAATTTATTTAAAGTTCACAGGCCACCAGTGAGATAAATGAGCATGCTGCACATTAAGATCAATTCAAATGCTATCCATTTTCCCAATGCCTGATCAAAAAAGACCAGGGAAATTACAGAAAATGGGAACCAAATTTTACTTACAGCTGTAGGTATATCAAGCCATGTTATTGGGGTTATACTGGTGCAAGTGTGATCAATATTAATTGAATAAACAAAAAAGCAACTGTCAACTGAGGTCCTTCAGACTTGGGTGTGCTTGCTGGTGGGGTAAAGCCTAGCTCTCCTGCCAAGCATCATCCTGGTCTTCTGAATGAGCCTTATGCTGCCTTGTTCCCCATCTTAGATGGCCAGCTGGTTCAAAATGGACTTCTTGCTCCTGGTGGAGGGTGGAAAGGAGAGGAGAGTATGTCTAGCATTGACTTTCTTTGAGATTGCAAGTGTTTTTCTGGTTTGATTAACAAAACACTTGCCTTTGCAGAAGTGATCTGCCTGCCAGCGATGAAGTGCCTGTCAAGAAAAGAGGTCTCCACTATACTTCATGTGAGAGAAACAGTGTTGTTTTCGAATATTGGGGATGGGGCTTTGCAATATTAAGGCTTTGTAATATTAAGGCTTTGCAATATTAAGATCCTGCAATATGGGGGCTGGGACTAAGTTACTAAGGGAACAAAACAAAGGATTTGAAATACCATGACTTAAACAGACACACTCTGTGGTTAAAGACAATGTCATCTTTGGGCAACAGACACACTCTGTGGTTAAAAAGAATGCTATCTTTGTACAACCTATGAAACTAAGCTGGTGCAAATCGGTTCTGTAGTTAAACAGTAAGTTGGGGTACCACATGTATGGCAGAGTTATGAAATCAAACCATAAAAGGAGGTAAATAAATAAGAGGAAGGGGCATACGAAATCGAGTAAGGGGAGATGTGAACAGGGGCAGGACAGTTAGCATGTAAATTATACGCATTGGATAGGCTGCAAACCTTGGAGTACCCAGCCAATGGGTAAATAAGGGAGGGAACTTGCGGATGGGATAGGAAATACAAATCAAAGTTCTGCCTTTGCTGTATGTGCCTACTTTCTAGGACACCTGTTTTTGCAAAAACATTAATAAATAACTGCTGCTTCACTGTTGTGTCTACCCTGAGCTTTTAGAAGAAAAGTTTTTATCTAGAGACCATTTCTCACACTTCAAAGGCTATGTTCAAGACTTAGTCAACTAAAGCTGAACTGAACACCACCCAAGGCAAATGCCAGCACAACTTCTTATCTGGACTGCAGCTGAAGGTAACTGGTGAGGACATTCAGGTACGCTGAGAGATTGATTGCACAGAGTACATAGGGGTGATGGCTGCCATTGCTGGAGCCAAGGGGTGCCATGACTCTTACCCACATTCAAAAGGCAGTTGCATGATTGGCTCTTGCTGCCGTAAGAACCAGACACCTGTGGCAGTCCACTGGAGCCATGGCATGTTTAGTGCAGGGAAACAGAAAACAAGGGGCAACTGTGAAAATGGTGAAAGGCTCCTCTGTTTTTCTGGTGAATATATCGCAAGGAGATCCTCCAGATGTAAGAACTACAGAAAAGATCACAATGTCATTTGTCTGAACATGTTTTCCTCTCCAGTGCCAGATCCTCAGTGATAAAGTGTGACATCAGAAGGTTTAATGAGGGCTCTGACAAGTATGCACATTATCAGTAGGCTCAAGGCTATTGTAGCTTGTGCATCTGTTGCGGTGGAGCAACATGGGCTGGTCAACAACCCTCCCTCCTTCTCCTTGATGGGAGGAGTCCCTGATTAGAGGCTGCTGATCTGTGTGTGGGTATGGGAAATTGTTACTGCTATAAAACATTGTGAAATCAAGCAATTGCCTGTTTCCTCTTTATCAGCACACTGCACTATAAAATCATCAGTACCCAAGAAGGGTACCTTTGGATCCAATATTATCAAAAGCCATGGAAGATACATGCTCCAAAAAATCACTCCAATTTAAGACACCTCAGTGCCCAACAGCAGTTGGCAGTTGGCGCCGGCAGTGCGAGCGGGCGGCAGGCGGTTGCATCAGGGCCCGGGCCCGGCCTGGGAGCTCTGCTCCCGCTGCCCCGGCGGTGGCAGCGGCGGCTCCAGCCAGAACCGGTGAGAGGGGAGGCTGCAGCACCGAGCTCGGGGTGTAGAAAGTGCCTCGGTTGGTCTCTTGAGGCAAGGGTGCACGATGGGCAGGGCTGCGCTCAGTGCGCCCTGGTGGAGGTCCTCCTGCAGCAGGGGCTGAGCTGCGGGACACTGTCAGTAGCTAAAAGATGTCAGGGAAGCTGAGAGGGAGCTGGACTGTTTGCTCCAGGCCCAGACTGTGCAGGGGCCACAAGTGTCCACCATAGCGCATACAGGAAAGGAGGAGGGCGTTAACCCAGGAAGCTGGGAGCTAGTAACAAAAGAAAACAAGAAAAAAAGGAGGAAGAGGACAATTAAAAGATAGGGGCTTCCCCCCGAATCTGACATACCCACCCAGAACCGCTTCACAGTTCTGCAGGGGGCTAACAAGGAAATGCCCACCGCACCAAATGAACAACCAGCTGATGCACCAGTAAAGAGGATCACTACTGGTGCCTCCAGGAAAAAGCAACGGGTCATAGTAGTAGGGGACTCTACTTTGAAGGGCACAGAGGCACCCGTCTGTCGGCCTGACCCGATCTTGATGGAGGTGTGTTGCCTACCAGGGGCTCAGATCAGGGATGTTGCTGAGAGGCTGCCTGGTCTGGTAAGTACTGCTGACTATTACCTGCTTCGACTGGGCCATGTGGGTGCTAGTGATACAGACAGCAGTATCCTGGAGAACAGTAAGAAGGACTACAGAGCCCTGGGAGAGGTGGTTAGGGGCTCTGGAGCTCAGATATAGGTTTTTCATCAACCCTCCAGCTCAAAGGGGAGGACCTTGAAAAGGCCGGGCGGATTTGGCAGGTTAATAAATGGGTACAACAGTGGTGCCGTAGTCAGGGGTTTGGTTATTTAGAACATGGGACTCGATTTGGGAGGCCAGGTCTACTGGAGGCTGGTGGAGCTGGTCTGACAAGGGGAAGAGCTGTTTTGGTAGGAGACTTGCCAGGCTGGTCAAGGCAGCCTTAAACTAGATGTGTTGGGAGAGGGGGGCATCGATCCATCCCAACATTCCCAGTCAGTTGCCAGCACCTGTAATAAGTGCTTGGAGCGATGCAGAGATATTCCAGCTGCTCCAGCCAATGAGTTGGCTTCATTTGGAGCTTGGCTCAGATGCCTCTATACAAATGCCCATTGTATGGGGAATAAACAAGAGGAATTAGAGATGTGTGCACAGCTACAGGGGTATGATATCATTGGCATCACAGAAACACGGTGCGATGGCTCCCATGTTTGGAGTGTTGGAATGGGAGATTATAGGCTCTTTAGAAAAGACAGGCCAGGCAGATGGGAACGGGGAGTTGCTATTTATGTCAGTGATTGATAGGCTGGTGAGTATGGAACTCTGCCTGCGGACAGGTGATCAGTCAACAGAGAGCTTGTGGGTCAGGGTCAAAGGGAGAACACTGATGGGGGACATCACTGTGGGGATCTGTTACAGACCGCCTGATCAAGAGGACTTTGTGGACGAAGCACTCTATAGACAGGAGCAGCCTCATGCTTGCAGGCCCTTGTCCTCATGGGGGACTTCAACCATCCTGATATCTGTTGGAGGCTGCTATATGAAAACCATCAAGAGAGGGGATGGGAGCCGCAGGGAGCTGGGGACAGACAGGAGAGGGGACGAGGCAGCTGGGAGGCAGCTCCATGTCCTTATGTTGAGGACACCAGAACTGTACGCAATACTCCAAGTGGGGTCTCATGAGAGCAGAGGGGCAGGATCACCTCCTTTGACTTGCTGGTCACGCTTCTTTTGATGCAGCCCAGGATACGGTTGGCTTTCTGGGCTGTAAGCACACACTGCCGGCTCATGTTAAGTTTCTCGTCGACCAACACCACCAAGTCCTTTTCCGAGGGCTGCTCTGAATTACTTCTCTGCCCAACCTGTAGCTGTGCCTGGGATTGCCCTTACGCAGGTGGCATATTCCCATAAAGGCCATAACAAGGAGAAAGATAAAACTAAAGGGGGAAAGTTAAAACTAAAGGGGGAAAGTTAAAAAAACCCCCAAAACAATAAAACACAAGTGATGCACAATACAATTGCTCACCACCCACTGACCAATACCCAGCCCGACCTGAGCAGTCATCGGTCTTTTCTGGGTAACTCCCTGCAGTTTATATACTGGGCATGACGTGCTGTGGTATGGAATACCCCTTTGGCTACTTTGAATCAGGTGTCCTGTCTCTGCTCCCTCCTGGCTTCTTGTGCCCTCCTCACTGGCAGAGCATGAGAGACTGAAAAGTCCTTGATCAGGGTAAATACTACTGAGCAACAACTAAAACGTTGGTGTGTTATCAGCATTGCTCTCAGACTGAAACCAAGACATTTACCCTTCTGCATCTCTTCTAGGAGAAGGGTGTTTTGGATTGAATTTTCTATTTTTTGTTCTGTAAAAATCCTGAGCCATTGACAACTCTGGCCACAGCATTGTTCAAAGCTTTTTTTGACCGGTTTGTTTTCTCAGTTCCAGAGGATAACAGGCTCAGGTAGCCAGATGCTGCAGCATCTCTGTCCCAGTTGTGTTCAGACACAACGGAACACCCACTGTACAGCCCCTGGATCCCAGCAGTGCCATAGCCAGCAGCTGTCTCTTGCCCAAGAGAACTGAGTACCTACCTGATAGCACTGGCAGCTTGCTGCCTATTTTCACTTTTCCCTGAGTCCCCTGGCTGTCATGCTACAGAAACACAATTCCTATTACAGAGGGAATTATTACAGTCTGAGATAGTGTCTGGAAGTCCCAAGATGCCAAGAAAGAATGGCTGTCAGGACCAGGCTGAATAAGAAGGAAGGTTGTTGTCAGGTTTTCTGTGCAACTGTGAGGACCTTTAAATGCCAAGAGTCTGGAAGTACGAGGGATGCTCATGTTGCAAGCTTCCAATTGTAAAAAAATCTTGCAATGAAAGAAGTGCTGCAGATAGTACATGGATTCATTCATGCTTGGCACTATTCCCTGAGTAATAGTAAGGTCACAGTTACATGTGAGCCTGCAGGCCATGCCAGTGCCTCTGAGTAAGCATGCCAAGAGGTGTGCCTAGGTGCAGGAGTGGTTAAAGACAGTGTGATGTCTAGAGAGGATCCCATAGGTTATACCGTACCTGTCTGTATGCAGAAGCTGCTCTGGGGGAAGTTGGTTTCAAGAAATGGGTTCCCTGATTTGGTGACAGGCTGATGCTGCAGCTCTATCAACATCCTGTGTCAGGATGACAGCCATACACTGCAACACACCACAGCTGCCCAGCACCGCATCTCTCCAAGAAGGAAGGCTAAAGGAGATCTAATTGCTGTCTTCCACTACCCAGAGCATGTCTTCTCTCAGAGGTGCACAGTGAAAGAATGCAAGGCAATGATCACACATTGCACCAAGGGAAGCATGCCATGAAAGCAGATAAGCTCTGCAAGAGGCAGCCAGAGAGGGTGGGGAATCTTCATCTTTGTCAACATTAAAAGTTCATTACATGTCCTAACTTTGCTGTTAGCCTTACTTTGAGTAGGGATTAGACTAAAGACCTCCAAAGGTCTTTCCCAACCGAAATTATCTATGTTACTCTAATTGTGACAATGAAGACCAAACGGCCTTGGTGACCATGTTGTGTGGGTGAAAGACCTTATAGTGGAGGTGTTTCCATTGCTCTGGAGGCCTTCAGGTGGAGCTATCAGTAATGAAAACATTGTCCTGTGATTGTTGGAGAGGGCACTGCTGATTGTTGGGGGAGTCTTGTCTTTGATGATAACAGCATAGATGAGCTTGTACAAAACTGCATTGCTTGAATCCCTAATGTATATGATGAACAAAGAAAGAACCAGCACAGATCCCCATATGGACTGTTAGTGATGGCAGATATATCACTGAGCAAGGGAAGTGCTGTTAACAGTTGCCAACACTGTGGATGTGGGTCACAAAGATTGGGCAGTTTTCTATGCTGGGCTGCGTAGCACAGCAGCCCGTACCTCTCACAATTACCAGAGCTCTTATCTCAGTATCAGCCAGCTAGCAAAGGCAAGTGACCAGTTTCAGGATTTTCTCTACTCATGGAAATTGGCCTATTTCCTTGACAGTTGATAGTTATCCTCAGGAATTTGGCTTTGCAGATCTTAAATAACGCACCAGGAAGTGTTGAAGAAAGCTTTAGTGTAAGTGTTTAATAGCTTGGCATAAGATCACAGCATAAAAAACAAAATGACCCATGTTAGAAGACTGAATGTTCTGACCAATTATCAGTAACAGATATTTATAGGAGAAATGTAAGAAAGTGTAAAAATGACAGTCATCTAATGGTTTTAGCCTTAAGCACAACAGGAAGTACAACCACAATCACATGGTAAGGAATTTCCATGGCAGCTGATAATGTTTTCCATTCAGCTGGAATTAATTTCAGGCTGTAATCTGCCTAAAGACACAGAACACATAAGGATGCAGCAAGATGGCTAATGCCATATAGAGAAAAAGGAAATGGCTGAACTGTGGGTATGATGGGAATGGGAGGGAGCAAGAGCAGGACATGGCGTAAGAAAACCTTGTCCCAGCGCATCGTGTCACAGGCAGGAAATGCTCCCTGACCTCCATTACCACCAGATATCACTATGTGGGTTTCCCTGCAATGGACCAGGTAAATAATGCAGGTGTGAGAGGTCTGCACTGCTTCTCTTTCCCTGGTCCTGTAACTCCATCACAGGTCTCTCCTAGTTTAGGAACAAAACATATTTATTAGCTGCCTTACTAGACACACTGCCTCCATGATTGCCAGGGCCCTGATCAGCACCCCCAGCGCTGCCCTCCACCCTGTCCATGACTCAGGATCTCCCTCCAGCCCAAACCGCAGCTGTTAGTGCCTGTCCCTCTCCCTGGAGGGAGCTGCTGCTCTCACTGCACCCCAGCACCAAGTGTCTGAAGTGCAATGATACATAAGTTCTGCTGAAAGTCCTTGTCAGGAAACTGCACCCCAACTCACCCACAGCTTTCTGAACCCTAAAAGGTACTGTTGTTTCTGTACCTGCAAGCTACAGTTTAGATGGCAGTCCCAAGAGAAGGTTGAACTGGGCCAACAGAAGTCCTCCTGTCAATTTATGAATTGTGGAGGAGTGTTACTGCTTGATAGCTGGCTCTGTTGGTTTCCACAACTGAAAACTACAGTTATGAGCCTTTACATCCACTTCTTCAGCTCCTTCTTGAGGAACAAGCAGCACTGAATAGATCTGTCAGTCCAGCTGGCCCAAGGTCTTGGGGAACATGAGAGAAGAGCTGCCCTCACTGGCAATGTTTTGATTAACTAGCATCTAGGAGGCTTTTATTAACTTGCATCCAGGCAGGCTGTATTCATGATCTCCCATGGCACAGCAATTATGGTGGCAGGTTCATCAGATAGACTGTCCCCATTTACCTTTCCAGCTATCTAGACAGGTTATCACTGTGATTATAAAGCAGGTGTGAGGTGCCAGCATCAGCATCAGATGACCATGTTGTACCTCCCAGCACTTAGGAAGCACTTAGTTTTCATGACTGGGGTGGGTGGTGTCAGTCTAGCCCAGTGTATAGACACCTGGGGTGGGAAATAGGCAATGATGGTGCTTTGGCTCAGCCCAGATTCCCTTTCTCTCAGTAACTCTCACTCAGTAGCTAGAACAAGTGACAGCTCCAGCAGCCTCTACCAAAAGCGTGTTTTGCAGCTTTTATTCTAGGCAAAATAAGAAGAGAAGCACAGTCATGGCTAACAGAAATTATTCTTAACTTTATGAGAGATGGCTTCAAGTGGAGCACTCCACTGAGGGAATATGGGTTACCCCTTCCTTTCTTCCCCAGAGCACCTTATTTGTTAACAATCCAGTAGCGAACAGATACTGCGCTTGCTCTCCCTCTTTCCCTCTGCAAACGTCAACCCAAGTGCTGTGTGATGGGATGCTCCTCTCATGTCAGAAAAATCTGTAGTGGTTATTAAAGATTTGCAGGCAGTTATGAAGAAACAAACTGAAAAAAGGTGATGTGTATTCCCTGTTCCAGAGCTAGAGGAAAACAAAGGTCACCAACCTTCTTGCAGTCAAGGGCTTCTGGAGAAGCATGCACAAATAGCAAACCTGCTATCTTGGAGATGGGGCTAGAGGGAAACCCAGCTTAGTATAGCTAAACTTTAGAGGAGATAGATAGCATGAGAAAGATGAAGTTTCCTGGCCCTTTACCCACCCTGATCAAACCATTTCAACTGAAGACAATATCAAAATTCTCACAAGTTTCTTTTATTTTTTTCCATCCATTTTCCCCTCATATATACTGAGGAAAGAATCCACCTGTATTATCTTCATATCTGTTGTGCAGATGAGGAAATGCTCCATTTGTACATGTAAAGGGATTTCACTTGTCTCACAGGGCTAGGAGTCTAGACACATGCAAGGGTGAAGCCATTATTTGCATAGAAACAGTTTAAATCTGAGGAAGAAACACACCGACACCCTGCAGCTTCAAAAGAAGTGAAAGGAAACATGAAACATCCTGTTTCTACAAACCCTTTTCCAGTAACTCTAAAGAAAATCTTCAGACTTGTAAGGGTTTGCAAAGCTACTTAACCTTCCTTAATAGTTTTCCTGTTTTCCTCTGAGGCCAAACAGATTTATGTGTAAAAGGACAACTTTTACTTGACAGAGTGAAGCCATCTGCCACTTCTTGTTTGCACCAGTTCTGCAAAGCTAATCCCAGAGTTTCTGTCTTTTCTTGTATTTTCAAACTCAATAGAAGTGAAAAGGCTTGAAGAGCAGAAGAGACGGCATATTGCTTCTTCAGAGGCTGATTTGCTTCAGTGTTTTCTCATTATTAAAGCAGGGGATCTGCTGAAATAACAAAGAAATTGTGTACAAAACATATTAAAATGCTTGAAAGTCTAAGGTCAAGCAAGTTAATCTGAGTGTTAGGAATGTTCATGGTGCAGCCAAACTCAGATCTGTCTGCTATGCTTTCTAAACTCAATATCTTCATTTAAGGAATTTGCTCTCCCACCCTACAATCTTTTTCCCACTGGCAGCCAAACTCTCATTGAAGCTGATAGGAACAAACTCTGACACTTACATAAATGACTTCCCAATGCATGGAAACCATCCTTCTGAAATCAGTAGGGTCTACAATACTGTAGATAACAAAGAAACATAGACTCATTTAGGTTGGAAAAGACCTTTAACATCACTGAGTCCAACCGCAAACCTAACACTGACAAGCCCACCATAAAACCATGTTCCAAAGTGCCACATTTAGATGTCTTTTAAATGCCTCCAGAGATAGTGACTCAATCGCTTCCCCATGCAGCCTGTTCCAATGCTTGACAACCTTTTCAGTGAAGACGTTTTTCCTAATAGCCAATCTAAATCTTCCCCGGCACAACTTGAGACTATTTCCTCTTGCCCTAGGGCTTGTGACTTGGGAGTAGAGACAAACACCCACCTCACTACAATAGGCTTCTGGGGTCATCAGGGCTTGCCCTGGAGACCAGTTCTTGGAGTCAGCAGGCTGCAGAGGAGGGGAAATCATGTTTTTCCTAGCAAGCTCCATGTGGGACCCTTTACAGGCTATCCTCACCTGTCCCCAGAGCCTCTTGAGCAGGAGATGGCCACCTGCCAGCTCCTCACATCCTGACCCACTTTTCCTGAGAACTCCGCAAGGCAGACTTTCACAGACAAGAGGAAATCCCTAAACAGCATGCAGCCCAGAGAGTGGAAAAGTTTTTTTGAGGGGGTTGGGTTTTTTCTGTGGTTTGGGTTTAGTTTTGTTTTTTGTTTGTTTTTTTTTTCTCAACTTCCCCATGAATGTGTTTGACAGCTCACTGTCCCTGTCAGCGCAGAATCCCAGTGGAAGCCGGAGCTGGGAGGGCTCTTCCTGCCTGGGGGAGGTTTCTCAGGAGTGCAAGGCATTTACTGATCACCATCTTTCACTCTCTGTCCCTTGCTGTGTCTCACCGAAGGCCATGTGCAGTGGCAAGCTGCAGACAGGTTTGTTGGTGGCTGGCTACTTTATCTATCTGCTTGTGGGTGCTGCTGTGTTCCAGGCACTGGAGAGAACTGCTGAGAAGCAGGAGAAAATGGCAGCTGCCCAGATGAAGGAGGCTTTTCTGCAGAACTTCACTCACCTCACAGTGGCGGAGATGGAACAGTTTATGAAGGTGCGTGCCAGCCCTGTGGAAGCCCTTTCTCCCTCCTGTCTCCCCATCAGATGTCTCCTATTCAGCCTTGCTATCCAGATAACTTCCTATGCTTTCCTACTGGTGTGGTCATGTGGATGCTTTTACCAAACCCAAGCTCACTATCCAGTCTGAGCAGGCAGGTCACTCCGATGGTAAATACCACTTGTGCAGTTTGACAAAACCTTGTGTGTTAGCCATTAACAGTCCCCATCTCACAGTGTCCCAATTCTTTGGGGTCTTGGCTCCTCTTGATTCAGCTTTCGGTGTGGCTGTCTCATCTACAATGGGTGGCGTGGCAGAAAAAATGAAGCTGTCTGAAATGAATGGGCATGGTTTCCACATACAACAGTGTCACAGATAGATAGCACAAAGGAACCACATGGTAAGGTCAGAAGTAATCTATTGGAAAAAAAAAAAAAAGAAGCCCAAATCAATATGAGGAGGGTGACATAGAGAGGGTTTACCTTTCGAAGATGCTGCAGAAGTGAAACAGATAGCCTGGCCAAGGGAAAGGTTTTTCTGGTCTTGGCACAGGAAGCTGAGGATGAGTATGCTTGTCTCCCGATCGCTGATATCTCCTAGTTCCAGCTGTTGCAATGAAGAAGGAAATGGGGAGTGCAAATAGCCTTGCGGTAAGCATCTCTGCGTACAAAACTAATAGCTAGTTCACAGGATAAAGAAAGGAGGGGAAGAACTGGTATGTCTAATAACACAGTGATCCAGCACCAAGTTTACATATGCCTGCACCCTCTTCACTTTGGATTTTTTTTTTCTTTGCTGGTAGTGGAGTTAAAAAAAGGAGGAACATTTGAAGACAGTGAAGTCTTTGTGCAAGGGCTGTGGAATAATTCCTGTTAGCTTTGATTTTCTGGGACACCAGCACTAAAGATAGTGAGGCTGGAAGAGGGGAGGTAGATTTTTTCTGGTGCAATTTATTCCAGCTCGTGTCGTGCCTCTGGCAGGGTTGAGCCCTGGATTTTCTCTTGTCTGCTTCTGTACAAACCAGCCTGCCTTCCAGATGTCCAGTCCAATGTTCTCTGCTTGCTAAAGGCAGGGACAAATAAATTAACACTACCAAGGAGGAAGAGAAGTCTGAAAATGCATAAAATGACATATGGTAGAGCTGGAAGGGCTTGGGAGAAACATCTAGGCAAACTGCCCTGTGGCAGGACAGCCTCAACTCAACCCAAACCATCTCTGACAGCTGTTCATCTAACCTCATCTCAAAGGCCCCATTGTAAATATATGTATGTGTGTTCATGCATGCAGTTGTGAGAAGAGTGCATACGTCAGGCTGAATTGTGGTTGTGGTCACACCAAGAATAATGCGTTGCAGATCAGTGGACTTTCCCTGAATTTAAATCTGTGATACTAATCAGAATACAACCTTAAAATGAAATTCTCTTCTGTGTCACATGTACCCTGCTATAACCCACTGATGCCCTCTGGGAGGGATCAAAGTCACTGCTCAGTCCGCCTGCATACAGGTGGGTAATTAGATCTTGGACCCACCACTGTCATCTTAAGAGCAAACTCAAAACCATCAACCAGCCACCCCATCATTTAAGTAGGCTGTCTTGCTCTGCCACATCCTAGTCATATGTAGGATCATTTTTTCCAAAGTACTTAGTCTAAAAGAACTGAGGTCCTTGATCATGCTAAAGGAAATAAGTTCTCCTAACAACCACTAGAGCAGTCAGAATAAACAGGGCAAAAGAATAACACTCAAAAACACTGGAGTTGAAGGTGTGAATAGTATCAAGAGTATCACTGAGGTCTGGTGAGTGGTATTTACAGGAAAGGAGCAGTAGCTAGCTAAATCTGTAATGTTCTTGCAGCAAGCACTTTAGAAAAGCAGCTGTGTTGATACCAAATGTTTGCTTTCTCCCAGAACCTGACTGAAGCCATTCAGAATGGAGTATACCCTGTTGGAAATGAATCACAGATTGAAGAGAGCAACTGGGATTTCAGTAACTCCTTCTTCTTTGCAGGCACAGTTGTCTCCACAATAGGTAAGTCTGATGCTTTCCGTGTATGTGTGTGATGTCTGGTTATCAGGACCTGAATTGATACTTTCAAGAATGAAAACTCGAGCCCTTCATTGTCATGGATGGTACACAGCAACAGACTTGGTCCTGAGACCTCACTCACAGCTCTTTCTACGCTATTTTGGCTTTTCATATTATTTCCCACTTGTTTCTTCTGTTTGAGCCATCTGTTAAAATGCTCAGTCTGCTACCATTTGTGGTTGGGAGACAAACTTCACTTTCCTGGTCTTTTTTTTAGGGTCAAATAGGCTTTAAATCCAAGAGTGCTGTAAGGCATAAGAGAATTACAAGAAAGAAGTGAACTTTGCTGGAGCATGGACACTGTCTCAATAATCTGTCCTGAGCTGCTAGTGCGCATATTGAATTAGTAATATGCCAGGAGGGAAAAAATGGGAAGGAGGTAAAGCAAATGCTGAGACTTTTACCCTGCTTCTTCAAGCTCTTCTGACCTTTTTAGGGGCTGCCTACCTCTCCCTTTCTCTCAAATACGAATCCCAAAGTGCAGGCCTGCCAAATTTAAGCATAAAATCCATACTGTTAGCTCCCGCTTCACACTCAGATTCAGTGAAAGTCAAAGCTATGTTTCTTCAGAGTAAAGCTGAGGCCTCCTTCACACTACACCATGGCACAGCTGCTTCACTGAGATGTGAGTGTGACGTGTCACTAGGGCCCCAGTGGTGTCCCAGCATCATGGTGGGTGTGCAGGTGTTGCACAAACCCATGCAGGAGACCTGCTGTAGAAGAGAGAAAGGCTTCTGACCCATCAGATCAATGACAAATGTTCCGTGGTTACGACATTCATGTATCAATAAAGATTCCCTAGTTTGTCAGCGTTCTGCTACTCGCCAATCCATTCGTTGCCATCACCTGTATTGTTGTATTTTTTCTTAACAGCATATCTCTGCCAAACAAATCAATCGCTTCCCATAAAATTTGTTTCCCTAGTGAGGCAGTGTCATGGTTTAACTGCAGCCAACAGCTAAGCACCCCTCACTCTCCCCCGGTGGAATGGGGGAGAAAATCAGAGGAGTAAAAGTGAGAAAACTCATGGGTTGAGATGAAGACAGTTTAATAGGTGAAGCAGAAGTAATATGCACCAGCTAAGCAAACCGAAGAATTGATTCACTACTTCCCATCAGAAGGCAGGTGTTCAGCCATCTCCAGGAAAGCAGGGCTCCATCACATAGAACAGTTACTTGGGAAAACAAAATGCCATAACTCTGAACATCCCCCCCTTTCTTCTTCTTCACCCAATTTTATATGCTAAGCATGATGCCATGTGGTATATCCCTTTGGTCAGTTGGGATCAGCTGTCCCGGCTGTGTATCCTCCCAACTTCTTGTGCACCCACACCCTCCTCATTGGTGGGGTGGGGTGAGGAGCAGAAAAGGACTTGAGTCTGCTCAGCACTGCTCAGCAATAACAAAACCAGTTACCAACACTGTTTTCAGCACAAACCCAAACCATAGCCCCATACTAGCTACTATGAAGAAAATTAACTCTATACCTGCCAACAATAGCACAGGTGAACAGACTGTCCCAGGAAAAGTGCAACTTTACCTGTTTCTCTGCATCTTTGCCACATAAGTCTGTTGTGAAGGTACGTCAGGTACTTCCACTCATCTTCACCAGGTTTTGTCCTGAAAACAGAATATTTCTGCAACAGAGAGGACAAGACAGCTGAAGTATTTGGGGGCCTACTATCCAGTAAACCAATTAGTTGTTTTATTTGTCTTTTCCCCAAATAAAACATCACATTTTCCAAGTAGTGGATGCCTTAAGATGAACTGTGCTTGAGAAAGTGCCTTTTCTCAGGGTTGCTGATAGAGTAAAGACATACAGAAAGTACAGGACTTTTGCACTCAGGGTTATACCGCATGGGGTCTAAGAACAGTCCCCGTTCCATTAAATGAGATATCTGGAGTTCTGCAACTGTTGTTCCACTATTTATCTAAGTGGATAAATCCTCTTTTAGTAGGACTTTATGATAAATATCTCTCTGGCATGAATAAATCAGCCACCAGTAAGGTCTGGACTAATTAGAACCATCTATTCTAACTCATGCTGCGCTGCTCCAGGACTGGAGCCAGTATCTGGACATTCCAACTTGCTGGGATGTAGCCAAAAGGGTCACCAGCACACAGGCAGATTGACAAGAAGCTAGAGATGGCTGTGTGTGATTCTGACATGGCAAACAGCTTGTGACTTCAGCCTTGATGTCTTCCAGGTCCCCAGACATCTGGTTTTTGTCTTTCCATGTATTTGTCACAGAACAGTGCATGTTTTCCATAACTGCTTTTAGACTGTGTTTTCATTCCCTCTAAGACTGGGTTGGGAGCACACAGTGCTCTCTGCATCACCCAAAACATGCATGGCGAATCACATCTTTTAGGGTCAAAGGCAAGCCAGGTTGGGGTAGGTGTGAATGTGACCATGGCTGCTCCTGTTCTCTGGAATATCTCCTCTGACCCTGTTTTTTTCATAGGCTATGGCACACTACGTCCTAAAACTGCTGGGGGACAGATCTTCTGTGTCTTTTTTGCTCTGTTTGGAATCCCTCTGAATATTGTTTTTCTACACCGTGTTGGTAAGATGCTGTCACTGCTGTGTAAAAAGCTGGGGAAATTCCTGTACGAGAAAGGAATGAGAAAGGTAATTGGTTTTACTTACTCAGGCAGTCATATGCTCATTTCTAGTTTTATTTTCAAGATGTATGCTGGCATTATCCTCTATTATATTTGTTCTCAGTCTGTGTTAGGCATTGCTTTAGGATAGGGAAAGAGATATTCCTCGCTTGCAGAGCTAAACAGACAAGGCAACCACAGAGGAAATATTCTTAGAAAGGGATGCATTCTATCTATCCATCTAAATGGCAGACATCCAGCCCCCTTCAGTAGTCAATGGAGAGAGTGGACACCTTATCCCAGTTCTCTAGACACTTACCTCAGGAGCTAACACTCTTGGGAAGTACATGTCTCCCTTTACAACCAGTAAAGAGAGAGATGATTAATCATTTCATCTTGAGGCAGCAAAAAGCAGGTGAGCAGTAAAAAGCTGTAAAAAGCAGTGAGCTATAGGGGTTTCAATAGATATTGACTGAATTCCTAGTGTGTCACCTCTTCTTATTCATTACAGGGTCCTTTAACCCCTCTCCACCCTTAGCTTTGACAGAAAGGAAACATCAGGCTGAAGTTGTCCATTTGAGCCTAGTAGCTGAAAGGTGAGGAGGCATCTGTAAATAGCCAGAGATAGGACATGTCTTGCCTCATTATGCCCCAAGCTGTTTGCAGCTCCTCCCCTTCTCTCATCACTACCAAGGAAGTGAGAATAGGTTTTCTGTGTCTCCTGCTGTAATTCTCTTTCAGGACAAGGTATGAATGCAACAGACAACCCTGTTCAAATTGCTGAATTTCTCCCTATGTCTGGCAAACTTAAATAGAACACAAGGCTTGATGAGATACAGACTCAAGCACAAGCACAATGCACAATGCACAAAGGCATGAAAAATTATCCAACAGCTGCCACTAATTTCCAGACAATCTAGACTTAGAAAGTTCCATATATGTGTGTCTAGCTGATAAATCATAGTATATAACAAGTCTTTTTCTCCAGTCAAGGCTTCTTCATGACTGCTGGGAAGTAGGATGATTCAAAAGTCACTTTCTAGGCACTTCATCAAGAGCTCATTTATTAAAGGTCTTCTTGTAGTAAGGTATCCACTGGGTAGGAACAGAGTTGTGACACTGATGCAATGAGAAGTTAGGTCAACAATCAAGACTCTTCGAGATAGTATTGTCAGAAACAGTGTAAATATACCTGAATACCTAAAAACTAAAAGCAAAGTTATCCGGTGAAAAGTGGAAATATTCTGACTCCAGTAAAATTCATCCAAAGGAATTCCTCCTATACTCACAGTCATTGGAGGTTGATACAATCAGAAAAAAAGACTACACCTCCCAGGGCTACTGTGGACATGTAACACCCATAATACATAGGTTGCCCATGCTTCTGAGCGAGCCGAGGGTACTTTCAGAGGAAGAGTATTCAATACAAATCCTTCAGTTCCTGTGGTCCTAGTAGGTATTCCTCCATAGCCACCCATTTTGAACAGCCATCATTATATGTGGCCTACTAGTATGTCAAATCATGACTGTAATTGAACTGGTTTCTTTTTCAGAAGAAGATAAAATTTCTGACCCTTCTGTTCTTCCTGGCAACGGGGATCCTAGTTTTTCTGTGCTTGCCATCACTCTTCTTCCAGAAAACAGAGGGCTGGTCCTACAGCGAAGGAATTTACTTTGCATTTATCACCCTCAGCACCATTGGCTTTGGAGATTATGTAGTAGGTAAGGTTGATTTCAGAGAGGAGACACAGCAAAGCACCAGGGTCATGACTGTAATTACCATGTGTTGACTGCATAGTCCACCAGTGTACTGTAGAGACAAATCTAAGTGAGTCTTTGTCTTGTACAGTTCTGGGGGTATTACTCATTTCTCTGGGATTGCATGTGCTAACAAAACCACAAAATTGTCTAAATATAATGAAATGTGGTGCTTTGGGGTGCAAATAAACCAAGCATTTTGGGGAAGGAAGTGTAGGGGGATAATTCAAGGAGCCTAGGAATTTGCATATACCAAAAGGGAACAGTTTGAGACAGTCATACAAACCTAAGACTTATGTTTCAAAATGTATACTAAAGAAATAAGTGATCATCTTTCAGAAGACATGATTTTACACAACAGATTGAGAGGTAGAAATCCCAGTTACAGGAAAGTGGGGAAATCTATTCACTCTATGAGAAGTGGGTCTTAAACATAGATACCATGAAAGTGGCCCTCTTTACTCTCTTATGCATCACTGGAGGCTCTCTGTCTTCACAAGCCAAAGCTTAAGATTTCCCCTGAAGACGAACTCTTTATACTACTCTCCATCAAGCTGGAGTGCTTCTCAAAACACTTCCATGAATCTGCTGACCAAAATACATACTCCATGGAATAAGCTTCCAGAGGAACTCTCAAATGATCACCAGGAGCCAAATCAGTGTCCACAGAAGAAACAATCAAACACCCAGACTTCATAGAGAATCAAAGACTTCTCTAGAATAACCTGTCCTGCCAGGATCTTGCCGGCCTGAACTTCTCTTCAGTGGGAATATGAGAAGGAAGCTAATACTGGGAATACTGGTGCTGTCCCTACAGAGAATCTGGAAGCCTCACACCCCTTTCTGATGGGCAGACATCCACCACACAACAAATCCCAGGCACTCAAGCCTTGCAGAAATGCAGGAGGGGCCTTGGAGTCTGGCTGACAACCTTGCTGTGTGTTTAAAAGATTTCGTACATCAGGTTGAGGACTTGGACAGAGGGAGCCCGCAAGCTTTTCCAGACACAGTTTGATGTTTCCTGCTGACTTTAGTTTGTCTCAGTCTGCTAAAGAGGCTGGGTAGTGCGTTGACAATCCAGTTGACATCTTGCTTGTTCACATGAGTTTAGTGATCGTAATGATCTTATAGACTACCTGATGGTTAATTCATGCAATAGCAACGAGTTAATTAGGCAACATTTCCCCAAGTCATCCCAGATAGCTAATTGCTCCCTCTTGCTACAAAGCACAGGAAACCTGTGTCCCTTGAAATTCCTCTTTTCACGTAATCCAGAGAAAGATTCTTTGTCTCCAACAATGGTTAAGCAGTATTGCCACAAACATGAAACAGAACTCAGGCATCAGCAAAAAATCTGTATCACTCAACAGTGACCTCTTTGCTCACTGTTTTCTCCAGCTAGGGATAATCTTTGTCACCACAGTGGAGGACAATAGGGCACAGGCATTTCCATCTGTAGGACTGATAACCTTGGCCTGTGTGATGCTGAGCATCTCAAACTCAGTGCTGTGGAACACAGGAAGATGGAGAATGATTGGTGCCATGTGGGAGAAAAAGTGAACATTAAACTGGTGCGTTCTCTTCCCTTGTCTGAATTACAAGTGTGTTTTACAATAATGACAGCAAGCCACAGCCTGAAAACCACTACCTCCATAGGACTTTCCTGCTCTGCAGACATATTATTTTACAAATACAGTTAAAAAGTACCAATTAGATAGGCCTCCTGGCACTGTGATTTCATCTTCATTAGGATGACTTAACTGGAGCTGAAATATTTTTCCCTGCAGTATTTATCTCAATTTGCCTTAAACAAAGGTGATAAAATTATGATAAGTAAAATGCCTCACATCTCTCAATGAAACAAGCAGAATCAATGACTGCTCTGAGTATTATTTGTTTAGAATTAATTACAGGTGACAAATGGATTTGCGCTGGCCAAGTGGAACAGAACAGGTTTGAGTTTATTCACATTTTAGCAATTCAAAACTGATTTGTAGCTGTTGTACTTCAAGCATGAGATAAAGCCTGTTTTGGGTAGGAAGATGGCAGTCTGGATTTAACTGTAATACCTATAGGTGATACCTTCAGGGTGAAACTCTCTTTGGGCTGTAAACTGAATTTATGCCCTAAGTCCATTTGTGAGTTAACATTACGAAGATATTACTAGTTGCTTTGCTAACCACACATCATGAACTTCAGATAAGAATACAAAAGGAGGTGCTTTGTAGAAAGCCTAGTATCCCCTCTGCCAACTCAACCGCAGCAGTAGAAACAGCTGTTGGATATCTATCCATGAGGTCAAACCAGCCCACTTCTGCCCCATTTTCACAGCTCTTGCATGATGAAATACAAAAATCCTGCACATTGATCTGTGCAATACAGAGTACTGCAGGACTTGAAAAGAGTTGCCAGTTGTGAAGCTGCTTCTGGGAAGCTTCACAAAGGGAAATGATCCACCAGGTTTATCACCTCCTTGTCCATGCACACTGCTGTGTTACCTACTATGTGGAGTCACCCTTGACAGTGACTTATAGCACTTGATGAGCAGTATCACCAAGTTTTGCTGCAGATGCCAGAGCCATGTAAGCTGTATCATGATGATAATGTTGTGTGGGACTGAGTGCAGTAGGAGCAAATGCTCTCTGTATGGTGGTGTATTGTTGACTGGAGAAATAAAATAACCCATGCAGAAAAGTATGGGGTGTGGTACTGGCTGATGGTGAGAGGTTTGGACTGCATGAAGTAAGGTTCGGTCTGGTTTCCAACACAGAAAATAGTATTCTTGGTATGTGTCAGTGAGTTCTCAGCAGTCACCTGTTTTTTTAAATGGAAGAAGTGCTTGAAACTGTTCAAAAGTAAATTAGGAATTGCAACTACTCTCTTTGTATGATCAAGGGTAACTATAATTTAAAGCAAATATTTATGAAGTTATAGTCACACTTTATAGAAATACACAGAATTACAATAACCTAGGTAGTAGTAGTTGTGTGGTTATAGCGGTCCACTGTGCACTGCTTTTTGTGCTTTGTGAGTTTGGGAATATTTTCAAGATAATACAATACAGTTTTACACTATTTCCCACATCATTGCATTTAAGTGTAGAGGTTGAACAGGAATTGGTATGCTGCAAGGGTTAAAAATATCCTGCTCTGCTGCTAATTCAGTATATCAATATATGAATTCCAATATATCTTTTGACAGGCCAGCATGTTTGTGCTAGCATGTACCAGTTTATTGTAACAGCAAGAGATTGTCCAGCCTTAACCTAATGCTGGGGAGGTGAGAGACTCCACTATAATGAAAAAGTCACCTTAAAGTACTCAACATAAAATACATCAATGAATCCACTAGGCTGGCCCATTTTACACCCGCAAAGAAATTTTAACTTGATAATTTTCTTCTTCTTTCTCCCTCCTTATCTGCAGGTAAACAGCCTGACAGGAATTACTTTTCCTACTATCGAACACTGGTGGCCATTTGGATCCTTTTTGGTCTTGCCTGGATTGCTCTCCTATTTAATTTACTGACAACGGTACTAGAAGATACTGAAAAAATAATTGTCAAGGATATCCATCAAATTGGAAAGGTGAGTAAGGACAATGTAGCAAGCCAACAAAGAAGATGCTGGCCTGCTGAATTTATTCCAGAAGAAGAACTACTACCACCACATGCTGGAGGGGATGCACAGAAAATGGAGTCATTAGCACCAGATTCTGAGCACCCAAAAACTGAAAAAAATGCTTTTTCTTAGAGCAAAACTATTGCCGTAACATGTGAGAATTGAATTCTTCAGTGGAGAGTTAGTAGTTAATTATTCTAAAGAAATTCCCATGGAAATAAAATTTCTCCTACCTTTTGCTGAGATATGACCGTTCAGAACTCAAGACTTAGTTACACAAAGCCTGAATATTAATGGTAAGAAATTTGCTCTTCAGTTTGCAGCTATGTTGTGCTAACAGCCTGAGAAGTGCACTTGTTTTACAAGGAGTTTTTAAGATGCTTTCATGAAAATGCAGAGGAGGGGCACGGTAGAGCTTGCTGGTTCTATTTCAATTTTGCTGCTTGCAATCATGTCTCTTCCAGGAATTGGCATGCACAAGCTTTGCTGAGGCATTGCATAGTACCTTTGGAAGAAGAAATAAGGGTATATAATGTAATAGATACCTGATTTGAGCCATCATATTGGCTAAGTTATTATGATCTAAAAGATTTTAAAGGACAAGATCTGAGCTCAGTTCAGAGACACTAAAAGCATCTAATGGACACGGTTAGAAAAAGGTTAGCATGTTAGAAATGATTAATTCTACCTCTTCCTCTTTTATAGTAAGATGAATAAAGGCAATTTCACCTTTTATCCCTGTGGCTTTGAAAAATCTTTCTGATTGTATTTATAAAGAACAAATAAATCCGTCTTTAATTCAGATTTTATAGTCATTTTATTCTATAATCATTTTATAAGAATAGAGACAGGTTTGAATAAGGGAGTCCTCACTGCATCAGCACCTTGCTGCAGTGTTTGTATTCCATAGGAGCTCGAAAGTTGTTTAAAATTGCTCTACTGTCCTGCGCTAAGATTGCTTTCCAAGTGCTAGTGTTGTCTAAGCAGCCTTACTTTCCACCAGGTAGAAAAAGGATGTTGAATCTCGGCATGCTGTTTCAGATGTACTGCCTGGCATGCAAACCATCCCTGGGTGAAGACTCTTCCCTTTAAAGGCTTGAAATATGTGTCAGATGCCTTGTGTGTGTCAAAAGTGCACGAAAACCTACCCTGAAGTGCTGGCAAAGCAGCTGTGGAAGACACAGTCATTGAGATGAAAAGTCCCATAGGTGTATATGGTTGTTCTAAAAGTCATTCTAGTCAAATATCCTGTCTCTGACCATGCCTACTAGCATATGCCTCCAAACAGCATAAGAACAAGGCAGCTCTGCCATGCTCCCTCTTCCAGTAGTTGGTGGTTCAAAGGCTGCCCAAACAAGAGGTGGGGTCTTTGTATTTCAAAGTCCATGAACCTGCCCAAATGTTGAACTCACATCAGCATTCTCAGGACCCACTCATAGCAGTCCACAGGTTTAGTGCACAATCGACCTTCCTTTGATGGTGCTCAACATGTTGCTTGACAGGTTTATATGATATCCTCAAGTTCCAATTTTGTCAGTGAGTAATTGGCCTCGGCTCACCCTCCGGGTGTTAGTTACAGCAAGACCAGTCCTTGCTAGAGCTATTCTTGCGTGAAAGGGAGAATGAATTACAGCTATAAAACAATTTTAGGCTATAAAGATGCAATCAGCCTTGAAGTTGAATTCATAACTATTTCAGTCAATCAAAACCACACTTCTTTTCAAAACAACTCTGCTGGCTCAAGACCTGGCATGTAGAACTGACCAAATATGTACTTTCTTTCTGTCCCCAAACTATTTTCCAGTGTTATTCTTAAGGCTGACTTCTCACTTACTATATCTCACTGTCAGTAAACCTTTCTGAGGCAGCCGGAACAAGAACTGTGTGAAACTGGGGTAAGGTGGCAGGGGTACTGTAGGAGACAGTGGTCCTTCTGCAGGCCATGACCTTGCTACTGTCACAAGGCAACACCATAGCCAGGCAGAGAAAGCAGCTGGGTGCTCCTGGGCAGGGATCTCTTCACCTCTCAGTTTTGCTCCCCCACCAAGCATTGAGTCACATCATTATTTTCCAGGCATCATTTTTTCTCTTCTGTCTATTCCCACGAGTTCCTAGAAGGTCCATTAAGAGACATGCTGTCAGACCATCTCTATTAATGAGATGGCCATTTTCCACAGCTTCTCGTAGTTCCTTCCAGGTCAGTTCCTGGTATTTGATGCCACCCTAGGTGGCAGACACCCTTTGGGCCAGCACAATGCATGTCTATTTGCTGTCCCTGTCACAGGGGAGAAAGAAGAGCCTACAAGGAACATCTTGAATTAAACACACCTCTGAAGAGTTTTCTTCTACTTCTTACCACTGTCCCACTTGCTCCTTGTCATGACAAATAACACAACCCAGACGTAAAACAAGCTGGTAATGTCACATTGCAACAGAGTGCATTCAAGGATGTTTGTTTAGACATTTCGGGAATGGCAAGAGAGATTGCACAGGGAGTCTGACTGTAAATAGCAAGCACAGAGCCAGGCAGTGGCTCTTTGAGCACAAGAGGACAAATTCTCTGTCCTTCATGCTGGTGGGTATGTAACAAGAAGCCATGAAACCAAGGACTTACTGTTTCCAAAAGTCAGTCTGCTCTATGCAGCTATTGTCATAGGGTGCAAGCAATTCACATTTTAACCCTTTCTCTTTAGTTACGCTCCCTGGCTAAGGATGCGTCCCTCCAGACAAGGCAGAAAGGGACTGAGAAGCTCACCCAGGGCCAGGGGAGGTGGGAAACATGAGCCAGGAATGGCTGTCATGGGGCTGTCCTCTTTCAGACACCAACAACTGACATGTCCCTTCAGCTGTAGATGCCAGCCTGGGAACAGATAAAACACACCCACAAGCATGCAAAACATAAAAGCTCTCAAGGGAAATTCAGGTAACTGCTCTAAGAAAGAAGACTAGCCATAAATACTCATACCCGCAAGGAGGCCTATGGAAGAAGGGTCTCAGCTTTGCTTCTTGTGCCCTCTCGTGGCTGTGTGCGGCAGACCCCATCCCTTTGCATTTCTGCCAGGTTCGTGCAGTTTTACTCTACCTCCTACTGCGCAGTTCAGCTGATGCAGCTGGTACAGCCCTGGCCGGTGCAAGTCCCAGTACAGCAGCTTTGCCAGTGTGAGCCAGAAGAAGCCATCCTGTATTTTTATGCAGTTCATATGAGCTTGCTAAGAGCTAACATGCCTTATTCTCAAGAAAGAGATGGGGATGGGCACCCCGAACTGGTCCAGCCAGGGATCCTGCCTTATACTCTCACTGGAAGAGCTTTGTGGATGTCAGCTGGGGATGTGACAGCTTTCTGTCAGCAAACCATTATCCTCACTGGCAGCACACACGGTGCTGACAACAAGGTACTCTCCTATCATGTGCCCCATGCACCAGCTTCCCCTGTGTAACATCTGCTAAAGGACTGAGGAGCACACACCCTCTGTCCCACAGAGAAAGGGATTGGTCCAGAAAAGATCTGCACATTAACAGGCTTGGGTGCAGGCTTTGGGCCAGGATGAGCTGGCCTGCTCTGTGGCAGCCTCCAGTGCCAGCAGTGCCTCATGCAGCAGAAGAGGTGGAGATAGAAGCTGCAGATATGCAGAAGAAGGAACCAGCACCAAAGGGTGTGTGGTCCTCTCTGCTGGGAAAGACAAGGGAAAAGCCTGGGAAAGCTGCAAGCCAGGCTGGGAGAGGAACTTTTTTGGATGTAGTATTTTTCCTCATGCTTATGCTGAGGAATAATAATAAAGCTGTCTCCAGAAGGGCTTAGGCACAGAAAGAAACCTTTCCAGAGCTGGAGTAAGCAGCCTCTTCCAGCATTATCATTCTCTGAGCACCACACAACAGCAGCAGATCCTGTCCTCGCATCACCTCTGAAAGGGGGAGCTGTTGCTTCCTACGCAGGTAGTTGGGGCCCCAGAGAAAATTAAGCGTATCAGTGAGCTCATGCATGAGACCTTTGGCAAACACCTGGTCTAGTGCTCTCTCAATGAGAATCAGGTGTCCTAGAGTATGAAACATAAAAAGTAGACACAGCTAGTGGTTCTGTAGTTGCCAAGGTTAGGAGAAATAATCTGGAATTGACACCAAAGTTAGAACAGAACTTCTCCTCCACAGCTGGAGATTTAAAATGGTCCCAAGACTTTTAACTCACGAGTCTAAGCCAGGCTTCAGCTCTTCTGCGTGCTCACCTTGCCCAAAGGACAGAAAACAGGGATAAAATCCATTCCAAAATGAAATCCCTGTTCTGCCAAGCAGCAAGGCGGCAGCAATCCCCCAGAGACCAGGCGGAGGGGTTCTCCATCCTGCAGATCTGTACAGTGTGCAGCCTTTCCTGGGAGCTGTTCAAAAGCCCTCACTGTGACCCAGCCCCACCGTGCCGCTCAGGGAAATCCAGTTTTCATGGAGCAGCCTCCTGTGCAACTGCCAGCTCTCCCACTGCAGCTTGTTTTCAAATGGAAAACGTCTCCAAGACAAGCCAAATACTTTCACATACATTAAACCGGTTGCTAAAAGTCTCCAGGAATATGATCATGAAATATATTATCTTAGGTTAAATGGCAGCAGCAGTCTAGGCTGCTCCTCATAGATCACCCACGTCTTTGCTGTTTGCCAGCTAGCAAACAGTATGCATTTCTGCACATGAAACCAAGGAAGTGCCATGAGGAATTATCTTTCCCTCAGAAAGAAGCCCCTCAGAAATCATATTGCCTCCAGAGAGAATAGGAGACACTGCACTTTGATCTGTCTTTAATTAGTATATGGGATTGTTTAGGGATCATTTGAGGTCTCCTTCATCTAATAGCCGGTTCGTTCGGAGAGATTCAGGTTGTGGGTTTTTTCTGGAAGCAAAGACACTACTCAAAGAAGTGGAAAAGTTTGGCTAATGTAACATCATATAGCCAGTGGGATAATTTTTTTACAGAAATTACTAGATGTGGGCCACACACATGCTCTTTTCCACTCTGTCACACTTGGACATGTGCTTTCTTGCCTGAGTCATGACCAAAAGGCACTGTATCCAGCTCAGAACTGTTTTAAAAAACATAACTGATCATTCTCCAGAGGCCTGTTCTCCATCCCTCATGATCACACCCAAAGAAACAAAAAATCAGATTTTGGTGTCAGCCAAGAACCCTTGTACCATTCTAGCAGGATTCAAAGTGGTCTTGGAGATTTCCTGTGAAGTTTTATACCAGCTCTCACACTGTAAGGAGAGGGCATCCCTGGGATTCCTAGCCCATGCGGCCAGGGGCCAGCCTGGGCCAACGTTGCTGGTTCTATGCTAGCAAAGTCAACATTTAGCTATTCTGGGGCTAAAAAGTTAGGGGACAGCAAAAATGCTGCCTTCCAGACAACCTTTTCCATGCTCTTTGATCCCTACAGCTGGCCTCACCTCCACCTGAGAATATGAACTCAAACATCAGGAGATCTGCTTAGAAAATTCAGCATTTTCTATCATGAGGAGTTCTGGACTTGATCAGGGTAATTCTCTACCAGAGGTTTGGAAAGGCTCATTTCGCTGGGTTAAAAGGTAAGGCAATTATTGAATCCATTTAATTACTGGTTCAACATAATTTTTATTCTCCTGAACAAAAACCTTTCAAACTTCCCTTTCAATTATTATCACATATGCAGTTGGAGACCAAAGCGGTACTTCTGTGAGTACAGTGAGGTGCCAAAGCATGAAATAATACAACCCCAGAAAGAGAGATATACTGATAAGCAGAACAATAACAACAAGCTTACGTCATTGAAAAATGAAGGGAGGTACAACTTACAACTTAAGTTAATAGCTTCCTTGAGAGGGATTAGCCAGAAAGATGTCCATATTCTCAAAGAACAAATGTGGCTTGAGGCGAACCCAGCTTCTTAAAGTAAAAGGTGATTTTTCACCATAGCAAGGCGTAGAGAAACTCATGCATCAAGAACAGAAAAAAAACATAAGTCAGAATTATTGCTGCAAGTTCCCCAGAATTCACAGTTCCATTCATTTAAATGACTCATTGAAAGCTTTAAAAACAAGGTTAAGGTCTTAAATTTAAAATTGTTTTATACATTTACTAGAAACCAGGGAAGAAACGTGAGCAGAGATCTGTCTATTTGTAACTTCAAAAGTACAGGCATTTAATCTCAAAATATAATACATGCTGGTTCAGAACAAGAAAGATGCAAGAAGCACAGTATAGGCACCTTCCAATTGCTAGACACCAATTCTTCCTACTTTAACAGTGTGCCTCTTCACAAAACATGCAGGAGCTATTCAGCCTCTCTAGTGTGCAAGTCTGTTGCAACAGAAATGCTGGGTTCAGGGCAGGTATATTGCTCAAAAGTCAATATAAGTCAATTAGAAATTAAATGCCCAACCCTTTGGTCAGTTTCCCAATTGCCAGTATATAACTCCAACACATAAATGTTTTTTAATAGATCTTTTTTCCTTTTCTTCCTTATTTCTTTCTTCCTTACAGCCTTCAGGTTGGTGATGGAATGAAGAATGGATGCAGCAGAGCTCACTACAGTCCCAAAAATGTTTGGGCAGCTCCTGGAGAAACATGGCCCATCAGCAAAGTCTACAAAGAGCTTAGAAGTGGAGTGTGATAGCAGCAATAGTAGCACAATTTGGTGACGCCAAATAGTCAAAAGTTGCCAGGAGCAAATGAAAAAGAGGAATTCCCAGCAGTGGTTACAAAAGTCTATTCCTTGCTTGCAGTAGGTCTCTGAGCAAAAGCCTGAATACAAGCTGCCCAGGCTCTTTGCTCAAATGTGGCACATTTGTAGGGCTGGGGTTTGGTAACACTAATTCCCAGTCATCATCCCTCAGCCCTCGCTGGGGGCTCACCCTGCCTTGGCAAAATGACCTGTGAAGGTGGAAAACATCCTCTTAGGATGCAAATGTTAAGGGAGAGGCACAATTTCTGGGGCATGACAATTTGCATACTGGTGTGTGAGGTAATAAACACTAATAAACCATACTAAAGTGTGCAGGGCTTTGGTGTAGCAGCCAGGGTGCCTTTCAGCTACACTTCTAGGAAGTTAAAAGCATGACTGGAAATTTCCATATAGAGCCTTGCTTTGGCAAACAGTTTTCTCAGTTAATATGGTTCATGGGCAAAAGTGGGGAATGGCAACCTCATCCTAAAAAACCCAAACCCCTTCCTTACCTCACAGATGCCAAATAGGAGAGAAGCGAGTTACAGAAACATTGTCATTCTACCAGCAGGGCATAGGTCAGACATGGTAACAGTGCGGCGAGGAGAATTGGCATGGAGAAGAAGGACAGGCAGAGTGCTCTTTCTTATAGGATTATGGATAGTGCTCATTTTGGGGATCAGCAGTGTAAGACAGTCTGCACTGCAGGTGAACCCCCTTACGAAAATCGGTGATGCTCCAGATGTCCATCAGCTGAGACAATAAGTCTATTTTCCATCATCTGAAAACCTAATTCAGTTTTCCCTGGCTTTTAAACTTGGTCAGATCACAGCTTGTGTTGTATCCAGACCTGCTTTATTCAAGTTTGTCCTCATGCCTACTGATCACACCACAAGCAGATGTCACTAACAGAGGGAACCACAGCAAACACACGAAATGTTATCCAAATCAGCAACAGGATTTCAGCAAATATATCCAAACAAATAGGCATGCCCCAGGGTCAAATCACCCAGGCACAGCAGGATACAAAAGGTGCTTCTTACAAAATGCCGCCATGAATACGAGCAAAAAGACATGTAGAAATAACTGTGCACACACTGCCATGGCATAGCCTCCAGATGTCAGCATCAACCCAAGAAAGAGAGGATCACACTGCAAACTGTGCAGAAAAATCCTACTTGCAGGCTTTGACTTCCAGAAAGAGTCTTCTGCAGTACCTGCTCTCCTGCCTGGGACAGACAGACAGACAGATAGGAGAGCTTCCAAGTCACCTGGAAAAAGTGCTCAGTTCACAGACAAAACCAAGGCATGTGGTTTGTAGCTGCTCTACATGCATATTATATTGATGCAGATCATGAGTGCTTCTGTGCCTGTAGGTGCTCATCGCCTATATAGATGTATCATCAACTACATATACCTATATAATACATATATATAACTTAGGGTCTTAAGAATAACAGGCTCTTTGACAACAACTTTGCGTGAAGTTAAAACCATGTCCACCAGTACCTTTTCTAACCATATGCATATTAACATCTTCCAGTACACATAGTACACATCCCTGTGCCATGTAGCTGGTGAGCTGGGAAACACAGCCATCAGCCCTGGATAAAGGATTTGAGAACATAAGCACGGGATAGATCCCTCAGTGGTGTAAGGCAGTGTACCTTCAAGTCTATGGATTAAAGTCAATGTTAACTCATCAAGAAATTGCTTATGTCCTTTATTCCCCACCCTGTTAAGTACATTTTGTGCCACTCTTTTAGCAATGTAAATTTGCCTATTAAGAAAACAAAAAGGCTTTAAAAAACTCCCATCTCTGCCCTCTTCTTACAGCCCACAAGATTTAAATGCATTCAAAATCTATTAGCAAGGGAAAGGCTCCAAATTCTGCTCAAAGTAGGCATTTACACTGTCCATGTCACAGTGTGGGGCTGACTTAGGATAAACTCACAAGTACAGCAGCAAGGTCCCCGACACCAAGCATTGAGGCAGCAGAGGTGTGAGACCCAAAGGGGACTGCCAATCACCCTTCCACAGGCTTCAGAGGGGTGTGCAGGGTGGCAGAGAGCATCCTCCAGCATAACCATGCACCTGTAGATAACTGGAGGGAGATTTGGGGGGGGGGGTATTTAAACACATACACCAAAATTGAAACAAATTAAGAAGGTGCCGGATTCCTCAGCTCTTGTAGGGCAGAGAGTGTTGGTTTTGTATAAAAAGAACCTTAAGGTCCCTCTGCATCAAAGTGTTCATCCTAAGAGCGGAGCTGCACATGGTAATGGGCTGAGGGTGCCAGGAAGGATGGTGACACAGAAGATTAATGGATCTCTTCCAGCCCCAGGTTCTTAGTTAAGTCAAGCACTGCTAATGCAGGATGTTGTCCTGAAACCTCTGTTAGCACAATGATTAAGCTTTTTTGAAGTCCTCTGTGTAAAAGGCATAATCCTTGTGTGCCAATGGATCATATCCCTGAGATCCCTAGAGAGCAAGGCAAATGTCGAAAGAAAGGGAAAGGAAATCCCTTATTTCATAATGGTGCAAACAGACATGTCAGGAGAATTACATCAACATGCAGCACGTGTGAAATTTAATACTCCTCCTAATGCATTTAGATGAGGCAAAATGCAAAGTCTGTACTGCCTCTGGGAATAATTCTGGTAGGAAGCTTTCACCACTAGGAACCAAGGACTTTCTACTTATTCTGGAATTTGAGCCTTTGTTTTCAAAGCCTTCCTGAGCAACTTCAAAATCAAGTTTGTTAAGTGTACATTACTCTTTGAAGATCTGTCTTCCAGAGTGAAACACCAGTGCTCTTCCCAACAATGCTGGTGTAAATCCAGAGTAGCATACTTGAAAATCGGTAAACATGCATGTGGTAACAGGCAATCTGCAGAAGAGGAGAGACTGTGTTGCAGAAAGCCGGGATACGCAAACACATGCAGCCCTTATCCTTTGCCTAGTATCAGCTGGCATTGCTGCAAGGATGCAAGACTTGCATGGATTTCCACCAGCTTTGTCCTGTGCCCTCTAAAGTCCATTGCATTTAAAGTCTTAGAAATCCAAGAAATATTTGCTTTGGAGTCCTTGCAGAGAGGAGAAGCCTACGATCTTCTGTCTGGTTTCCCTTACCCCTGTATCAGACTATAGATACACGATTCAGCAAAGGATACAGCTCAGATGTGGCTTGAATTCAGACAAGTGACTTGAAGTGATGATTTCCCCCCCACCAGGCTGCAGATGATCGATGTATTATGCATGAAAATAGTGCCTTGCACAGATGGGGTGGGAGTAGAAGGTGTGAGCTGATAATGACAGCAGCCAAGCTCTGCTAGAAAAGACTCTACAACACGCTTGCATATTGGGCGGAGAAACCATGCAATATGCTCGAGAGACTAGCCATGGTTTAAAGGACCAAACAGTTTAATTACTGTCAAAACTGAGATTTATGCAAGGATTTGAGTGGCATCATTGCCAGAGGGAGCAGAAGATTAGCTTTGATGATTCAAAGAAGTGTTCTTGAATAACCATAGGAAGATGAGTGAAATACTTACTCTGGGTTTTAAAAGCTGAAGTCAGGGAATCCAAAGTAGTGACATAGTGCTGCATCAGATACTGCCTCCAGCAGGATTCTGGCTCATACTCCACTAGTGCTGAGAACTTGGCACCAGGTCCAAAGCAGAAACAAACAGGAATTTCTCCATGGACACTTCAACGGTTTGGATCCAACCCCATGAAGACCAGCATGCATGGCCTGATCCTGAAGAAACAGTGGCAGTTTGGATGGGCAACATATCACTGACTTGGAGCCAGGTGGGTACAGACTTCAGTGGGAGGATGAGTCAAGAAAGCTTCTGCACCATCTGCTAAAGGACCTGGCAAGTGTGCCAGCAACTGTGCCATCCATAAAGACCCAGGAGAAAGCAGTGATGGTCCAAAGAAAAGGCCATGACTTCCCTGGTCAGCTTTGGAGCACTCTGAAGATCATTGCAAGGCCAGATGCTTAAAATAAGCTGCTTCCCTTCTACAGTCAAACCATGAGAAGGGGATACTCTGCTCCCTATACAGCTTCTTTTAAGAAGCTCCAGCCTTGGAGTATGCATTTGTCAGATGGTGAGATGTCACTGGCTTTGCCAAATTTGACCACAGCTGATCCCTGATGCAATAAAGTGTCGGACATGAATCACTAGAGGCTGAGAATGTGCTTATCTAGAGGATCATCAGCCAAAAATAACAAAGACTTGCTGGCAACTTGCAATGAATTTGCCAGTTCCAGGCTCTGTGGAAGTCTGACCCTACACAAAAAGATCTTTGCATGAGTCCACTCTTTGCTACCAGCCCTGCTCATGATGCCAGTGACATAACAGCTATAGGAAATCTGTGTATGAGAGATTTAAGCTGTGCATTCAGAAACATGCAACAATCCTTGCAATGCTGAGACATAGCAATGTTTTGACGAGTCAGGCCAGAAAGCATTGCAGAAAGTATTAAAATATTAATCTCCTCTGTCTGTCTCTTTTAATCTCCTCTTGCCTGGGTCGGGGCAATCCCAGGCACAGCTACGGGTTGGGTGGAGAAGAGATTCAGAGCAGCCCTGCGGAGAAGGACTTGGGGGCATTGGCTGATGGGAAGCTTAACATGAGCCGGCAGTGTGTGCTTGCAGTCCAGAAAGCCAACCGTATCCTGGGCTGCATCAAAAGAAGCATGACCAGCAGGTCAAAGGAGGTGATCCTGCCCCTCTACTCTGCTCTCGTGAGACCTCACTTGGAGTATTGTGTACAGTTCTGGTGTCCTTAACATAAAAAGGACATGGAGCTGTTGGAGTGAGTCCAGAGGAGGGCCACGAGGATGATAAGAGGGCTGGAGCACCTCCCGTATGAAGACAGGCTGAGAAAGTTGGGGCTGTTCAGCCTAGAGAAGAGAAGGCTGCGTGGAGACCTCATAGCAGCCTTCCAGTATCTGAAGGGGGCCTATAAGGATGCTGGGGAGGGACTCTTCATTAGGGACTGTAGTGATAGGACAAGGGGTAACGGGTTCAAACTTAAACAGGGGAAGTTTAGGTTAGATATAAGGAAGAAGTTCTTTACTGTGAGGGTGGTGAAGCACTGGAATGGGTTGCCCAAGGAAGTTGTGAATGCTCCATCCCTGGCGGTGTTCAAGGCCAGGTTGGACAGAGCCTTGGGCCGCATGGTTTAGTGAGAGGTGTCCCTGCCCATGGCAGGGGGGTTGGAACTGCATGATCTTAAGGTCCTTTCCAACCCTAACTATTCTATAATCCTATGATTCTATTTTACATTACTTAGGAGCTATGGCCCTATGAAATGTAGCTGTTTCACTGCTCAGAAAGCAATCTAGTCAAATTTCCTCATGGTGGTTCATGATGGGACATGTTTCATCATGCTCTGCTAGCCACCAGTCTGGGTTATCTCTGCTTCCCCTCCATCTCCCAGGTTGGCGAGCCATCTCTAAAGGGCTTACTTCATATACATCCTAAGACACCTTCAAACAGGCTTCCTGGTCACTGCAGCCCAACACAGTCTCCCTAAACTAGGAGGACCTGAAGGGCTTGAGTAGAGCCAGTTTCATTAGCTTCATTTCATAACCAAGGCCAGCCCCAGATTAGTGAAAGCCCCTTGATTCCCACACAAGCTGGCTTTTATGTCATGTTTCGTGGTGCTACCACCATCAAGACCTGTGCATCAGTCGGGACCTGGCCTCAGTCTATCCAGCATGGCTGTCCTTATCTCATGCATTTTCAAAGAGCTCAGCAGCAATTTGTGGATCAAAGGTAATCAATAATACCCAAGCACTTTCACCATATTGCTTTCACTAAATTACTGCATCCTTTAAAAAAAGAAGCCTTAGTAGACCGCAGTACAATGCCAGACAGACTGTGACTACCAAATTATGTTTATTTATTCTCTCTCTGGCTCTTGGCTGGCCGCGTTACCAGCATATCTCAGTGTCTCTCAGTCATCAGCATATTTGCCTTCCTTCCCTTCTCCCTACCCTGAGATGCATGTCTCCTCTCAAGTACAAAGCAGACTGACAGGGCAAGTTTTTGAGCCTATTTAACACCGACTTTATCTGAGGAGAACTAGATTTAGTGACAGAGCTTCAGAATTAATTACATGAACGTGAATTCCCTTCACAGAGCCTGGCACAGTGTCACTGCAAACATTTTAACAGTCAGTCTCTGGCCCTTGGCTGCCTTTGTGCACCATAAGGCAATTATTTGTACCTGTTTGGTGAAATGAGTCAGCCACCTCAGAGGTGCTGCGATAGAGCAAACATGATTAACTCCTGTTATTCGCAAGCAGGGCAAAGAAAAGGGTGTATGGTGGATCTCAGCTGTGCACACAGTCCCTGGAACTGCTTTGCTCAAGCCTTTCAGTGCTGTGAATGCAGTTATTTGTGTACAGTCCATGCAGTGAATACTCTCTTGCAGACAAGATGCAGCCAGGCTCAGTGATTTGGCCAAAAGCAGAAATGGGAGTCGAGGCCAAGGAAGCCAAGTTTTAACTGCAAATCTCAACCTCCAGCCCATTTTGCTGAACCCCACCAGCAGGGAGCAAATGGGAGAATGAATCCTCACTCCCATCTCCCTTTTGTCAAGTGCCCTCTGCCCATTTTTCTCCCTTTTCACCTGCAGAGAGCAGAACTGACACTGAGATCAGCCTATAAAGTTCATTGAAGATGATCATAGGAGAGCAGAGGGTGAAAATGAGCAAAGTTGCATTTCAGCATGGAGCAAGGAAGGGAAACGAAGTTTATCCCTTCTGCTGCAATGTGCAGTTTTACTTCATCCTTCTCAACAGCTACCAGCTCCAGGGCAAGGAAGAAGAGATGGAGGGTTGAGGAGAGGTTGGATACAGTGGAGAGCAAAGGGAATTGACTGTATAAAGGCGGGATTGGGGTACAGGAATGGGAACAAGCAGTGGAGGAGACCTATCTCTGCCTTTCTTTGAGGAAAAGAGCTGTCTGCACATCCCAAACTCTCCCTCCACTGGGACTAGTGGGGACTGTGAGGGTCTTTTAAGAAATATTAGGGGCAGATCAGATTTACTCAGGGACTTTGGGGTTTAGTCAGACCTGCTGGACCTCCCTGAATTGACTGCCAGCTGCAGGAGACCTTAGGGTCACCCGGGGAAGAAGTGTTTGAAGAGACCAAGCTGCTCCTGGGCAGAAAGTCCCATAGGCTGGCTAGCGGCAGGCTCCCTGTGCACAGGAGGATGGGATGAGTTGTTAGTCAGAGGAGCCCATGCAAGCCCTGAGAGAGGAAGTTTTCCAGCTGATTGGCAGGAAAACGGGGCTATTTTCGGTGAACTCGGCTGAGACGCAAAAACAAAGTTCTTCCTCATTAGGGAAGAATTCAGCAGGCTTCCCTGGGAACCAGTGCCACAGCACGCAAAAGGTCAGGTCTCGTTCTGGAAGCCTCTCCTCCCCTTCTGCCAGCATGAAAAATCATTTAAAATATCCCCTAAAGATCCCTGCCACCCGCCATGACCCCCTTCCAAATATCAAAAGAAGGAAATTGCCTCAGTCTGGGGAACAGCACTATGGTTGGGATGGACAATCTCCCTGCCCAGCCCACAGGACCCAGATCCTTTGCATCTGACAGCCTCGTTGTTAAAAAGCTACACCTAATTAAGCAGGGAAGGAACAATGGGTACATTGTATTCCCACAACATGGCATGTTGCAGACATCACCACGTCTGTGGAGATCCATGCCAGTGTTGACTGTCATGGTTTGGTCAGTTGCATATGAGACTTCCTTAGGGGAAATTCAGTCTGTTCAGTTGTCCCAGTAACACCTTCAGTGCTGTGGGTGTTGTGGGTCTGCCTGCACCAGACAGTGTAAAGTTCCTCAACACTCCACTAGCCAGCAGAAACATGCCTCACAGTCTCACCTTGGGGTTAAGACAAAAGGAATCAACACTGGCAATCAGAGCTGTGTCAGCACGAAGGTTTCACCTTCACAACCAGCTGCCATCACCTGCTTCTGCGTCCTATAGCTTCAAAAGAATCAGATTCATCCAGACCCATGGAGGATGATCTTCATGTCCCATAGCACAGCACATCCAAACCTTTGTTGAAACCATTTTGTACCTATGTTGCCTGGGAAAACTGAGAACTGTCTGTTGTCTATTGCAATATTCCTGTATCAGCTCCATTTGGTTCTCAGACTGTGAACAGGAGATTCCACTTCTGTGATCAAGGCTAATTAATTGCTTAAGATAATGAATTGTTACTCTGAACTCAGCATCTTGACTCAATAGTTATATGGATTTTCAAATGGATTTGCAGAGAGTAGCAGTCACACATTGTCCAAAACTCAGAATCTGAACTGAAGAAGTTTTTTTTCACCTCTCATCAGCTGCAGAGGTCACAGTAAAATCGGCTTAAGCTGGGCTTGGAAAACTGTGTCTGCTACATTAGCAGAGAGATCAGATGACAGATTTGGTCTGGCCTCATTATCTAGCCATAAAAATGCAAGGGAAGTATTTGGGGAATGGGAATGCAGAGAGCAGGAGGGATTTCTGTAGGATCTCTATGCAGTATTTGCTGTCTGAGAAAATGAGACCTAAGGACCCCCCACCCAAACTGTCTGATGTAAGCTCTTATCTCCAGTGACAAGCTGAAACCAGGAGAATCAGTCTCTTCCTTTTGCAAACAGTTGGGGGAACAGGGGCTCCTGTGTGTCTACAACATCTCACATTATTTTTAGCTTCATCTATTTGGTTAGTGAGGTCACTGGAGCCCAGACTCTAACATGTTTTAAGCAAATGTTAACCTGACCTGCCAAGGCTCTGAATTGCCTGTAGCTATACATACTCCAAAGAAACAGAGATAATGGTGCAAGAGAATGTTAAGTTACTATTTTATGCTAGAGTTCAAATAAGCATGTATCCTCATTTATTGCAACACTTTTTCTTTGGATATGAAGAGTGTAAAATACACTTTGGGTAGTTTTGATCCAAAAAGCATTTAATGAAGCTATTTCCTGGCTGAAGTAGCCCCTGTGCCTTTTCCAGTAATTCTGCATTTAGGATTTTATTTACACAGTTCAAGAATTAAATCACAATTTCCAGTCCTCAGTATAAAAACAAAAAGCCCTCCTTCCCCCAGATCTGGGAAGCATTATCCAAGTCATTGCAACAATGTCAGGGTATCCGGAGCCATCAGCTCGCATCATTTCCAGCCTCATCCAAACTAGAATATGTGTTTGTGGGAGAAAATTTTCTCATGGAGCTGCAGAGATATTAGCAAATCATGATTTTTGTATGATAGCTTGTTCTGCAAATGCAATAAGCTCCTGATGGAGTGGCCAAGCCCAGTGCTTGAAGCACCCAAGGACAAAGGTGCAGGGGAGCAGGCAATATTCATTGCTGTTCCAGAGGTGAGGTGAAGCCGAGGAGCCTGCAGGAAGCTCAGTGGATGACAGGTAAGGTAGCATGGCCCTGGATCGTGCAGGGAGAATGCTTGCCCTGTCTCAGGGTGTAAGTCCAGCCAGTAACTCAGAACCACGCAGCCACTCGCTCACACGCTCCCTTCCCTCCTGCTCCTGGAGGGATGGGGGGACGATTGAAAGAATGTAAATCCCACAGATTGAGATAAGAACAGTTTAATAACTAAAGTAAAATGTAATAATAATAATAATAATAATAATAATGACGGAGGTAACAATGGGAGAGAATATAAAACTAAAAGGGGAAAGGAAAAAACCCCAGTAAACACAAGTGATGCACAATGCAATTTCTCACCACCTACTGGCAGATAGCCAGCCTAACCCAAGCAGTGACCTGGGCCTTCCAGGTAACTCCCCCCAGTTTATATGCTGGGCATGATGTGCTGTGGTATGGAATACCCCTTTGGCTAGTTTGGGTCAGATGTCCTGTCTCTGCTTCCTCCTGGCTTCTTGTGCCCCTCCTCCCTGGCGGAGCATGACACTGAGAAGTCCTTGATCAGGGTAAGCAATACTCAGCAACAACTAAAACGTCGGCGTGTTATCAGCACTGTTCTCAGACTAAAGCCAAAACACAGCACTGTGCCAGCTACTAGGAAGGAGAAAAATAACTGTTACAGCTGAACCCAGGACACCTAACAGTCTTTTTGACTGCTCTATGGGAATCATGAGCACACTGGTGTAAATCTGGCCTCTGCACATGCTACAGCTCCCGCTCAAAGGAAATACGTCCACCAAGGAGAAAAAACACCTTCAGAAGAGTGCATCTATTCTTATTTTTCACCTTTATGATGAGTCATTTTGGAAAAAGCTTCTCCAAATGCTGATGTACCCATTTCTTCCATAGGGATATATTCACATAACTGCGGGTGAGCAAATTAGGGAAGCTCAGCAAAAGTTACTACTAACAAAGTGAGCTATGGTGACCACCCATGTGCAGACTTTTAGCCTCCTGCAAATGCAAAACAAAACGTCCCTGCAGGGTGACTGGTGTTAATACACTTTCCTTTACATTTGCATTTGGCTTACAGTTGCACAAGGCTTCTTGCTGGGGCAAAAGCGATAAAGAATTTAAGCTCTTGTAACTCAATTCCTTGCAAGTACTTGCCATGTCTCTGGTGGAAAATGTTGCAGAAAAAGCAAACCTCTTGCTCATACAGAACTAGAAAATGTTAAAGATTTGGTTTAGCTTTCCTCCCAGATGGTCAGTGTGTCTGAAGCTCACACATCAAGATCAAATTCCCATTTTTCTATTACTGAACATTTCTGCAAGTAAAGCCACAGTCACTGCTATAGCAGACTGTATAAATCAAGATACTTAATTCTAGAAAGCCAGTGTTAGTGGACTTTCATTCAGATCTTCTGTTGTTCTTTCATTATTTGCATGTCTCCTTCCCTAAAGTGAAAACATAGATCCTCTCCTTCCCAGAATGCCAAAGGAATGGCTGCTTATGCCTTATTGGGGTGCAGGTATGGATATCCCCATGGATCTGCTACCTATTTGCTACTCACTGGCCGAAACGACAAATAATTTGTGATTTATTTAATTATTGACAAGTTTTGATAATGAAATTTCCCACTGGGTGACACTATAAATGGCACATACGCGACGAGAAATCATTCAGGAAAACTCAGTGTAAACTGTTTAGAGACCTGTGCTGTGGAACAGGAATCATTTAAGCTATCCAGACACACAGAGCTATGTACCTGGACTCATTCTGAGTAGCTTGAGAATGGGCAGAAAAAAATAGAAGAAAACCCCCTGATAATTCATCTGCGGAGGGTAATTTACTGGGTCTAATCAGAGCAAACATCTCTATGGCTGGAATATTGAAATAAATTAAACATAAAGCCTTCAAGGTCATAGCTTAGCAAGCTAATAATGCAGCATTGTGGAAGTCAGGTGGATACACACCGGGCAAACACACTGTGTTCCACTGTGAAAAATCATGATCAGTTGGATGTAATGGGAATATTTCAAGAGCAATCGGGCCTGCCCGAAAGAAAATGGAGGAAACAGAGGATATAGAGGATTCAGTCTTCAAGCGAGGAGCAGTGCACTTTAGCAGTGTATTGCAGGAGCTGCCGTACTACACATCCCAATTTCTGCAGTGGCCATTCCCCTCGATTAAAGGTTTATAACCCCCTCTCAGCCCCAGCTGCCCAATGCAACCAGCCAGAGGTTACCACCCAGCCAGCTGCAGAGCCAGTTCTCTGCCTTTCAAATCCCAGCCCTGGAATGATCTGGCTGCAGAAACAATAAATATCACCTTAACACTGCACAGGTCTCTGCTAAAGGACAGCCAGACTGCCACTGATCAGGCAGCTGTGAGCAGCTGTGAGCAGGAAGTGGTGAGGACCCCATGTGTTATGGGGCAGTGATGCCCTAAGATTTTGTTGCTATCATGGGTTAATTTTTTTTGCTGTTCTGATGGCTTTCATTGCAGCAGAGTATCTTTCCATAGCAGGATTAGAATTTCTTTTATTTATTTTTTTATTGATTGATGGATTAATTGATAAATATACATTTCATGCCCATGGTCAACTTCACACTTATTCCTGTGAATCTCACCATTAAAAATTATTGCCTCACCCTAGCTGTTACGTATATATATGCATGTGTGCATGCATACACACACACAGAGTGCCATTCACTTTGATTTAATCTCTTCTGCATATGTTATGATATGGTCTAGAAAGACATGATCATAGACCTATTCCTTTGCCCTCCATCAGACCCTGCTTTGCTGCATATATAATGATCCACATCCCCAAACAAGGCGGTCATTGCGTATTTCTCTCCCTGTTCATCACACAGCCTCTTGTCCTTATTCACTTGCATATCTTTCAAATCCTCAGCTGAGCCTTCCTATGAAGTGCTCTCTCTTTGAGACTGAAAACCTCACCAGTGTTAATGGATGTATCTTCAGCAGAGCCCTGTGCCACAAAATGATACTATTATCTCCATTTTCAGAGAAGAGAATGGAATTGCAGAGATAGGAAGGTCACAAGGCTCGATTTTTCAGACTACTCATTTCCGTAGCACTTTACTTGGTCACAGTACAAATCCCCTTTGACTGCATCTGCAATCATGAGAAATTCACCTTTGTGTCTGGCAGAAGGGGGTTGCAAGCTGGGGACCACAGCGACCAGCAGTATGTGATTAGTGCCCATCTCTGAGGAGGCTGACCTGACCAGAGACACACAGCAGAATTCCTATCTGAAGCAGACTTGGATGGAAAAGCTCTAAAGAAATAAATGCTGGCTCTTCTGATGGACAGTATCACATCTAACTATCAGCTGCACTCTTAATAGTTTTCAACCTGTGGCCTGTTTCTCTATGAATTCAAGCGTATTAAGAAGGTGCTTAGACTGCTATAAAGGCATTCATGCCTCCATCAGAAAAACTCGAGCGTGAAAATCAAAGCTGTGAAAAACACCAAATTTTGTACAGATGTCATGATAAAAATAAATAAAGAGCAGCCAAGAGGCATTTTGATGAGCTGATAGACTCATCAGCTGAGTTGTCAGCTGGAATGAGATAGCTCCCCTCTTTTCCAAAACAGGAGTTTCTTTTACCAACACCTATCTGGATTGAGGTCCTACCTGTTGGGGACTCTGTTTCTTCCTCTTTTCTGCTCTTAATCCCAGCACTCAGTCAAAAACTCTTGTTATTTTAAGAATAGTTGTGGTTATCTTCAGTATCTAGACACCTGTCAGAAAAGTCTGAGTTGTCCTACATGTTCAGAGAAAGAATTCAGAAAAAATTAATTGAAAATCCTGGGAATAGGATGGGGACCTTTTTCTGCCAAACTTCCCATTGTTTCTTTAATCTGAGGTAATGATCCAGCTGCTTTTGAGTGCCTTCTGTTTTCTGCTCATGCTCAGCAGTAACTCTACCAGTACAGGTTTCAGCTGGTGCTAGCACAAACTGCCATCTGATCAAACTTATGATCCAGGTTTGTTAAAATAAAACTAGTCTCATCAGGCTCAGTACTAGATAAGGGCACATGCTTGCACAAATCTGAAATGTTGCCGAAGAATTTGGTTTTCAGGCTTCCCCCCCTATTGCCATCGTGCCTGAATTTGGTAGGGAAGGACCGTAGACCACAGAAAGCAAACTAGTTTTAATATTTCCCAAGACTCACACTTTTCACTTAGAAACGGTGGATTTTTTTTCTCCAAAGTCAAACCAAGAAGAATAAATTGCAAAGAAATTGTCATGGAGTGTCTGTTTCTGGACCTCATGTTTCCTGCAGAGGTTTCCCTTTGGGGGAGCTGTTTGCCCCTGTGTTGTGCTGAGCCTTCAGGGACATGTTCCTGCACCTCAGGCATTCTTGCAAGGTGTCCGCCTTGCTTCTCACCTTTATTGAGCTGCATGACCGTTCAGTTGTGGCCCCTGAGGCCTCTTTCAAAGCCCAGCAGAGCCAACAGAGGAATTTCTTATTAATCCAAGGAGCCTTAGACGTAGATGCGAGTTTATAAAGCTGTGGTGGAGGAGAGAGACATTAAGGGAAATGGGAGAGAGACCTGGTCCAGCTCGCTGGGGCAGCTTTCTGGTACAAAATGTAGGAAACAAGGACAAGTGGCAGATTGGCTCCAAAAGCACCCACTTAGGTTAAAACAGACTGCTGATGCAGCTGCACCCACCAGGAGCCACCCCTCTGATGCAGAGATTGGAAATGCAGGCTCTAAGAGCTCTCCTGGGCAGAAAATCAAGCTAATTTCAAAGAGAAACCTCTAGGGAGATGTGGTCCCTGTCTGTGTTTCGTCAAACCAAATGCAGCAGAATGACTAGGTTTTGCCCAATCTGCTCATTCCAGCCACCAGTGCTAGCCTGGTCCCAAAGATGGTGATCTGGTGAGGCAGTGAGGCTGAACCAACAACAGGAAAAAACTGTATTTAAGCACCTAATGAGAAAACCACCTCTTTCACTTTGGCACACATATTGTTCAAGCCACCAGAAAAGAGTAAGGACTTTGTTTCACCTTCATCATCATTCATATCTAGTAAATTAGGAAGGAGTTAGGACATTGCCAGTATTTCCAAACAGGCAAAAAAAAAAAAAAAACTACACCCCAACCCCCCTCTCCCATAGCCCATTACTCACATCCCCAGAGAAATCACAATAAGAGACAGAGAGTTTACCACCTTCAAGCAGGAAATAGCTGCCTTTCTATAATGCTTGCTAATTGCTTCACTTAAAACTAGTTTGATTACTTGGCACCAAGACAGTATTTTAAACCTGAATTATTGCTTGGAACTTTCCTTTCACCTACCAAGATCCCATGCCATTAAAAATGTGTAGCAAAGGTCTCCCTGCGAGGCACAGGGTTGCCTGTTAACTCTTTCATGAATCATAGGTTTGGCTTCTGTGACATCTTGCCATCTTGGCGTATGCTCCATGAAAATGAAGGTGGTGTTTATTAATACCACAGCAGGCAGAAACAAGTGTGCATGTGGAGAAATCCAGGTTGCTGAAGCAAGTGACACTATGGAGCTATAAGGCATATTCCTTAAAGCTGTCATGTGGGGTAGAATCACATTTTCACTTTCTGAAACCAAAAGGCCAAATCTATCACTCTAAGATTCAGGTAAAAACAAATCCTTTCTTAACTTTCTTTGCCTTTTTCCCGTTGAGTGGGAATTACAGTCCTACTTTTAGGAGGTGAAGGACATCAACATCAGTGCAGCAGTTATGGGCACACGAGTTGTACACCCTGACCTGCAGGAGCAGACTGGTTTGAGGCTTGGCTATACCAAACATTGTCATTAAAACCGCCTTTGTCACAGTACTTCTATAGGTTCAGAAATTAACTTGCATTTTGTACTTGACAGGAAGTTATTAAGAAATCTCCTCAGCTACAGTAAAACTGATGCTTAAATTGCAATCTTTCAAAAAGAATTTGAATCTCAATACAAAGCATCAATAAGGTAAGCAGCAGCTATGTAGTTGGCACATCCCTGAAGTGTCTGTTCCTGAAAGTCTCCCTTTAGGTGAGACTCAGGTCTTGAGAAAAAACAGACTTCATGGCCAGGGATGTGCAGGACAGCACCCAGCAGTGATTCACCTCTCAAAACCCTGTACAAAGAGATTGGGGGGGGGCAGATTTTCAACCAACTCCACGCTGATCAATTATGTTTACCATGAAATTCAGTATGAAGTTTCTTTATCTTCTTGGCAAATGAAGTTTTTCACAACTATGCAGGAGCTGTCCCATAGGATGGGGAACAGCTGGGGCTTTCTTCTTAACCATGTCACTAGGAGCAGCAATGCACGGAGTCTGACTTTTAATTTATCTCCAAGGATCAGAAAGCTAGTGAAACAAAATGTACAGGAAAATGGTGATGACGTGGGTGTAAAACAGCCCGAATCTAGCACAGGATATTTTGAGGCAATTAGTTAAAATACATTGAAGAGGGTGGGCTTTGCTATCATGCCTCCATTTTTTTAAGCAACGGGAATCCAGAATAAAATTTACACATGAAAAAGTCTTAACTGCAACTCAGCCACAGAGAATAGGCTCTCACTTTGCGGGTCTGTATGTAGGTTTTTGCACCCAGCAAAGTTTTACTTAGATGTAAGCATTGCATAGGGCTGGAACAATGCTGCCAATTCCTGCTCTTACCAGGGCAATTGTTAGAGGAAATTAGAGAATCTCTAATGGCTGGGAGAAGATTTTAGAAAGGGTCACTAGCTAAATGTTGACCTACTGATCAAGAGGCAGGGAATCAGGTCAAATGGAATAAGAATATCTGGGTCTACGTTCAATGGGAAGAGTGCCTCTGTGTCAATCAAGAGAAAATGAAGCCATAGGCCAGTTTCTCACCTAGTGCTGGTGACTAAATATTAGTGATAACAGAGACTCCCAGCCAGTTCCTTGTGCTTTACTGTCACTGAAACTGAAGGTAGGAATTTAAAATTAGCACCAAATAGTCCCTTTTCCGAGGTGATGCCCCCACAATCCCCTGGAAAATGCTTTCAGCAAGACTGCTCTTGATTCAGACCATGAGATGGCAGAGAGAGTGACACAAGACACTGGCCCCTGGTGTTCCTTCTTGCTCTGACCCAAACAATGGGCACAGAGATGGAGGAGCTGCCATGGTGGTACTTCAAATACGTCTTGCATGCCCTGAACCTCAAGAAATGCAATTTGCTTCAGAAAGGCAATCTACTGGGGCAGATCTGGGAAAAGCATCCTTTAGAAGGGTAATATCAGAGAAAAAGAAGAAAGGGAACATTTAGCAAAACAACAAATGTGGCCTTTTCTTTTGAGCAAGTGAAATCCAAGTAGAAAGCACAGTCCTGAAGAAATCTCTGTAACCAGACATGCCCCAGGCTGGAAGGTGTCTCATCTAATCTCCAGAGTCAACACAACAAGTTTTAGTGAGAAAAGACATTGCCAAGGCTGAAGATGACACAAATGCCACCTCTGACATGGGAAACACCAGTTCCACCTTCCTCAACACTAATTTTGGCACCCAGCATGACCATAATGGGTGCAGGATTGATTGAGTACACCGTGCTATATTGGGAATCCTTTTGTTTGCTATGTATAAAAAGCCACCCCATGCCTCCAGGATAAATATTTGTGTTTTTATGATCTTTTCTCCTCTTCAGCCCACTTCCTGCAACCTTTACTAGTCCCTAAACACTTGATGAAAGACTTTTAGAAAGACCACGGCAGGAACTGAAACTTAACATTTTTGTTTTCAAGCTTCAAAAATATTGCCCAACCATCTCTTATTCCTTTACAGGAAATCCTTTTAAAAACATTCTTCAGTGAGTAGTTAAGTAGTTGAACCAACACATACCCCATCTCAAGTTTCTGCTGGTAATTAATAAACCAACTGAATATCTGACAGAATAGTAACTTTTATCATTTCCAGATAAACATTACTGTGTCTGGTTATTTCCAGACCTTCACAGATGCAATCAGAAAAGCAAATTACACAGTGTTGTAGAAGTCTATTTAACATTCCCTCTTTTGTGCTAGTCCTGTTAATTTATTCCTTTAAGCCAATTTTTGCACTGTCACTGCTGTGAAAGCTTTCTCAGCAATTTAATTACAAAAAAAAAGAACCCTCCAACATAAAATTGCTACAGGGTAAAAATCAATATTTAAGGTGTCAGCTTGAAAGCAGTTCATATCTTCTGTGTGTGTGAAGGGAACATGTGCACACACCCATCAAACCTATTTGAATGTGTAAATTTATAAACTCTCCTTTTTCTGTAAGGGAAACATGTGCCTTGATGTTCTATCATCCTTAGAACTAAATGTTTCTTGGTTAACTCAATAAACATTTTTGCATTGCAGAAAATAAAGATAAGTTATTACCTCTTAAAAATCCCATACATCTGAGGAAGTCCAAGACTTTCTGAGAACCCAACATTTTATAAAGATTTTTGAGCATGCATAATTTTTTTCCCATAAATGCCACCCACTCAGAAACAAAAGAACTAAAGTAGGCTGTAATTACTTCCCTACACAATAGATTCCAATTGCTCCTATCAAGAAATATTGCATAATTATTATAACTTAGGGCTGTGATTATATATTTGTTCAAAGGAGAATCACACATAATGGAAAGCAGGGGGACTTATGGCTCTTTGTCTATTGTGTTAACTCGTAAATTTAAATTATTTTATTAGAAAACTAAATAAAAACTTTGAGTTCTAAACAACAATTTCTCATCAGCTGTCAGGATTGAAGGAAGTGTTAATGATGGGGTGTGCATATTTGTATAGAAAAATCAGAGAAGCAGGAGAATAGATAGGAGAGGATAAGTTGTGTGTCTACTTGTCTTGGTCCATCCATCCATCCATCCATCCATTGGATTCATGGGCATCCTCTCTGCATACATCTCACAAGAAATTTGCAAGAAGCTGATAAATAAGATCATCTCTCCATAGAAGATGAAGATCAGCCTGTGGAAGACATCAAGAAAAAGCATCTCCTCATTTCCTTCTTCATGTTCTTGCAGACTCACCCTCTTCTGTCCCTCACACCAACTGGGTTCCTGGCTATTTGTACAATTTTCCAATGGAGACAGGGATGTGGGAAGACGAGGAAGAGGCAAGGCTTCACACGGGCTTACTATGTTCCTCAACAGTTTCACATCTAATTTAAATAGACTGTTTCTCATGCTCACGACTCATGCCTCAGATAACCCACGCATCTTTGATGTTACCAGTACTTAGGATAAGTGTCCTGCTTCATATCCTTGCATAACCTGCACAAAACAAGAGGCAGATGGCTATCAAAACCAGGACAAACTATCATCTAGAGAGAGCAGGCTCTGAGCACAAGATGTAGGACTGCTGCTGGAGAAGATGCCAGAAGGTGACTTTGCCCTCAATGGCATGCAATTTCCCTTGGTGCTGAACTGGAGCTCTCTCAGTGCAGTCACCTGTTGCATTTAAGATGGCAACAATTTGCATCTTCTGAAAAGCAAGAAATAAAAAGAAAATCCTTTTAGGCCTGCAAAATGCCAGAGTGATTATGGCAGCACGAGAGAGAGGAAGATACTGATGCAAATTCTGGCATTGAGTCCAGCAGACAGAGTCCAGCAACATGGTAAGTGTGTACGGCAGCTGCAAGTCAGTCTGTGACCACTCACTGGTATGGAGCCAGAGCAACTTCAAAGAGAAATGCCGCAAGAAGCTGATTTTTCATGTGTGTGTGTTCTTTTATAGGAAATTTTATGTTTCTGCCTAGTAATAGCAGAAGTCATATCACAATTTCCCAAAGTGTAACAAATCTAATGTGTCATACATACTAGATGGAAGTAATTTAACATGAGCACTCTTTAATTTCATAGATCTCTACTGCAAACAGTTCCTGGTTAATGATCAGTGGTTTGCTGCTTTGCCTTTTTAAAGTAAAATCTTTTAAAGTCCAGATGGAGAGGGGTTTTTACAGCTGTATGGGAACAGTGACACTGATACATGCTGAACTCTGCTGACGGTATTAAAATCCTGCCATCTATCTACTTTAAAAGGATTTTTGCAAGTCATTTTAAAGGGACATAATCAATTTGAAGATCACTTTGGATCTTGTAACATTACAAGTCATATTTCAGACTACCACTCAAAGCCAGCTGTGAGGAGAGAAGTCAATGATCCATGACAAATAAGCCTCTTTGCTTTGTATTTTGATAATATTTTACACTGGATTTTTAAAAGCTTCCAGGGGGAAGCTGCAACCCTGTGAACAGCCACCACTGCTACCAGATGGCCAGGTAAGCCCCAGCACTGCTCACAGGCTCTTACACTGAGCCCAGAAGCAACTAAGGACTGGGACTGGCTGCACTCTTGTACTTACGGCTATATTCTTGACAGCAGCCAGAAGCAGAGAAATGCTGGTGTTGATTTCCAAATAAAAGTGTCATCTTTTGCCACACTCCTCAGCCTTAAGAGAGCATTTTAGAGGTGTGAGGAAGCCTTCTGGCTCCAGCTGCTTTTGCTTCCACTGTCACCTCTTTTCGATTTTATTCAGTCTTGGTTAGGAGTGTTCACTGTTCAACGCGCAGACCTCTAATTTACAAAGGGCTGGGATTGCGCTTAATCTGCAGAGAGCAAAAATGCTTCAGAAGGTGAAAGTTCCCCCCATCAGAGAAACTTCTGGCATGGAAGTAATGACCAAATCACTTGGAAATAAAAAAAACAGTGCAGGGAAGTGCAAGCCAGGTTGTGGCCTAGAAAGTGGAAAGTTTAGTTGAGGAAACTAAACACTTTGCAACTGAAAATATATTTTTGAGCAGGGACAGGCAACATATTTTAAAATCCCTTTTGCATTTGCCTCACGTGTAGGGCTTTATTTCAGAGCTCAGCGGTTTTAGAAGATGAATCCGTTTCCTCTCTTTCCATCTAATTCACACATCAGCTTACAGAAGGAACAAAGCACATTTGGGCATGGTGGTCTCAGAAGAGAACAGGGCTAGATCCATCCTCCCCGGCATCCTCCCTGCAACCCAGCCCTGGAAGGGCTGAACCTTGTGACATTTTCTCTTTACAATATACAATCTGAGATATAACTATATTCTTAGGGAGGATAGGCTTAAACTAATCCTGGCACATTTCCCTTTTATATTCACTTTGTCAGGCAGGCATTTGAACAGAAAGGTCCTAGAGAAGCCTGCTTTAGGAAGGTATCACCATTTCAACTTAGTGCGAATTTTGATATGTTTTTTCCAGCAGGAAAGTGCCACCAGCACAGTCCTGAACACAAGATGCCCTGGCAGAAGAAATGAAACACAGTTGCCTGCACATGTGGGGCTGTTGAGGTTTCTGAAACCTGCTGCTGCAAATGAATGTCAACAAAATCCCCCAAAGTGCCTCATTTTCCTCTAACACAGATGCATACAGAGACAAGCAATGTCTTGCGGCTACAGTGTCCTCCTCAAATACTGGGGGTTAGATTTAAAGGGATCTAAGCCAAGGAAGAGGCTTCAAGCCTGAGACCCAAGTGGCATGTTTGGCTATGCCTTTGGTCCCCTTCAGAGCAACTGGCACCTCAGGAAGTCATGAGGCTAAATTAGTTAGGACGCTGGGAAGCTGTCAGGTGCTACAGGAATTAGTATGATCGTGAAAATCCCCATTCTTCATTTTCTGCCCTGTTCCTTTCTGTCATGAGGATTGATATCTATTGATCAGCTGGATACCAGCAGCTGATAGCTAGTCCTCAGTATCTGCTTTTTCTGTAGCATCCCTTTATGACACGTATTTTAAAAATACCCTTATACGCATTGCAGGTTTTTTTACATTAATTTAAATAACTGGATTGCATTTATTTAGTCAAAAGCATTCTGCAAGACATATATTGTTCAGTGTTACAGGCGAAGGTGTGAAAAACTTCCATGAAGAACAATTGATTATGAAAAGCTTCCCCGGTACACCATAAACACAGAGAGGGCCACAGGGACTGATGGTTTGTGTTGTGACAGGACACCAGGCACTAAGCTCACGCTCTCCGGGGGAACGCAGAAAATGACAGGAGGGGGGTGGTGATGGTGGAATCTCATTTCCCTGACTGGGCCGAAGCAATGCAGAACTCTTTACTGCAGGTATATAGAGCAAAGTGAGATGGGGGTGGATGCTAACGCACAAGTCAAAGTAAACCAGGGCGAACTGAGTATCTGAGTATCTCTCCGCAAGCAGAGAACGCTTGCAGCTGGGTTGCATGGTCAGAGCTCCCCCTCCTGATCGCTCAGGACGTGACCTCCGCTTTTACCCTCTGTGGGTATGGAAGCATCACGCGGACTTTCGCCCGTGTCTCCAGGAAGCTCTCTAGGAAGCTGCTGATCCTACGTCCAAACTCCTCTCTGGTCTAACAGCTAGAAAAAGTATAAAGCAATTACATGAATTAAATTCCACGTAGTGGTGGTGTCGCTTAATCTTCAGAAAAGAGCCAAACATTTCTGTTTCCCTGATAAGCTGGAATTTTCTTCCAGCCTGACAAGGCAATACACTACAGCCCTTTATTTAGGGATTGGTAGATTTTCATTTTCTTTTCCTTGCGCTGGTGATCCCTGCATAATTTCATTTAGCAATGCCACTGTGCTAGGCTGGCTGGAAGGGAAAATCCTCACACTTGAACCGATCTGGAGAACCAGTTCCTGGGGAACAGCCAAACATCTCCTGAAGCATCTTGGCATATTACGACTTTTCTAATTTGGCTTAACATTTCCTAGAAGCTTTGAACAAAAGTGTGTGTCAGTGGGGCTGCAGACCCAGCAGGAGTACCCAGCTTGTCACCATTTATTTTATCTTCTGATTTCATTTGGATTTCAATTAGACTCATCATGGGGGTAGAGAAACAAACCAAAAAAACTTAGCTAAATAACAAAAGCCAAAGACACATTCTACAGCCATTGCATTTTTCAATCTAATTACTTTAACATGTAGGGACGGGGGAAGGGGCTATTACTTATAATACCGGAAAGCTTTCACGAAATAACACAGAATTATTAAACTTTTCAGAAAGAATCCACTTTGCAGTTCCCACTGCACATTCACCTGGGCGATTTTCCCTTTTCCTGTGACCGAGAATCACTTTGTATTACACTTTCTTGCCTATAAAAGAAGCCGTTGTTCACAGCTGCCCTGAGGTGCTCATAATGTTATTGGTTCTGTGCTAAGAAGTTGGGCTTGCTGTGAATTCCTGCCTTGTGGCTCTCCAGTTCACAAAAGTAAACACATTTGCTGAGTTAGCTAGGCTTCACGGTGCCCAAAATCCCACGGGGAATAAAACGTCCTATCGGAGGAAGCTTTGAAACCCTAGTTGCTCTACAACACTTTTCTTGGGCCGGAGAGCACACAAAGCATGCTTCTATGCTGTATTTACTGCTTTTTTTTTGTGGATCCAGTGCATAAGAGCTGCATTGAACCTTGGCAGAAGGGAGAGGTCTCCCCTTGGAAATGTGCAGGATGCAATGGAAAAAAAAAATCAGAGCTTTTTGCTCCTTACTGAGTCCCTTGTGCCCCACACACAGGTGGCTGTCTGGAGATGAAAAAAACACTCACGGGTGAAGGGAGAAGCAGTCAAAGCAGTAACTTTCCTGGCCCAGATGCACTTACTGAAAAATCAATAGGTAAAGCCAAGGCTGGTTGGTGCACAGGATGCCTGTGGCATGCGTGTCCCTGCTGCCGCTGTAGCTTAACCACTGAGTGCTATAGGAACCACTCGCCACAATGCTTAGAGGCAGAGGACAAGCTGCAGATATGTCCCTGGGCACACAGCCTCCTCTTCCAACACAGCAGTTTTCTTCATTGAACACCCATAGGCAAAAGAGCCTTTGAAAAATGCCTGTTGCTGACACAGCTTCTCAAATGTATTTCCTTCATTTACTTTCAGCCCTAATTAGATCCAGGTGAGACCCACTGGACCCTAGTCTGGGGTTTGGGGTGGGGGAATGTTCAGGCAGGATGAACCAGCCAAGCACCAGTTAATTTAGCTGAGAAGGTGCTGCCCAATTAAAAAACATCAGCAGTAGTTTGAGATTTATTTTCTTCTTTCTTTTCCTTTTCTTGGAGGGAGGGAAGGAAGGAGCGTGTATTTTGCTGAGCCCAGCTTTCTCCAGCACAGCTCCTGCAAGAGGTGGAGGTACCTGCGAGATGGATCCTGGAGAAAGTCCCTCTCTAGAAGGACAACCCCCTACCCTGAAGCCCTCTCCCTGTGCAGAACACATGGGACAACCTCCTGGGGTAGAGAGAACCAGAGGGGATGCTGATTGCCAGAGACATGGCCAAAAGTGACAGCCATGTCACTTGCATGCCAGTGCAAGCTGGGTCCCCAAAGGTTGGACTGTCCTCTCCTTCCTTGCACGCATACTGCAGCAGCAGCTGGGGGGTGGTATGGACAGCTGGCATGGGATTATCCTGGGAAGAAGGGTGTTACCGATGCAGTTTCCATGCCATCCCTGCTGTGGGAAAGCAGTAACATGTCTGACAGCTCACCCCCACTCCAGGAGCCGTGCATGTGCTCAGGACACATCCCAGCTGCTCATCATTTCTGATTGTGGTGGATCACTGATTATGCTTGTCTGCTCACACACAAAGCACATGCAAGCAGGCAGCATAACTGGCACTCTATTTCCTCACTTATAATGAAAAGTCCTTGCTGCCTTAGGGTCCTTAATCTGAAATTAAATTCTACATCAGTTGCAGCTGATTGCAGAGCAAGGCATGGGGTGGCTGCAGAGCAAATCACAGCTCAGCACTCCAGACTTTTGCGCTCGCTCCTAATGCCCATGACATGTTGCCATCAGACACATTCCAGAAGTCCTCATTTTCTAGGCATGAAAACATTTTAACAATAAACAGAAATTCTTCTGATTACATGGTTATATTTGGCTGCTGAAAGCAGACTCTTATTAAGCAAGGCAGAAAGCAATTAATGTCATGTAGAGAGCAGTCTTCCACATAGCAAAACCTGGACTAGTATGTCTTTCGTACCTCCAGCAGCTGGGACCATGAGTTAAGGCTCCAAGTTTGCAAAAGCTTATTAAGACACTTGTGGTAAACATGTGAGCAGCTTCACTAAAATTAGAGGCTGGTGAAAATCTGGCTGTAATGAGTTCTGTGAAGGTTTTAGCACTGAATTTAGTGGGGCCAGTGTATATTTCAAAGGCTTTTACTTTCATTTCACTCTTTCCAACCACTAGCAATCTGGATGGCTATTTCTTCACTGCTGTGCTGGACGTTGAAATGATACAGAACTGGATTTCAAACCCAATTGAGCTGGAAGATCTTCACCAACCAAAATCTTTGAAGTTCTTTATTTATATAATTTTTCCAAAGGATTCTTGAGGCTATTCTCATGTGTCTCTAGCTCACTGCAGCTCCTAAAGGAAAAAAACAACATAATGAGACTGAGCCACAAATTGCTTCACAATTATTTTTACCACCTAATTTGGTGCACAAGGCTGGAGGCTTGCTTTTTGCATGCTGTAATCCTGCCACAAACTCAGGAACAGCACAAAAGGCCACAGAACAGGCAAAATATTCATTATCATCTCTTTCATGTTGCAGCTGTGACAGAGTCTCCGGAGAATTTGCCCAGCATGATATTTGCAAATGCCTGCTTGTCTCTGTATTAGCTCAACTAGAGAACTGCTGCTGAGGATGGTGTTCCTCCTACTGCCCTACTTCCATCCAGCAAGCACAGGTGTACCACCTGGGAAGTGCGATCTGGACCAACTTTCATGGGATTCTCCGTCCAGGCTTGCTGTCTGCCTGCTGATGGTGTGCTTAGGATGTGGAGAAACGATCCCACCACTGAGCTGACTCCAGCTCAGACTGGAGTCACTCATGCTCAGCAAGCCAAAGGCTCAGGATGTTCCAGGATTTATAGATTTTTACAGTGAATTATGGTGCTCATTGATGAGACAGGGAAGCTACAGTAAAACCACTAACTCCACAATGAAAGGGCTTTTATACGCTCTGTTGCAGTGGTGGTTATGGCTGCCAATTTCACACAATTCACTTTCAAGCACAAGAGCAGTACAAACTGGTTTAAGACGATTTCTGAATGATGAATGCTGACTTGAAAGGTTTCCAGTCTGACATAATTACTCTGCATTAATGTGCAATACACAATGGTCTATATGTATCTCAATGGGAATCTCAGTGGGGCTTTGTGGGCTTCGTTCCAAGTAACCTCCACCGGGAGTCATGCTTAGAGTCCTACAGGCTGACATACAAATAGATTCCATATTCATTCCTGAATTATTTCTGTGCAGAATCAGATGCGAGAAATCCAAGGCCATATTCACTGGTGTAGCAGCACACAATTGTACTCCACTCTAGTGAATACAGCCCATTTTGTTTTCTCTTCTTGGCCTGATCTATTTTGCTTTGGCTAATGTATGCACACCTTAATCTTTAGTGATTAAGAGACAGATGACTCCAAAGAACTCCCTACAGCCTTAAACAAAGATACATTTTCAATAAGTGAGGTCAGGGAGGGGAGACTCAACCACTTGTTCTGAGCAAAGGCCAAATTGAATGAAGAATTCATTTACTTATTCCGAGCTAAACACCACGTATTCTGAGATTTCACCTAGCCCTCGAAATGAACTCTAATACTCTATAGTCATCATCCTGCAAAGACCGCAACAACCAGTACTGTTGTTAGGTGGATAATTAAATACGCAGGTTCAACATTTACATCATCTGATCAGCTTTTGAATACCTCAACATCTGCTATTGCAAAAGGTACTGCTTTTTTTATCACTGCTAGAGGCTCTAGTACCCTGGCGATGAGCAGAGGATAAATGCATTCAGGAAAAAAAACCTGCTACTAATCAGTTCTTGGTCTGGAGTTAAAACTTCTCTCCAAAGCTCAGAGCTATCTGACACAGGGATTTTCACCTGGGCTCATTTCCAATCAGCATGATAGCTGTACTGGTTTTGTACCACTGTGCTGCTCTTAGCCCTGGGGTCATGGCAGACAGCTGCAATTTGCTTCATGGGAAAGAGCTGGTGAGATGCTGGTAAATGAAAGTAGCCTTCATCACAGCCAGCAAGTCCTCCTCCCAAAACCAGCATCTCCAGCCCATGGGATGGAGGGGGAATATCTTGTTAACGTTATGGGCAACTCCACTTCCCTGTTTGATTTTCACTGCCAAATGCCTGGGGTGGAGGCAAAGGCAGCTGTGAAGCGGCTGTTGAAAGGGCTTAGAGAAGCAAGAACAATGGTACAGAGAAGTGCACTGCAGATAGGCAGCTTCAAAGGTATGAAGATAACAATGGCTGGACACATCCCAGGTGGATTGAGTTATTCTTCACAGAGCTAAGCCTTGGATCAAAGGAGATCTCAAACCTCCAAGACCCTGGGAGGCAGAGCAGGTTTGGGTGGGCAGTGGCGAGGGTGGTGGGTGGTAGCAAAAAGAGATCAAGAGCAAAGAAGGATTCCTTCTGACATAGTCAGGGCAGGACATGAACAGATGAGTTCATTACTTGCTGCAAGCAATTAGCTGCCTCATACACAGCAAGAGAAGGTTAAGTTTGTGCAGAAGGTGTAGGATGCATTTTTGCTTCAGGAAGCAAGGTTTATATGAGGATACAGCCTGTTGGTTTGTTTCCACCTTCAAACCTTTGAACCAGCTTTCCAACTTTAACCACATTCAAAAGAGGGGTAGATGCCTCCAAGATAATGCTCCTGCTGATTTGTTTCTCACTGAACAGACAAAGAAAAATTCATTACCTGCACAAAGAGGAGGGAAACCCAACCAAGCACCTCTGAAGATGGAAAGAGAGGAGAAATGTCTCTACCTGTTCCCATTAGCCCATGGCTGGCTAGCAGATCAGCTTGCCCTTATCTCCCACACTTCCATCCATTAATAAGAAATGAATAAAGCTGAACTGTTTGGCTCCTGCAGTAGCCCTAGTACAAAAAGAACAGGGACTTGAGACCTCTTGTCAGAGCAAAAGGATGTCCTAGCAATCAGGACATTCACTTGGAGTTTAAGACAACCATGATTAGCCTCTCTGCCATGGATTTCCTAGGTGGGCTTGTGTACACTGCCTGCTCTCTGCCAACTTCCCATCTGTTGAATCTCCCCACTTCAAAATCATCAATAAACCACTACAACCTTTCAGATCATATCTGAGGTCTTTGGGTTGATTCTGTTAAGGCAACAAAACTGGCAATGCAGGTAGGTACATTGATACAACCAAACTTACCAAAAACATGCAGTTGTAATCCCAGGACTCACTTCACGCATCCCTTTGCCAAGAAGTACTAGCCTCTTCCAGGCATCTTGCAGCCCACAGAACTCTCTCCCCTGTGTTTTTTCAGCTATAGGGCCAATGTGCTTTCATCTGCATCTCTAGCTTCCTGATGGATCTCCATATCTGCTTTCAGGGTTTTCTTATAATTGCCCCTTCTTTATCAATCCCATTCCCAAAGGTCATATGTAACCATTCTGTCACCAGAAATCTATTTAAACAAACAACACCTGGTGAAAGCCCTTCTTACACACACATTACACATGGGGAGAGGTCAGGACCATCTCAAATGCTCAGCTCCCTTGGGGATCAGTTACTTTTTCCAGACCAAGTTTGTAAGAAGCAACTGATATAATTTGAAAAAGCTCATTTTTTTTATAAATTCACCCCCCCCCCCCCCCCCCCCCGGAACAAGCTCTTCCTCAGGCTTGTAACATTGGCACTGCAAACAACAAAAGCTGAGCACTTCTTGTTTTGACACTGGCAGGGTGGCTGGCGGGGAAGGAGAGCTATTCCATGGTTAAGAGCCTGTTTTCCTATCAGGCTTAATGTCAGAAACAAAAATACCTTGGGCTTCAGCCTGGTTTCTAATTCCTGGGTGTGGTGCTGAGAGCTGCAGCCCCAGTGGGGATGTGTGAAAAGAGCAGCCAGGGCTTATGTAAACCCCCGTCTGCAGAGGACAGGTCTCCTTTGTAGACCCACTCACGAGCACAGCATGACCAGTGCCAAATCCCACTTCTCCTCAGATGCCTGAGGACCCCATTAATGCAGCAGGGTTGTTTGCACAGACCAGCAGGAAGTAGCCTTTGGGCAGTAAGAGGAATTATTACCACTCCCCAAGGACCTTTGCAGTGTGGTTTCTGGCCTGTCTCCACTCTGCTTTTTTGTTTAAAGTAATCTCCATCGGCACTTGCTTTCCATCCTCCCTCCAAGCACCACAGCCAGCAGCCACAGACATGCTAACAGCCCCATCAGCAGCCCAGTGCTGGTCCCACCAACCCTGTCCCATCCCACTGAATTCAAAGAAAAGCAGCAAAACACCATACACACACGCTTTAAAATGAAGCTACTCTCCACTTTGCAGAAGAACTGGTTTAAGTTTGACCCAGGTGAAGCCTGGCTAAGTCTTGCAGCTCTTTTCCCAAGCCCAAAGAACGATCACCTTTGGGTCTCTTAATGTCATATTCTAGCTCCTCTATAGCCGTTACCCTACCACCAAAGTAACACCCTCCAGACTGACTCATTTTGGTATGACACCAAATACCTTTTTCTGGATGCATGAAGATTCAACAGTTTGGCAATGGACTTAAAGCCCTCCAGCTCCAGGTCTGGGTCCATCTGTGAGCTTGTGCAAGGTGGCACAGCAAAGAGCAAGTGGGGTAGGGATTTGACCAGGGAGGACTTGCTCAGCCAGCACATGCTCTCCCAAATACATTTCTGCTAAGGCTGCTTTCCAGAGTTAAAGGCAGCAGAATCTCCACTTTATTATAAATTCTGACAACACAACCAAACACTGAGGTTTTGTCAGATCTTCAAAGATTTATCTAAGCTACTGAAAAACAGACGTTTTGTTACTGGAAAGTAACTAATGGCCAGCAGCTCTCTTCAGGTAAACAACACAGCCAAGATGGGGGAGCTGAGTTTTACAGTGGGTAAACTCGCCAAGGTCAATGCTATGTTCCTGGTTGAAGCTGACCTCTGCAAATTTATCTCACAGGGTGCTTTAGTTTTACTGCCTCGTTTTTACCTCAGGATATTGGATGAGCACTGGTTCCCCTGGGGTTCAAAAAAAGATATAAAAAATTTAGCAGTAAAGACAAGACCAAACAATCCTCTTCAAGGGGAAAATACCTCTACAGGGGCTAAAAACAGCAGTTCTTTGTATTAGTTGACTGATACAGATGTGTATACTTTTCCCACTGGCAAAAACCAGTGTAAACCAAAGAAACAAGCCTGCACCCTCTAGGAAATACTATCACCAATAAAAATGTGTCACAGGGAAAGTGTGTTTGCTGTATATAAACCTACCAACTCTTTCACAGCAAAACTATGGAGAAGGAAATGCTTACAATGCCAGCAAGTTAACAACATTTTTACAGGAGATATTCTACGCCTAGTAAAAGCCCAGATACAAAAACACAGCCCTGAATTTTGGGCCAATAAAATTAATGTGAAATTGGAAAAAACCAAAGTGCTTGCTGTTTACAAAATTACATTATGCTTTGTTATGAGTAACTATGCAATGAGAGTATTTTTTTCTAAGGACCCTGTCTGCAACACAAGAGATCACTTCAGCGTTATATCTTAAAAGCATGCAGTGGGTTGAAAAGTGAACTAAATCACATTTTACCCTCTGCCGTGCACATATAAATACCAAATAATACAGCTGAAATCAGGGAGTTGTTGGTTGCTTTCAAAAGCAGCTGTAGAGATTTTGGCCCACCAATATTTTAAGATTAACCCAGAAAGGAAGGTAGATGTTCAGTCTGTTCCTTGGGATTTTGAAACACAAGCAGTGAGTTGTGGAAGAGGTTGTAGGGATCCTCTCCACCACCATCAACAGCACCTCCCCTTCCAGTGAAACAAACAACAAGTTTAGGTAATAGCGTCTTTAACGTGCTGGCTCTTGAATTTTCATTAAGACATTTCCATATTTAAATAATTTATTAATTTGACCTGAGCAAAAGAAATAAGGGTTAAAGAGACCACAGAACTCCCTGCAAAGTTTTCCCTTTCCTTTCCCTTTCCCTTTCTTGCATAATGAAACTATCCTTTTCACAGAGATTTTCAAACAACAGAATAATACAAACATAACATGAATCTGTGATGTAGGTGGGGCAGGAAGTTATATTATCTTCAGCTGATACAAATGAGCATAAAATAACAGCAATCTCTGTGGATTTACATAGCTGCATATCTACCATCTGACCATTCATGCCCTCCCTTCTTTCTGGAAAATCCCCTTGGGCTCAGAATGTACATCATCTAGAAACAAAGACAGCACAAACCCATTATTTTAGCTTTTGTGTCATTTAAGGAATGAGAACACTTCCATTAATAGGGTGTTTGCTGGCTGTTTACTGAAGAAATTGTCTCTTGCTGGAGGTCATTTTCAACTGCACTGTGAGATTCTGCTTTAAGGAGACTGCTTCGTGCAATCAGAGCAACATTAGGAAGGTATGAAGAAACAGACTTTCTGAAAGGTTTTGGTTTTTTTTTTACAGAGGAAGTTGCTTTAACCTAGATATCTACTTAGAAAATATATTTTCTGTTCCTAGGTTGTTTGACTTTAAGAGAACAATAAATTCCCAAGAGTTCTTAAAAAGATCAGTCATGCCTCTTTGTTTTAATGACATATTTTGAAGTTTTGCCTCCAGAATATTGATAAGAATCAAAGTAACTTTTGATATATGGTGTTAGATATGCTCCAGGAATAAGATCGCTCTCAAGTTAGACTGTCTGCAGACAACTCAGACCACCCACTTTCAGCTTAAACACAGTCTGCAGTGATTCAGATCAGAGCAGTAGCTGTCTGCTCAAACTGTGAGATCTTGGCATTCATCAGACATGTCCAGAGCACATCTGATAACACAGCTTAAACTGCCCAGGGCCACTGGAAGGCAGGTGAGGGAGAGCTAGGAAATATCAAAGATGGAAACAGCCTAATCTTCAACTCAGCGCACTACACATTTTGAATTTCACACGCATTCCACAAAATTCCCCAAGTCCCAAAAGCTTTAATCCAGTCACTCTGCAACATATGTGTGTTTTATTTAAAAATAAATTATTCGGTATTACTTTTCCTTTCTTGTATCCAGCTGGCAACATTTTCAGTTAGTTCTACAGGAGCCAACATAACCTCCTATTAGTTACGGTATTGTCCATTTGTCTACATCTTCTACTAATTTTCTGCAAAGCCTTTGGGCAATGCATGGTTGACTTTTTAGGCATTTAACCCAGTGCTCTAGGGACTTCAAATTGACACTACCAAGACTCTGGCCAGACATTTCCTAGACTCTTTGCAAATGATGCTTGGAGATGTGCACATCACCTAAACTGATCCAGTTGCCTTTTCCTGCTAAGAGCTACTACTCAGCAGCTGATTTCAGGGAACTGACTGTGGGGGAAAGCTCAGTTGCAAAGATAAAGCACTAAATTGATGTGTAAGAGACACCACCAAGAGAAACAGGCAACTAGAGCAGACAGTGTGATGGAAACTTCAGTGCTGAGGCTGGCAGCTGTCAGAAAACCCCTGGCAAGGAGAACTGAGAAATGATTGATCAGGAATAGAGAATAAGCCAGAAATCCGTGCTAGACAACTACATAAGGCTGTGACAGACCTCCACCTTGAATATTGTATTTGTTTGCTTTTCACCATCTCAGCAAGATGACAGTGAACCAGATATGGCACAGAGAAGGATGACCAATAGGTTCAGGAGTACAGAAGCTGCTCAGTACCACGAGGCAGAGACATGGCCCTCTAGAAAAGGAGTGAAACCAAAGCTCATGAAGGGTGGTGAATAGGTAGATTTTACTCACTATCCCATGTATTGCAAAAGCTGAGGGTCAGCCTGGGGAATTATCAGTGGCATATAAAACCAGCAGCACCAAATAGTCACCAAGAAAAATAGTTGCTTCATCACGCATTGTGGGTTTAACCACAGTGCTTCTCTCACCTTAGGTCACAGCAATGGCTGGAAGTTTCCTTTGCTTAAGCAAAGTTTAAGCACTATTCATAGGAGAAAAGCCCCTCAAGTTCTGTTAAAGACAAAGATACCAATGTTGACCTGTGAACCCTCTGCACTTCAGAGAAGTGGAAGAGTCTTTTGGAGAGTTATAACTACTTGCAAGTTTTGTCCTGCTACTTTTCCCCAGACGTCTGCTGCTGGCTATGTTTGGAGGTAAATCAACATATACATTTTTGTGCTTTTTACCCAAACCAATACAGCTGCAACCAGGGTCCATACTTACCCAGATAAGAGATTGTTTCTGCACCCACTGTGCTTGAGAGTTTTTAGTTGTTCAGCTGATAGAGAAGATTTTCCTGTCCTGCAGAAGATCACCAACAAGCTGGAAAAAGCTTTATCACATGGGTTGGCCTTCTTGCCTGAGTGGGGATTTTCTGCAGGGAAATAGCATGGGAAGTTGGAGGTGATTTTGCCACTTACACATTTATCACATTTGAGAAAGGCAGGGAGAGATCTCAGAGGATTTATGCATGACTGACACCATGTGAGCATTTGAACTGATGCAGACGCATGCAGACAAGAGGGACTCCTTGGGGCATGCCAGGGAACTGAACAGAGACAGTGATGTGAATGATGGGGTACAGCAGCAGGGACAGGTGACAGGCTTTGCATTGTCAATCCTTATGAAGTCATGATGAGTTACGGAGCCCTTGGGTAAGAGAGTTCCTCCTCCAAGGAAAGAGCATCAAGGTGCTTCCAAACCCAGACCTTGTGTCCTGAACTAGACAGGGCCAGAAAGGCCAATCTGCCTGCCTCCTGCCTCTGCCTATTCTCCAGCACTTTAAGACATTGCTTGGGAGTCTGGGGAAGATTGGAGGCAAAGAGTTCCCCAGTTCCCTAATCATACCCTGCCACATGGCCTTCTCTAGTTTGCCAGGCAATGACTCTTCAGCTCTGTTGCCTCCCTCCCAATTGCCCTTGCTCTGTAGGATCAATAACCAGCACAGGCCAATCTCATGGAATGGACCCAGGACAACACATAGTGTCAGACAAGATTATTTTGCTCTATCCAGCAGGAGACATCATTATTCTGGGGTAAGCGGTGCCTTCCCACAGCCAGAATTATAATCCATTACAGTGTTTGCCTTGCAATGCTTAACATGGTCAAATGCAGTCTGGCCATAGCCCGGTGCCTGTTCATGTCTGCCCCCTTGACAGCCTCCCACACAGGGAGGACACAGGCTGGAGGATTCATCACATCTTTCTTTGAAGGTCACCATGCATATCTGCATCTCACATGATGGGAAGCTGTCGCGCCTATGGGCCAAGCTGAGCTGTAACCCTGGAGATGAACATATGGAAACCCTGCAGAGTGCAAAAGGGAGGTGAGAAGAGAAGCAGGCAGGAAAAACCTCTATTTCCTAACAACTCCTAATGGGGAAAGCAAGAGATATGAGGTGCTATTGTGGGGCCAGGTAGAGAAAAGTTGCCAGGGCTTAAACTGCATAGAGCTGGAAGGAGAGAAGACACCACCTTCATAAGTCTGTGCAGAGAGAAGGGGAAAAGTGGACAGACTGGATGTTAGGAAAAGGTTCTTCACTGAGAGGATGGTCGGTCACTGGAACAGGCTTCCCAGGAAATGCTCATGGCACCAAGCCTGTCAGAGCTCAAGGAGCGTCTGGATGATGCTCTTAGGCATATGGTTTAGTTTTAGGTAATCCTGTGAGGAGCAGGGAGTTGGGCTCAATGATCCTTATCAGTCCCTTCCAACTTGAGATATTCTATGATTCTATGAAGTGGGCTACCAGTAAGAGCAGAAAAAACCCACCCCAAACTAACCACATAGTAGAAAAAGCCTGGAAGAGAGCAGGCTGAAGTGTGTTACGTAAAGACATTTTCCCTTTCCTGAAGTTCATTCTAATGGGCGTCTCATGAAGAGGCAGCTATGAGGTCCTGGGCACACACAGAAGCTGCTCAGCCTCAAAGCTGCTCTCCTGGAGCAGTAGTTGTCAGCACCAGGGTGACAATGCTGAGAGAGATTAATTTCAGCCAATTAGGGTAGGATTGCAGAGATGTGGTGCAGGGCTGTGCACAGGTACTTGTCCCACTACAGTGAAGGCACATCTTTCCTCTTTCCTTCTTGTTGCCCAGTTCTTTGTTCTTTTTCCATCTGTCTGGCAAGACCAGGAAACCAAGCAAGCATAAACTCATTGAAATATAGAGATGCATGTACACATCGCACAAGTATAGGGATGCACTTACCCGTGGCACGCAGCCGTGTGCAGGAGGGTGCCAGAGAGCCCCACATGAGAGGGTATGGGGCCACAGTGGGCCTGGGACTAGCTGCCCTGCTGCCATAACCTGCTTAAATGCCCTGCCCACAGTTGCAAAGTGAGGTTTGTTTGTGAAATTATTTTCCCCCCATTTCACATACTTCACCCTTGCTGCAAGCTGTCTGTGTATCACATCCTGGTTGCCCAGGGCTTCTTTTTCACCCCACTCCCTACATGCCATGAAAAGCTGTGTACTGCATATGTAAATGTAAGGAGACACGCGGCAGTGTGTGGTGATGAAATGGCTGTTTCAAGAGGCCAGCAGCAACACTGAGAGTTATTGCAGATATAGCCCATTTATTTTCTACAGCTTTACATATTTTCAATAGCTGCTCAGCCACATCCTTACCTATAACACAGGGCCGCTTTGAGCAGTGCTCATGGGAGGGAGGGGTTGCAAATCAAATGTTGTTTTTGAGGGAGCTCTCTTTGCTCCAGGGTAGCCTGGCTTTCACTTACTTTTAACAAGTTTTCTAAGAGGCTTTCCAGCTGTGCATGGAGGGAGATGCAGCACGTGGCTATGAGTGGTTAATGCCTTCCATGGCTGGCACATACCATCAGCACTGAAAATGTCCATCCATCCATCCATCCACCCATCCATCCATCCACCCATCTCATACCAAACCCAGAAAAGCAGGATAAGCCCCAGCCACAACACTCTGGAGACTGATAGGGGCTGCAGGGCTCCAGGTTCCCACCAGGAGCTAAGGACATCACTCAGCAAAATAACAGCTGCAGGACCATGACAGCACCTGGAGACCCAGAGGAAAAAGGTCTGCCCCATAAAAGCATCCGAGAGGTTCCCAAACTGTTTTATCTCAGGTCTTACAGATGCTCACAAGCATGGGCAGGAGTCTTAGCCACTGCAGCATAGTGAAGCTTTTCTCCAGGGGAGGAATCTTTCTGGCCTGCTGCATTCTTGAGAAAAAGAAAAAAATATATAAAAAAATAGTCCATAAACCCACTAAAAGCAAAACCCACAAAACCAGGGTACAGCTGCACTGAAGAATGTAGCGGCCAGAAATAAACAAATTAAAAAAACCTCCAACTTTTGTAATATATTACACTAAGCTACACTATTTGGCCCCAGCAAACCAACTTTTGGGAGTAATTTCTCATATGCAGCAAGATTGCTGAATATCGGCTGGAATTTAAAGGCAACTGGCAACAAGGTGGAAGGACCTTAAGGTAAGAGCAGGAGTCTCTCTAGCTGTGCCAACTCCAGTGGTGACCCCCAGGCTGCAGGTGTTGCACAGAGGGGTTTGCTGATGACATGTGGTGAGAAATCCCCTCCCTGGCCAAGAGGTACCTGTCATTTTGCAGATGCTCAAAGTCCACATAAGACTCAGACCCCATTGCAAACCCCACCCTCCAACATGCCAGCATCTCCTCTGCTCTTCATCTTTTTGTTCTCCCCAGTACAGAGCAATGACAATTGTTTCTGGAAGACATAATGTTTTTCCAAAGGAGTCCACTGCAGAAAATACCCCTGCATTGGAATTTGGCATCATGCTGGAACTGCAGAAAGATCCAGCACTAATATTGAGCAAATGATTAAATATGAAAATGGGATTTAAAAAAATCTATTACTGATCTTACATGATGGAAAGCAGTTTCCATGTTCTGGTTAAAAAGAAAGAAATCCAAATTAGACAGCCCCTTATTAAAAACCCTCCACTCTATTTCTTGGTCTAGTGAAGTTCCCAAGTGTGATTTTTATTCTGCTGTCTTAAATGATTGTCTCCTTTTAATCATCAGTGAGAAAATTAACCTGCTGAACAAAGACACTTTCAACATTTTCATATTCAGTCGCATAATAAAAGACAAACTTGTGCTTAAGCATTAAAATTGCTGCAAAACCAAGAGACAGGAAGACATTCTGGGGGTTGGGGGTGGGGACCGCTTCTCTGAAGTGCAGCAGTGCACTGAACTTCTTTGAATCCCCACCTGCACAGTCCTTCACTTGTCATCTCCCATCTCCACCTTAAACAGGAGAGTAATTTGTCACTGCATCACTTCATTACTTCATTAGCTATAAACACAGCAAAGGGCCATGCCTATAAAAAGTGGAATAATTGACCAGCTTGAGGCTGCAGGAGGGAACAGAATGCCAATCTGGTATTTTTATTAATATGAGGGCTCACCTACTATACTGGGACAGTGAAGGCAATGGTGGGGCTCAGGGAGTTGCAGGGAAACAGAGGCTTGGTACAGAATTACTGCAAAGCATGGGCTGAATGCAGGTGCTTGCTGGAAGTGTAAGCTCTTTAATCTTGCCATGCTTGGCTGTGAAGGTCCCCAGAGAGGTGAGGTGGCTGTAGTTTAATCAGAGTCATCTATTTGTTCTTGAGTGCAAGGACTCCCTTCTCTCGCACATTTGAGCAAGGTCATTGTTCGGTGCCAGTAATGCATGAATGCGCAGCGGCTCTGTCAGATTGCTCATTAGTATTCTGTACATTACACAGGCTAAATTTGCCATTTCATTTAGAAGGCTCCTGTTTGCATTTTTCTTCCATATCACAGGCCTCATCAGAAGAAACAGGTGCTACTGGGAAAGATCCAGTAATCATTTATACTTATTTACTGCAAATACTGGACACAGCTTTTTGCTTAAAATTATGAATATTCAATGAGCACTTCGTTCTAAGCATTATAAAAGACAGAAAGGCTAATTTGGAATTAATGCTGTAAATATTTGCAGAAAATGAGGGGTAAAAATCACAGCAGAAAAAATCCTGCTGTATGCCAGGGTTGGAGAGAAAGGCCAGGAGAGATACTGGGCCAAAGCCAGCCTGGACCTGGTGAAGCGTCCAGTTCAGCAGATTGCTGGGCTGCACCTCGAGATGCAAAGCACCATCGTCCTGGGTTGACAGGGCTGCATTAGTCCCCTGATAAAGCCAATGCCCAGTTTTTACCATCATTTATTCCAAATGCCTGATGAGTCAAGGAGCTAATGAGTTAATGCATTTGTGGATTAAGTCCAGTACTGTCCAGAGCAGACCCTAAGCAGGTACCTTCTTTCTGTCACTGATTCTATGGCAGCAGCCATGGTTCCTTGAGGCCCCACTTGCATAAAACACCATTTGGAGATAATTCTGTGTCAGTGCAAAAACACACTTTAAAGGCTTGCTGAATCCAAGCAGATCAGCCCTCGACCTGCTCCAGATTACCCCAAAACTGGTCGGTTGGTCCATTCTCCATCTTTTGCCTGCAACGACTTGCTGCCAGAACAATCATCCACCAGGCAGGAGGACTCATGCCCAGCCTGGCATGAGCAAGGGGCACTCACTGAAACCCCTCCGCTACACAAACCCAAGGCACAGGCACAGCTATGGCTGACAAAACCCATGCTGGTTTCTGCAATGCACAATCTAGCCACAAGCTCTTCCTGGTTTTTTTAAATCATTATGAAGGTCCTTTTTGCCAATATCTGTTTCTAGGTCTAATTCATTACAAACCCTGTCCTATGCCATGCAGGGAGTCAGCCATTTTTGCTTTTAATTGCCTATTCCGAGCATTAATGCGTGCCCATGTTCTTATGGAGGCTATTAAAAGGTAAACTCTTAAAGTTCCCAGGCTCTCGTAATAACACAGAAAATACCATTCTCCACACTGGCTAGACTGGTGCCACAATTACGCATTGACGGGCCTGGCTTCCACATTATATCGCTTCCTGGTATTTGAAATATTCAGTTAAAAAATAATAATAAATAAATAAAACCTCTGGTCCCACCAGGAAACAGAGAAAGTCCCAGAGCTTCTGAGTGCTCCTTACAAAGAACTCCCTTAAAATCTTTCCATGAAAATAAAGGAAACTCAGCTAATAACACTTTTCCACATAAATAATATAGATTGTAACTGGCCTTTGGAGAAGCCTGAGCACAACAGAGGTCTCTTTGTAAGGCCAAGCACTGATTACGTGCTGCTGAGCGCTTTCATGATGATAGCTTTTCATACTACAGCATCTCAAGCGCACTTAAAATTAATAAGCCAGGCTGCCTCCTCCTGGGCTGCACCATCCTGGCAGACATGCCCTAAAATGGATGTAACCCTGACAGATGTCAAGTTAAAGGACCATGGGCCTTTCCCAGTGACATTTCCAGGACTGACAGATTGCATGAACTCAGGTTCCTGCTGATGTTTGCCTCTGCCCTTATACAATAATAACGGGATTAGATGACATATCTACCTGCAGTGGCGGGAGATGGGATTTGGTGACCCCCAAGGTTGCCCCTGGTCCTATTCCTAATAAAGCAGTGAGATAAGCCCAAATGTATATGTATGTTTGGGAGAGGAGAATGTTATTAAAGCCTCTTGCAAAGATGGCTCTGCTGGGGCTGTGAGCAGTCCTGCTGTGTAGAGCTGCTGCAGGGCCAGCCCAGGCATGCTGCTTTGCCAGGCAGCAGAGATGTTTTGGCAAGATTGTCCTTCCAAAACCATCAGCATCCCCCTATTCTCCCTCCTCTCCCCCCACTCCATATGACATATGCAAGAATAACCATTTTTTTCCAGTTGCAATGGGAAGATGTGGATCCAAAGTTGCACTTCTCAGCCCCGGTGGGAGCCAGAGCCAGGAGCAAAGCTGACCCTGTGCAGATCTCTCCTGCTGAACCATCCAGGTTCATCACCCAATGACGAACCAAAAATTTTTGAGGCGCTGAGGGCTCGCTATGATCCTGCGTGAGCTAAAACAGCCAGCATATCTTAGCAGTACAAGGAAGAGTGCACCTGCATCCTCACCTAACAGGAGCTGTCTTCCTGGTCTGTAAACCTGTGATGCTCAGCTCTAGGTATCACCCTCTCTGAGGGACCTTGGTCCTCTTGGCTGACTGCACAACAAGGCGACAAAGAGCATGCCTCCTTTTAAGCATATAAGAAACCCCAAGAAGACCAAGTTTCATACCCCAAGTGGGAAGCGGAACACCTAAATCAGAAGTTGGGGGCTGAAAGGCACCCAGGGTTCAGGCTCAAGTGCTTGGATTGTAACTGCATTTGGTAGGAAAAAAATGAAAATGCTTATGTTCTTTCTTAGCATTAAATCCTTGGCAGAAATCATTGTAGTTTGCAAGCAGAGACAGATCAGACCCTTAGATGCATGTTGAATTGATAAGTTATTGCTATGAAGAAATTCCAAACCTAAAAGCTGAAAACAGCTCACTTTTTAAAATGCAAGCACAAACCTTGAAATTAGCACGATATTGCTTCACTGAGAAAAGCACCACAAAGAACTCTATTTTCTGACAGCCAACATCCCAAATTAAACAGCTTCCACGTGTGTCAATAAAAGGCATTTGCTTCATTATTTGCAGTCCCCCAGTGACAATTTCTAGTCCCCTTTGGTAAATGGGGTTTTAAATTACAGCTCCAGACAGATATCTGCACCTTGGGCAAATTGACTGGAAAAGCAAACCAAGAGGGACAGGAGATTCCTGATGCTGCAGGCAGCTTTGTGAGGGCAGGAGTTCTGAGTAGCCTCTCCCAGATCTGCATCATCTGTGCAGGTAGGGAGAGACCATTGGATCTGCACAGGGCGCTGGGTGAAACTGAGCTCTGCCTGATGTGTGAACACAAGCTGGTCCAAAGTCCACTGACCCAGAAGGGAGAGACTCTCGGTTTCCTGGTTCCAGTTCTCTGCCCTGTTCACTTGAGATTTTCAACTGCTCTTCCCCAAGCAGTTTACAGGTCCTTTCCTCACTTTGTCCAAAGCTGGCTTAGCTCTAGACATAACTTTGATGTTTTCCACTAAAGTGAAGGTTATCAATGGATAACTGTGAAAACAGTAGGCAAGTCGTTCCCAGCATGTTGCTGCTGTGACATGAATGGGGAACTCTCTGTTGATCCCAAACGGATCCCTTTGAGGAAACCAAAGGTCGCACCTTCAGCTTGTGGCTGTTCTGGTGAGGCCCAGGACATGACCTGCAGCTTTGGTGAACACCAGCAACAAGACCCAGACTGTACACCGAGTGACATGCTGGATTCACCCATCTCAGAAATGACATGTCCCTTTTTCCTGCCCATCCCCTGGCACATGACCTTGTCCTTGCACAGTATTGTGCAGTATCTCCCAAATAAAAGGTGCTGGATAGGAGAAAAGGAGCATATCATTTTTGTCCAGGACATTTGGCAAGACTTTTGCCTTATATTACGAACTCATATTGTGTTAAACAAACCCTCAGTTGGACCTCACTCCGCTTCAAACCATCGTTCATTCAGTAAATCTACCTGAACAAGCAAGAAAGAGAATTTAGTTTCTTCCCCAAAAGAATAAATCTTGCTAAAAAAGAACTAATTGCTAAGCAGTTGGTTGGGGTTGCTAATCGATCATCGGAGCCATCATTAACACAGGTATTTGACAGTGACAGCAGACCATTCCTGCCTGGCATGCACTGTGGCTGAAGCATGAGAAAAGGCACAAGAGAAGCAGCGGGGCTGACTCTGACCCCACTTTCTCCACTGGCCCAGAACTGCTTGCAAATTCCACTTGCATAACTGACAGCAAAGGGAGGCCCAATGTTTCCTGTAGTGAAACTGTCTTTGCACTGAAAAATTATCCGCTAAACTCTGCTTTCCAGTAAATGCCAGGCTGCTTTTCGTTTGCTGCACCACTACAGCTTTTCTTAGTTTATTATTTATGCCTCCTTTCAGAGTCTCCCACCTGCACCATCTTTATCAATGGGCATGAAATAAAAATCACTAGCAGCTGTCCTGCTGGTCCAACAGCATAGCAGCAGCTCTGGTGTTAGACCCCAGCCAGGAACGGCTGAGAAACCAGGACCACTTTGTGCATGCCTGGTGGTTAAAACCAGCTCGCTTTTCTGCAGACTAGGAAGTTTTGGGGGCTGGATGTGTGGAACGAGGGGAGCAACTGATGTTGAGGGACATGGGGAGCTGGTCACGTACCTGGGAGGTTACAAGGAGCATCATAGCTGGCTGGTCCTGATGCCCAAATGCACCTTTGCCTCATCCCTTCTCAGCAGAATTCTGTTCTTCCAAACTACCAGCAGCAGGGATTTTTACAGGCAAAATACAGATGTTTCACTGTCCCACTTAAAAGTCCTTCCTCATTTCCAGGGTTTGGAGTGAGCCAATGTTGCATCCTGTGGATCAGTCCCCTATGGCACAGGAAGGCTGGATCTCATGGCCAACCCAGCGTGACATTCCAGTTCAACTTTGCAGAAGTATTTATGCTGTCACTTGGTTCAAAAAAAATTATATACCACCTAGAAGGAGTGAACCTAAGTCTTTAAAATGAATGATAATTGTTCATGCATGTCTTGCAAAGAGCAAGAAAGAGCAGAAGATAAATTTGGCACCTATTCCTAACAGAGACATCTGGAGAGGGTATTAGGTATCTCTGGTGTCTCCAATGCAGTATCCAACTCACGATCTTCAGGAAAAACACAAGGCTTTGGCTCTCCATGCATTTAAATTTTAGGCCAATCTGCTCCTGACCAGCTTCACCTCTTCTCCCTTGGTAGCGTATTTATAGACAAACCGAGTGCAGACCAGTTGGTCTGCAGGACAGTTAATTGTCCATGGAGACTGACTGCCCAAAGTGTTTAAGATAATTTGTATTGGTAAGGTATTTGCATGGCATTGTGCAGCAGTGTTCATCCTGCATGCCTCTGCAAGACAGAGATGTTGCTTTGAGATGTTGCCATTCTTCTCCGGTACACAGCTCACACGTATACCCACTTCTGGCAGAGGTGCTTGGGTCTGTGCCCAAAGGCTGATCGAGCTGCAGCATGCCCACAAGTAGTCTGCTGGACTTACATAGGCTCGAAGACGCGTCTCCCTGCACAGTCCACATCCTTTCCATGGTGTCTAGAAAGGGAGAACATGGCTCTCAGCAGAAACCAAAGGGAAGTGCATTGGGTCCTACCACCACAGCCACATGGATAGTGCCCACTCGTTTATCACCTCCTTCCAGGGACACAGGACATTGGCAGAGCCACGGTCTGAGCCTACCTGAGGGAAACACAGTCTGAGCCCCCTGTGGGACAAGAGCGCACAACAGCCCCAAGAGACTCCTTAATGACTCAGGAGCCACAGTCAGTGCCAAGCATGAGAATAAATTAATCACAGCAAAACACAAAGGAGGCTATGAGACCATTAAGGAAGCCTAAACTACAACCAGCCCCTCTTTGCAGCTACACTTTGCTTCTTTTCCACTGGTTTCATCTCCCTGTGTGCAGTTTTGCCTTCCTCCCTGTGGCACTAGCCTTATGATTTAGCAGGAATGAGCACAGCCCAGCTCAGACAAGGGAGTAAGTTGCTTGCTGAAACATCACTTCCTGTATCATTTGTATTTATTGCTAAGTACTGTCAGGTTGCTCCGAAAACACAATGAATGTAGCGTGATTTCTGGTGTCTATCAGGTTTTCCCCACCTTTACACCTCACCCTCAGCTGCTGAGGGCTTGCCCCCAGCAGACAGCAGCTTGCCAGGTTTGTTAATGTTTGGTGGTGCAAATGGAATGGAAGGGAAGGCCTGGGTAGGCCCCAGTGAAAGAGCTGTAAAACCCAGAAGTGGGGAGAGTGCGTAAGAGTGACTGGAAGTGCCCCAGACCCAGCTGAAGACAGGAATCTTTACAGCTTGCCAGTGGCTCTGGGAGCCCCCTGGGACCATGCACAGGCATTTCCCCAAACCCAGCATGGACAAATGCAGGGGAAAACAAAGAATGGAATTCACAAAAGACCTGAGATTGCATTAAATTGTATCTGATTGCAAACAACTTCTCTATGATAGAGAGGATTATTGACAGTCAAGTTAGCCCATGTCTCCTAAACTGTATTCTTCCCTCTGAAGGAGGCTGCACATGTCCCATCTCCTGTATATGGAAATCTTTACATATCTCATTCTGAGTTACAGGGCTGGAAGGAAATGGGACAGCTCCAGGACCCTCTGCCAGGAATCAAAGCTGCAAGTGTTGGGCCCAGGAGGATTTGTATGTGCAAATTCAAGAGTTCTGCAAACAGCTGGAGGGAAAAACTTCCCTCATTATCAAAAAGAAGCAATGGCGTACAGCTTGGCTCAAGCAGGAGAGATGTAGCCCACAGACACCTGATGCTGAAGGCACATCCTTCCCCTAGCAGTTCTTTAGAGCACTAGTAATTGGTATACCAGACATTATCTTCCTCCTCCCCATGCTTACTAGCAGTGAAACATAGGAGAGTCTGGACAAAACCTCAAATTCAAGCAGGATGTATTGGCCTGAAAACCATCCACAAGGGTTTAAAGGTGATGGTCTGACAGGCTGTATCCCTGCTAGGGTTGGAATTTTTCCTGTGCAGAAAAAGAAACCAATACCTCAGCAAAGGGTAAGGAAAGTATCCAGAAAGACCTATGTGTGAAATGTGAGGCAGCAGCAGAGGTTTTCAGGAGACACATCCATCTGTGAAAGATTTCACTCACATGTGCTTCTGGTGCTGAAGGTGGCTGCATGAGACTGCTGGGACACCTGTAAAAGCAGCATCCCTCCTCTGTCTCTGACTCAGAGAGCTAATCTAGCAATGGCAGGCTCAGGATTTTGAAACTTGTAAGGCATAAGCATCTTTCCAATAATTTTCAAAAATAATGGAAAAAGCCTCATGTATTACAAGGCAAATTAATAATACAGTTGGGATTTGTTCCCCATTCCTCGTACAACATACTCTTGCACTTTGCTGTTCCAACCTTTAAAATAAACCTGTATTATATTTGCAAGAATCCCTCTGCCATCACAAGGGAGGGAGAGACGGAAGACTTACAACAAAACCTCATGATTACCACAGAAATAACACCTTCCTGAACACCAGAGCTCAGCGTGAGAGGAAGCAGCTCCACAGTTTGCAGGAGCAGAGACAGAAGCAGAAAGCACTGAGAACACTGTGCCTTCTGCTCTGCTGGCCCACGGCAAAGTGCAGCCCGAGTCCAGCTGCAACTGCACTCCAAGCTGCTGAGTCCGCAGCACCCGCTCATCTGGGTGCAAAGCTCATGAATTACCCCAGGGCTTCAATTATATATAGGGGAGCCCTTCAGGTCCCTGCTGAGGTTCCCTACCTTTAAGAGAAAAGCTGCGCTTTCCAGTGGCAGTGCCTGGCTGGTGCCTGAGTGGTCACAAGCTCCCCAAACCACACACCTCAAGTGGAGCTCCCACCTCCTCAGCAGTCCAGGCAGTGGGTAACACCACCCCGGCTCTGGGCACTGGCTCTTGTCCCACATCCTGCCCAAGGATGGGGCAGAGCCTGGCCAGGGATGGGAAGGATGCTTCTAAATGCTGTGATACATGTGTGGAGCTCCTGCAGAGGCTTGCTGGTTAACAGTAAAAGGAGCTTTGGCTTCAGGGCAAGCAGGACCAGAATTTCATTTCCACAAGGAAATAATTCAGTTTAACTTCTGAACTCTGAGCTAAAGCAGCCCAGGGAGAGATTTGTGGCCCGTCCTGGGATGAGGGGAGGTTTGTGTGCAGACTCCAGCCAGTCTGCAGAGCAACTTTCTGGAAAAACCGTTCGTTGCAAGAAGGCATTTTGTCTCAAACTACCAGTTTGCTGTGATCCATTGGCCTCCTCACTGCTATAAAGCTAGGAGTTTGTTCATCTTCCTTGCCCAGCAGAAACTCTGTGATTTAATAAGTCAGAAAAAACATCCTTCTTTCTGCCTTTCTTCCTACAATCTGAGACTCTGCAAGCTGACAGGAGCAGCTACCAGCAGCGCTGGGACACTTGATCTCTCTGTCTTGTGCTGGTATTTCTGACCAATGTACCCACTGGAGACCCAAAATCTGGGACCAAGACATTAGCTTGGTCATTAAGGTGCTTATAAAAATACAGGAAAAACTCACTTGAAGACTAGGAAGCTGCAAGGATCCACTTCTTCAACTCAGTCTGCTCCTGGAATAATATCAAGCTATCCTCAGCAAGTGGAGAGCAGACTGCAGCACCACTTGATCTAGGGACATATAAATATGAGTGTTTCCTCATCCCTCTGTCGGCCAGTCGGCTCCTGTGGTTTCTGTAAAAATGACTTGAGCTGCAAAAAAGTGGTTGTGTCCTCAGCAGCTTTAACCATTTCCATGTGGGCTGCCCTGAGCATAAACTGCAGCCTGCACCCCACATCCAGCCCATCTCAGCAGAAGGGGGTGAAAGAGGTAATAAACCAGCACTTGATGGACATTAGCTCTGTTGATAAGCTCTCAGACCCACTGATGATGAGAGGAGGAGGAAAATGTAGGCCGAGGAGAACTTGTATCTTGTCGAGATGATTTTATTAAGATTGAGGTGAGGATTTACTAGCTGGGTTATACAAAGGGTTGGACTGCAGCTTGAAACAGCTTTGCCTTGATGGCTCTGGTTTTATGGCTTCAGCCCCTGTTTCTGAGTTCCAAGTCTGTTTCCAGCTTCTCCAGACCTGGGGTAAAGTGTACAAGGGAAGTTCTTACTCTACTACATCACCCCAAATGTTTATGCCTGAAGCATACTCAAGAGCACCTCCCCAACTCTTGGGCAGTGGAGGCCAATGTCAAGAGCAGGGCATCAGCCACGGTCTCAGGAGAGCCCTGGGAAGGTAGCAGGGTGGACAAAAGTTAGGTGGGAACGTAACAGTGACATAGCAAGCTACATTACACAGCTGGTAAAGAAATTATAAATCAGGAATGAAGCACACATGAATGCAGACCCTGCTGCCAGTAATTTCCAATCTTGGCTCAATTACCATTGCTCTTTTTGCAGCTGCACACATGCAATCATTACAGAACATTTTGGCTGAACACATTTTGTCTTCTTTTTATGTCTGCCAGCTGAATGAAAGGACTCCATGCAAGTAGTGTGCATCGTGACACAATCCATGACACTTTCCCGGGGAGCTCTGGATCCCATAAAGCAATAAATTGTTTACAGCATGGAAAGACATGCAAGGTTCTCATCTTTCTCCAATGGAACAGAGACACAAGTGTTGTCCTTATGAAAGGCTACATCTCTTTCTTTCAAAGGAAAAGCACTGCCCCTGAGCAGGAATAAACTGAGTTATGGCTGATGTGATGGGGTCATCAATAAAAACTACCTTCCCTCTGGGATATTTTTCTTGCAGTGTTATCTGAGCACATACCTTACATCTTCTTTCCTGATGAAAGATGTGCTATGCCCAAGGTCATGCAACAGGGTTGCATGCTTCTGATCCCACACATCAGATGCAGCATGTCAGGGCCAGGGGGAGGAAGGGAGGGCATAATGAGGGGCTGTTTTCTGCCTCTCAAGCCCAAATGTGAGAGGGAGATTGTAGCACAACAAGCCATCAAAGTGGCCACAGCCATCAGAATACATATCAACCTAACTCAAAAGGGATGCCCAGGAAAGACTCTAAGCACATGGAAGAAGTTACTGATATTTCTCCGGCTTCCAGCTATTTTCAACACAAGGGTTTCCTAAGACAGATGTGGTTCCTGTACAGTTAGTAACCCGGGTGGGTTTTGCATGAACTTATTTAATGTCCCCCAGAACCCCCATCATTTTTTTAACATCTGTATCCACAGTTGGTGAAGGGGCTGTGGATGTTCCACAGGCAACAGTCTGTTGTGGGAAAGAGCACCTCGTTTTAGTTGCTCTGAGTCTCTCCAAGTTTCCTTGTCCTAGTCCTAGTATTTGTAGTGGAAAAGAGAGTGAAAATCCAGTTCCAATCCATCCTGGCAATGCTAATACATTATGAACACTTAAGGGGCAGCCTGCTTGGCACACACAGCACTTACAGAATCACAGAATGGCTTGGGTTCGGTGGGACCTTAATGATCATCTAGTTTCAATCCCCCTGCTACGGGCAGGGACACCTTCCACTAGAAGGCACCTTCCACTCATGAGGTTTATGGTTCAAGCTCTTCCTTCTCCCAGTAAGTCTTCCAAAGTAGATGTCTTAAGATGCCCATATAACAGAGCTAGAAATATAATTACCCTGACACTGATAAACACATTTGTAACTGTAATCCTTATTGCTCTGTGACCTCTGTGATATTTCATCATGGGAAGGTTTGCTGGTTTACAGTTCCCTCAGGTAAAACCATGCCAAACTTCTGCTGAATTACTGTCAGCTCATGTTAAGGCCTTCCCAAAAGACCTTGTATATTGCTGGTAATAAATCACAAATAATGGAAGAATTCAGTCAAAGTCTTGGTGAATTGACCCCCAAGAAACCAGGCTGTTTGCAACAATGCCAAACAGAAGCCTCTAAAACTGCCCAGGCAGTTTTGGAGCAAACCTTGGCCTTGACATTCATATAGGAGGAATAGCTAGTGACTGGCTAGAGAATCCATGGGTTTAGACACGTGGAACCCCTCCAGGTTGCAAACCATTAAATCCAGAGCAAAGTGAGTCCCCACAGAGAGCTGCAGCGTTCAGTGTATTATAAGTCACCCTCCATCACTTTTTCTGCACAAGCTGATGTGAGCTGCGGGACACCCCATGCGCGAGACTCTGACCTCGTGTGCTTGGCTCTGTAATGCTGTATCTGCAGGTGTAGAAAACAAAAAAGTATTGCATGGAAAACACAGTCCAGGAATCTTTCTATATGCATCAGAAATCATATATATATATATATATATATACACACACACATATATATATATTTCTTTTTTCCAAGAAAGGCAAGAAATCTTTCAAGAGTCAGCTGCTGGAAACTGCAAGAGCATGCCAGAGAAAGGCTCTCTTTCTAACTCAGACCTGGTCTTAAGCAAAAGTTTGGGACTTTCTAAGTGGCTTCAAGGTTCACTGTTCTCATGCTGCTATCACAAGTCCTGCTTAGCAGAATTATCTTGATTCCCAGAGATGAATGGACAATTGACCTGTTCTTTCCTGACAAAATTCAGATATAAAAGCAAGGTGTTCACATGCAGACTTGGAGATATTCTTGAAACTTTGGCTGCAAAAGTGTCGTGGGAAGTGAACTTGCTAAGGGAAAAAAGGATGATCCTACAAAATCACTGAGATTTAAATATTACAGGATCATTATGCAATGCTATAAGCTCCCAGTGAATAAAACTATGCTACTTCTTAGGACAGATTGAGCCCATGGTTTTACACTGCTTGTTCACAGCCACAGGAATTGTCCCATCCACAATGGCAAAGATTCAAAATGTAAGTTAAAGTGTCTATCAAGCTTATCTGGCATTATCCTGATTCGTGATAAGCATTTTTAAGGAGACTTTTACACTCATAAGTTTAAACCAACCCTTGTTGGAAAGCAGGAGGGAATCAAACACCAGGAGAGCACATCTGCAGATGAACACTGAGATGGTCCTGCAAGGATGCCCTTGATAAATGCTGAGAGGCATGCAAATTGGGGTGCATTGGCAACAGCAGTTCTTTGGTGTCTCTGCTGCATTCATTTTGTCTTGCATTGGTTTGTTAGGAGGGAATTCATTTTTTCTTAGTATTCTGACTCCTTCTAAAATGGCACATTTCATCTCTTGGTCTTTCTTAGGAAATACTGTGCTTCTCTAAGGCACTTTTGATGGCCAATGTCCAAGTTACCTGTTGTCCTCCCTTTATACCCTGCATTCTCATCCATTTTCCAAGAGTACAGACAGCCTGTTGCAAGGAAATCCTATTCTTCCTGATTGTTTGGAGACCAGAAATTCTCAAGGTCACTTTTGTATATAAATCGCAGATATCATATTAGCACTACTATTCAGACATTCAAAACCAAATCTAAACAGGAGAGCTCATCAATTTAGCTGTCTCACAGCTAAACCTCACCATTATGCATGGCTTCCTTTCCTTACTGATTACAGTACAGTAGATTCATTATTATTATTTTTAATTTGGTTATATACAACTGCATGGTGTCTTTTAATTGCCTTTTTTCTTCCAAGTGAGCTGCCAAGGGATGTAAGCAAATTATATGGCTTAACAATTCTGCCTGCTGCAAACAGACTTGTGTGGCCAGCGTACCAAAGACACTGTGAAAACATTACCTTTTACTGGAAGTGCAAACTCAATAAACCCCCAGGAGAGCAATAAAAATGCAGTAGCCAGCAGATTTAACAAGGACATGCTCAGTGCACAGTGTAATCTTATTATGTGCTTAATGCCCAGTGGAATTACAGGAATTTGATTTAGCAACATCAGATTTCAGTTTCTCAAATTATACTGACTGCTTATAAATTAAGACTGCGATTTGGGATAATTGCTTTTCATTTGCATTGGCAAAGCCCATATATTATATTTATTCTCACTACACTGCTTATATTTTTGAAGTGTCGTGGAACATTGCCTTTGGGACTTAAACTGGAGTGATGGAGAGCTTTCCTTTGCATCAGTGACACTCATGTTACTTCCCCATTAAATCCTGGTAAGCGTTCTACCCTGGTGATCTTTATATGGTTGAAAGGTCTATTTTGTGGTTGCCCAAACCTGACTGAACACAGTGAAAGAGGAGTGAGTTTCTGATGAAGGACTCTGTCTTCCTTTCCATCAGTCTGAGCTGGGACAATATCATTGGAAAGCCAGTGATCTGCAGATGTGTGGTGAAGCAATAGGCACAACAGTGTCCTCACAACCATACCAACATTGTACTCAGGAGCATTTTCTCTTCACATGACCCTTTTTTGGGCTTTGCCACTGCAGTGCGTAAGTGAACTGGAGAAAATGAGGCAGTGAGTGATTAATTACCTCTGGGAAGGGAAGTCATGATGTCAGCAGTGCCACCACTGAACTAGTAGGTAATGGTAATGCTTGCAGGACCATGAAGCAGATCAATGAATGGCTATTGAACTGCATGGGGACGTTAAGAGCACTTGAGCTTTGGGACAAGTCATTTCATCCCAAGAGAAATGAATGACATAATTAAATCTAATGGAATAGGCAAAGGGCACAGGAACATTTCTGGAAGACAGGAAATACCTTTGCTGCTGACTTTGGCTTCTATGTCTAAGACATCTGTATAATTTTAAATAACCCTCTTGTGCAAAAGACAGGGTATAATAGCATTACTTGATATACTGAGGATCATTCAGACTGGCTCATAGCAGTAATTCCCCAGGATATTGGCATATTCTGGGTTGGAAAATGCTTACTGCTCTGAAGTCATTAATAGATCATAATGAGTTGATTAAAAAATTAACAAGGTAACAATGCAATTAAGTATTGAATCATTGGGCAATAAGTGTAACTACAATTGGCAAGCACATCAGCAGACTGCTCAGCAAGAGGCACTTCTGTTTACTTCCTGCACGATGTGAATCCAACGGCTGTCACCCAAGGCTGGGAGGGGGGAAGTGTCATTTAAGCATTTTGCGATGGCCATGGATATTTGCTGTGAAACAAATATCATCCTTGTTTTGATGAAATAGAACTGAACCAGCAAGCCTGTGCTCAAGGTCTCAGGTGGCAGGTCAGTGGTAGATAACTCAGAGACAGCCGCAGAATTTCCCTGACTCCAGACAGTGGAGTCCTCTAGCATTTTCACAGGCTTCTACTCATTTTTGCTAAGGGAACAAAAAACCCTGAACACTATCCCAGTAGCTGCTGTGGCAAGCATCTTACTCAGGGCTTTCCTGCAGTGCTGACAGCCTTTTCCCAAGGTGATGAAGAGGTTTGGACACCATTTCTGCAGCTCTGAGCTCCTCCACAGACACTGCAGGATAACCCTACCAGTGGTTACCAATAGGCCCACTGCCATCATATAGTCTTTGCTGGGATCAGCCCTCATCACCACAGAGGCCCCAGAAAAGCAGGATTCCTCCCACATCTGCATGGCCACGAGAAAGGTTCCCTGTGGCTATGCAGAGTCCCAGTGTCCCCATAAAGCCCTGGAGAGCCTAACCAGGTATGTTCAGAGAAATACCAGCTCTGGAGCTGGTCTTTCAAAGCACGAAAGGGTTCATGCAAGATCAGCGAGACACAAACCTAAAATGCCACATTACTGCTCAGCCCTTCCTGGCAGCTGAAACCAGGGAGACTCATTATAGCTTCTTTTCCATTTCTCTGCCTCTGTTCCCATAAGACCTGTGTTCAGAGCTGTGTTTCTGGCTCTATTTTCATGCACTTTTAATCTGTCTCATATGCATTTCAGGAGATGCAGTTCAGTCGCTTTTCCCAGTATAATGCCTGACAGATTTGCGCATGTTGTTTCTGCACAGCCGTGCTGCACTGTGCTGTTAACCTTCATTAAGATGTTTTAATAATTGAATAAATGATGCACCAGACATGCAGTTTATTCTCATAGTGAAACAGGGGACAATGGCATTAACTGCAGCCTTGGAATAAATATCACTGTAAATACCCCTAAGCAGGTATCACAGAAAAACACCTCCCCTTGACATTAAAATACATGCTCAGCCACACTGAGAGGTGAACACAATACATGATACATTACATTTTTTCTGCCTTTCAATACCATAAAATTAGCATGGTTAATGCTTTAATAATCTGCCAGGGCTCTGCATCTGAGCTAATCCATGAAAGAGGAAACTCATCTCAGCGTACCTCAGTATATCTCATGGACCTCTCTGCTGCTGAGCAGGTGGCCATCATTCCAAACCCCTTCTTGTACATGTACCTGGTGGTTTTGTCTCCCAGAAATGTGTCTATCCACTCAAACCCATTTATCGTCTCTGATCTGTAAAATTTTAGGGTGCAGCAAGTGCCCCTCCTGATGCACCCTGTAAAGAAACTTCCTTGTGGTTTTGCACCTCCCTGACATCCTCCCAGACACCTGCTGGGCTGTCCTTTAGGAGAGACAGTGCATAGGCAAAAGCTGTACTCCACACCCTGCATGGCTTCGCAGATTTCCATCACACCCCTTTCCCAAGCTTTCACTGAGTGGTAGTTTATAACAGATCTTATGCTTTTAATCAGTGGGACTGAATCCACCAAAGGCATTCAGAGCCCCCTTGCTTGCCCAGGTCCAAACCTTGGGAATGTTGGATAAAAAAGACACTTTGGGCCAGGGTGGGTTTGTTTGGATGCACACAGTAAAGAGCAGGATGAGGACATTCAGCTTGCCGGAACTCACAGGGCAGGCTGGAGATTAATTTTCCAGCTTTTAATTTATCCATCTCACCCAGGAGTTCAGTGTTTTCCCTTCTTTAAATAAATATTTTTTTCTCGTGCCTATAATTTTTGTGTTGTAATAAAACAGCTTCAAAGATCAAAAGCTCTTGGGAGGTCTTTCGGCACCTTCAAGGAATTAAAAGAAGAGCTGGGTTAGAGGGGAGCAGCCCTGCTTCAAAGCAGACTTCCATGCACACGTTTCGAACCAATGCTTTCATTTAGAAAGCAAGCAAGCTAACCAACTTGAAAGTCGGTAAGCTTCTGTTTTTCTTCTGTGGGACAAAAAAATCTAATAAGGATATTTTGTTGGAGGATTTGGGAAGGCAAAATCCAGACCCAAAATCCAGGTATGGTGCTTTCGTCATTTGCATTTGCACCTGCTAACAATCAAACTGGAATTTGCTGGTATCTAATGCTTCCTGATCCTTGTCAGTTTACTGTAGAAGAAATTCCAGATGTAAGTACTAAACTGATTCTTTAACTGCCCTTGCTGGCAGCAAGGTTTGAGGACCATTTCTGTTTATTTGCCCATTGCTAGGGCTACTGGTCCTGCAAAGGAAATCAGCAAAAACCAGCAGAAACCAGTTATAAGATTAAGCTGTAGAGAAAAAAAGGGAAAAAAATATCAGGGTCCTTTGGGAAAAAATGCTGGTGCCATTGAAATCCACATCAAAACTTCCAGTGAATTTAATAAGGGAATGTTTAGGCCCCATGCCTATTTCTGCTGGCAAAGGAGCATTATCAGGAAAATGCTAAAGACTCTCAACAGGGTCTGATTTCAGCAAGAAATGGATATGCGAGGCTCCCCATTCTAGCTCTAATTTTGAGTACTGCAACATGTGATCCCAATCCAGGCTGGGAAAGAGAAATCTGAAAGTACGAAAGCCATGTTTAGAAAGAAGCTGGCTGTCTGAAGCAGAGATTTATATCAAGCTGAGCTTACCCAAAGGAGTTTTCCTGTTTACAAGCCCCAGAAGATTTTCTGCTGGGACAGAATCACTTTCTGCATAGTATTTGGGAACATAGAAAGCCACGGCCCCACTGTTTTTTCTATCACTAGCACAGAGGAGTACCAGTCGCAATTCAGCTTTGGCTCCCATAGGATGCATGTTCTTATGCTCAGGCTAGATTTTATGCCCTCCCATATCATTCCTTCACCTCCCTATTTATCATTTAGGAACCTGGCTCTCTGCCCTCCTGGCTTTCCCCTACATTCAGGGAAGGGACAGTCAAGATGAGCTCATGTGGCATTACTGCTAGCGGCTGAGGGCTAATGCAGCTGAAGCATATGCTGCAGGATGTTAGAAGATGGAGGAGGACTGCTCTCCCCAGTGGTAAGAGCCAGCAAGCTACTGAAGCAGGCGAGCAGCCCCTCGGTTACCTTTGAGAGGGTCTCCGGCATCATGGTGGAGTGAAACAGGGAAAACAAACCACTCACCCTGTCTCCAGGGGGGGTTAAATGTGAAGTTTAGCTTAAACAAACCATGTAATGAAATGTCTTACATTCCCATTAACAGAAATCATAGATGCAATCAAGAAGGATGAAGCACAGGGTCACATTTCCCCCTCTGACATCATCCTTCTCCGTCACACCAACCCTCATGCACCACACACACACGCATACACAAACACACAATCTCTCTCCTCTTGGCATGCTCCCCAGTGCGTTTATAAGTGGGATGTGCTTGCTGAGGGTGACCTACCACACCACAACAGTGCCAGGGCCAGTGAAGAAAATGGTCCAGTTGTCTTGAGATTGCCAGGGCTTCTAAAACTAGTTCAGGGCTGAGCATTTTATAACACATCTAAAGGTTAAAATCCAAGTGAGAATAGGTTCCTTACATTGGCAGCCAGTTCTGCAAGCTACAGTCCCCCCTGAGCATCCCCACTGCCCTTTGCAAGACTCTGCTGCACCCCCTTCACCTTGTTCTCTGTTGGATCAGCCTTTTCCTTCCAAAAAGCTGTGCATTTCTAAGCCTAATTGTTTTATCACAGCAAAGCTTGAACTATACTGTTAAAGTGAGAAGACCAGGCAGAAGAGAGGTTAAAACACAAGGGTCTGCTGACCTCCGTCCCCACCATGCCTGATGGTCACAGCAGCCTTGCAGGGCATCCTGGCTCCCACTGTGCCTTGCTCTACCCAGGCAGCAAAGAGCTGCCCACACACATGCTGGGGACAAGCAGAATTAAACAAATACCATCTGCCACCACCACCGTCACCAGAGCACTGAGAAAATGTGCACTGATAGAGCCAGTGAAATATCAGGAGGGTTAGCAAGACACCGCTGTGTTCATGAGCTCTAATCTTGTTATGGCTATGCCAGTCAGTTGCAAAACTTTTATTGGGGCAGAAGGGCTACAGTTCCCCATAAATAAGTCTTTCCAGACATGCAAATTTTCTGTATTTTAACTTTCGGAGCTGTAACTTCCTGTGAAGCTTGTTTGCTTTAGGCAATGGCATTTTTAGGGAGAAAATCTGAGTGAAACTGATTTAGTCATGTTTGTGAATGAGCTGAGGGCCAAAACACCTTATTTAGCCCGTGACAGAAATTAGTACAATTGTAAGCTTCCACAGAGGAGTGCGAAGCTTAAAATAGCAACCTCATCCATCATCTCCTAACTCCCAAGCATTGCAGAAATGGCAACCTCGGTCTTACTCAGTATTACAAATACATTAGGTGCAGGACCTGGATGGATGAGGTATGACCTCAAGAGCAGCTTGGACACCTAGTAACCAATCAGTCCTACACACACACACCCTCTTCCAAGAAGAAAGGACCAGATCCTCCAAAGGCAGAAGATCCCAGGCAATTAGTAAAGGAGCAGCAGCTTTTATTAATAGGCTTATCTGGAGCTGAAATTCCCAACCAGATTCCCAAGTCAGACCCAGATAATTCACACCTGCTGAAAAACAAAAAGTCTTCAAAAATCTAGAAGACTCCCTTTGTGTTACAGTAGGATGAACCCACAAAGACATATGAACAATGTCAAAGTGCAAACATTACTGAAATTAGCAGGAACATAGGAAGGGTGTCATGGTCCCATAGACCCATGGCAGTGGACCTTCACAGCTGTTCCTAAACACACTTACGCTCACAACCCCCTGCATGGCCATGGGTCTCCTTGCAAGATCTGGGAAGCAAAAAATGTTCGTTCCTCTCCCATTGAGGCCACACACGGGGCATGTCGTGACAAACATCATCTCCTCTGCCCCTCAGGCAGCTGCTCCCATAGTCATGAAGCATACTGGGTAGAGCACTTCATTCAGCTTTCTGCCTCCCATTACGGTTACTGCTCCATTCACTTTAATGGGTATTTTTGCCCAGCTGAGAAGACATGGTATTTGGCCTGCCGTGCACACGACTTTGAATCAAAACATTCAGCTGGACTACGTTCCAGCTCAACTGGATTTCACAGGTTTCCATTTTCACCACAAACAAACACACCCAAGTGCAAAAACCTCATCCCCCATGCCTGCCTCTTTCAAGCTGCCAAAGTTGGAGGGGAAGGCAAGATCCCGTGTGGCAAGCAGCTCCTTTTAATCATCTGATACTGTGTTTCCTAAGGCTTCAGCAGTGCTGTTACACATCAGTAGCAGATCTGTTCAGCTGGGGTTACAGGAAAGTGGTTGTTTTCAGGGTACAAGGGCCCTTCTGCTTTCCAGCCAAATAGCTACAACTAACAAAAACATTGCTGGTAAACCATGTGTTAGCAACATATTCTGATATAATCCAATCAGATTTATTGTTGGCAGAATGAAGGTTTCAGCAAGGCACAACATGATTTTTTCAAAAGACCACACCTAATTAACTTCATTTAAAGTAACATTCATTAGTTCTTTTTTCCACAGCAGAAACTAAACAACCATGCACGCTGAGCAAGCAGAATTGAGATTTTTTTTCTTGATTGCCTTCCGTGTTCCTGAGGCTGAGTTTCACCGTTTTGTTATGAATGAGTTGACTTTTTGCAGACTGTCAACCAGCAATCCTTTTTGACTTCTCATCTTCCCCAAAAGCTCTCCATGCAGAAGCCCTCCGCCATTTCCTCAGGGAGCTCTTCCCAATGTTAATGAGCAAATGCTAAGATCACAAACCCCGTATTCAATCCACATACTCAAACAAAGAGAATACAGAAGAAAAACATCCCCTGCATCTCACCTTTTTGTACCTGTCTTGCTACATGGGGGTTAGCCCCTTGAGGGAAGAACTGTTTTGTTAATTGACCTGAAGTAATCTGCAGGAATAATACTTTTCTTGATAGGCAGCTGTATTTCACCTGAGCACAGCCTCTCTCTAACAAGTCCTACAACACAGCTTGGTAGGAAATGCTTCATCTGGGTGCTTTTGTCACTTCATGAGAAGCATCAGCTTGCAGAGATGATTTATTTAGTCCCAGATAACAAATAGACATCCTATTGCTAACATCTCTAACAACATGTTCAGCCTCTAAGAAAACACTTGTACATCATGACTTCTGTCTAAATCTCTTCTTTTGGTAACTCCATCGACCTCTCTCCTAAAAAAAACCTGCAGCTCTTTAAAATGCTAATTAATCTGTAAATGGCTTTTATTTTTACGTCAAATGACCATTTAATCTTTCTGCTTGTTTACCTATAAAAAGGAAAAAGCTATGCTCCCAACAGGTAAATGGAGAAGACTTCCTAAGCATGGCACCTGGCAGGTCTATGTCCCTTCTCCAGGCTGTATTTTGTACCAAAGTGCTCAGCTCCTGGGCTGAGCAGCCCCATGGCCAGGCAAGTCCTGTTGTTGGCTACACCAAAGGCTGAGTGGATAGTGAGAGCCCTCATGGTACCAATTTTGATGGAGGTCCCATGGGATGCAAGCATAGCAATGTAATTGCTGTTACTCTGATGCAATGCAGATGTCTGTAACCATGTGGGATGCTGATTGCTGTGACTCAGTGCAAGGTCCTCAGCCAACTGATAGCATCATAGCACAACGAGGATAATCATTTATGATTGTTACAAGGTACTGCAACAAAAGCTGTCTCAGGGCTCCTGTTCCATTCTGGCATCTGCTCCATGCAGCATTACTCATCATCTACTGAGACCTCTTAGTCTATTAAGTGAGGAAGTTGAAGACTTAGTCTTTTCTAATCACTGTATGGCTTCTAATCACAAATGAGGCTTGAGGAATGAATACTCAGTGCAGCTCCCCTGTCCCCACCCACCCTGTCCTCTCCGCCTCATGCTGAGTACACTAACTCTGCCAGAAAATACTTGCATACATCAAATTTGGTGGGGACTGGAATCCAGGCCCCTAAAAAAGAAAAAGCCAAATATACATTAAACAATAAAGACAACTGAATGTTCTGCAGCTTGGAGGCATGTAGCATTCCCTCATTAAAACTTAAACATCAAATAAATTAATTATATATGGCAACAATAGGAACTAAACCTGGTCTGTGTTTTTAAGGCATCTTAATTGAAACCAGACCTGGACTTGTACTTCCTTTGTGGTCCAGGTGGACCCTCATTGTCCTGTGAACATAACGAGGGTGCTACAAAGGCTTTTCCCCAGCCCTGCAGCCCCTGTTCAAGATCACAGCAGCTTGCTCAGTTTGAGAGCTTTCTTCCTCTTGTTATACAATGCAGGGAGAGGAAGCAGGGGTTGTTATTGCTGCAGTAAGCTTGGGCTTTTGATAATATTAAACTGTTTAGGTTGGATGTGAAACCTGACTTTGTCAAGAACCATATGGTGCTTAAATGATGCTGCTGCTTTGCAAGTCTGCAGGGTGGAAAACAGGGCCAGATTCCACAATATCTGCAAATTACCAAAGCTGTGAATTTAATGAAGAAGGAAGAAAGATTAAGGAAGTTCTGTCTTTGGTGGCAAAGGTATAACTGAGCACCGGAACACACAAGGGGGAGAGAAGAGACTACTGCAATAAATCACAGAACATGCTTATGTGTGGATTTACGTACAAACATTAAGAAAGATACTTTGAGGAGCTCAGAGCCCACAAGCCATAAGCTAAGACATTCACCTCTCATAGGCTAGAAAGAACATCATCACCATACATCTTCTTTGATAATTATAATGATCATCATAATTTTGAAAATATTGTTTGATAATGATAATGACCAATAGTGATCATCTGCAATATCTTCCCCTCATGCTGGTATTCAAACCTAGATACACACTTATACGCATGTGAGTACATGTCTCCCCAGCCCCTCTCTGGCAACACCAAACTACCTTAAGACCTTCTCTGACATGCTGTAAACAGGCCCCAAGATACCCAAGTGATGGACATTCCACAACATCCCCACTTTTCTACCACACCATATCGCAATCCTTAAGGGTTTTGACTAACATTTATTCAAGATCTCCATTACCACTGGTTGGGCTTTGTTTGTTTCCTCCCTTTTTGCAGCACCTTCTGATACTCGAAGACTATCTGGACATTCCAGTCTTCTCTGCACCACAGGTTCTCAGCTGGTTTGCTGCACTGTTTTCTGCATTGCCCTATCTGAACTAGCAAGAGACAATTTACCATGGACCAGGTAGACACCCTTACCCTTTATTAACACTGTCATCTCTTTCCTGTCACTGGTTTTGTTTCCCACCATACAGTCAGCCTGAACTCTGCTTCAAGCAAAGCAAACCCAGCTCTTCTCATTGTTCTCTGCACTTAGTGACCTGTTTTTCACACCAGACTTCCTAATATTTCAAGACTTTCAGGTATTAACTACCAATAACCACAGGCATCTCTTTTCTCCTTGTCTATCCGAACTAGTGAGCTGGTCCCTTAAAGTGGGAACTCCCATGATTCCTCACCCATGCTGTCCCATTCCAGCACCCTCCGTTCCCTCTCCAAAGACACTTCTTCCCAGAAGGTACTCCAGAACTCTTTGTCAGGGACACTTCCCCAGACCATGCTGTGCAACGTGTCACAAGCTCACTGACAACTAATTAGACTTGTTTGAAGGCCAAATCTTGAGTGACTTCCCCAGCAATTTCTTCCCACACACCCACTCACCACCAAAAAAAATTCACCTTTTAGCAAAATCCACTAGTTCTCTCTTTTAGACATTTTTATATCACCTCACCTCCAATTCTTGTATTATTCTTCCTCTGTCAGGTCATCAAGTAATTTTTCACAAGGCACTGTATCAATTGCTGCACTAGGAAATGCCATAGATCTAATCTATGTCTAGAAAAATCCATTATTTTATCAAAGATACCAGATTCATACAACACTGTCTGCCTTTGGTAGACCAAGGCTGTATTCTCTCCAGTTTCCTATTTACCTTCATGCTTTATTTTTCTCCCTGAACGTTCATTTATATCCACATAATTGGGGTCAGACTGATGGACTTCAACCTTTCCCTCTCCCCTTCTTACATACCGACCTGTCTTTCCTTTTACCTTCAGTCATCAGTTACTTCCCCCAGTTTGATACACTCAGGAGCCACCACTGCTACTGGATGTGCAACGCAGCATTTTCTGTGCTTTGATCTGGAGATTTTCTACCTTGTTTCTATCCCCTCACCACCAGCCTGAGTGCACTCAAGTCTGAAATTGGCTCCTCTCATGAATGTGGTAATTTCTGCACCCAAAGCCTCATTATCATGCTCCCACCTGGTTTTGCCTTAGTGTTCACTTCACTGCCTTACTCACAACTAGGGCAAGTGATCTGATTTGCTTTCAGGGCATATTGAAGGTTATCTTTAGTATCTGCCTCAATCTCATTACACAGAAAACTTTGCTCCCTTCCATTTAAAATACAGCTATTGAACAGAACTATATTTGTTTAAATTTTCTCAATGAAAATACACTATCACCTTGCTAGCAATGCCTGCTTATTTTATCCAGACCATCAGCACATGTGCTGCGTTGCTCATGAGCCTCTTCTCCAGGAAGAGGGCCAGGTGTTCTTTTCCTTTAGACATCTCCTGCAAAGAAACACCAATGGAGAATGTTTTTAATTTCCAACTCTGTATCAAGAGCTTGAGTCATATCACATCCACCTAGCCTCTGGGACACATTCTCTCCTTGATGTAATCACAGAATTACTATTTCCAATTTCTACTTCCAAATCAAATTTATAACAAGAAAGCCCTGAGGAGCCCCAGGGTGAACAGCAGGTAATGAGGAGGAGTGAAAAAGACACACAAAAGGGACATGTCTCAAAATGACACTGTAGGGATCCCTCATGCATCCAAAGGAAAGGTAGGCAGAGCCCAGCTGTCTGCACCCAGGCACCACCCTCGTAAAAGGGTGAGCTCCCAAAATACATGAGATCATTACAACCAGCAACTAAACCCTTCTGTGGTGCCTGTGCATGCTGTAAAGGGGAAAAAAGTGCTTCTGCTAGCACTGGAGAGGTTTGCCAATGAAAAGAACAACTGCTGGCAGCCTCAACTCCTGAACATGTCAAAATGAGCGTTCAGATCCTGTCATAAAGATAAATTAATGTCCTGATGGGCTAAATTTGGTCCATTCGAATGAATGGAGCTGTTACTGATTGATACCAGTTAGGAATATGGCCCACTGCCTAGTACTGAAGAAAGCACGGGCATTCACAGTTTTTAGAAACCAAATGCTACAGGATGAATAATCTGGAAAGTCTCCTCCAGTTTCAGAGTTGTTATATTTTTATTTCTAAATGTTGGATGAGGACAAAATTTACATATTCTCCCCACTTCCATTAGCAGCATGGCATGGAAGCAGCAGGTTTTATCACACATAGAGCTAACACTTTGCTTTGGCATCTATAATGCTGGTGAGCACTTACTTCTTTCTGGGCATTTTCAGTCTGTCTTCCAGATCCTTTTAATTTAGGTGGTCGGAGCTGTGTCTGATGGCATACTGGGATGGAGATTCAGACAGAGCTAACACTTGCTCCCCCCCAAAATCATTAGGCTTAAGCAAGAAAACAAGCAAGACTGCTCCAAAAAAAGCAGCCCTGACCTAGCCCGCAGGAGCACCCACATGTACTATCTGGGGCTCTGACTGCGTCAGGGAAGTCTGCAGTGACTTTAGTCGTAATTTGAGATTTCCTTACAAAATAACAGTATAAAGGTACTTACATGACTTGCACTGACTGCCCCCCTTAGTCATCTAAATGTCTCTTCTTGAACATTGAAATGAGTTCAATGGGAGTCATCTGGATGCCTAGGGATCAGAGCCATGCAATTATTTAGGTGCTCACAGAAGACAGACCCACTTCAGGAAGCTGGACTTGGGTTATCAAGTGGCTCCATGCTTAGTGTCTCTGCGCTTCAAGTGAGCCAATTCCCTCTGCGTAATGCATCTGAACCCTTCCTGCACATGGGAAATTATTTCTCTTGCAAAGGTTAAAATCAAAGCAGCAGCACTTCTGTAACCATACAGGAAGCATTTAACTGGGGACCTATAATCCTGACTTTGGCCAGCCTCATTGGAAATGACACTGCACAGCACAAAAGGCATCAGAGGAAAAGGCAAAGCTACATCTCTGACTTCAGAAATCACCTATGTGCTGTGAAAAAGTGGATTAATTTCACACTGAAACCACAAAAGCCAAGCTTCCATGCTTCATGCAGTAAAGAAACTCCCAGCAGAGCCTCCTATCCAGCTTCTTCAGACCACCCTGCTTCCCTGCCAGCCGAAACATCCCCGATAGCCACAGCCAGAAGAGGTTTTATCAGCCTCTTTCCCTGTGCCCCCATTGTTCCTAAAGGCTTGCAAATGCTGCGGAAATTCCCAGCATTTCAGTCTGACCACAAACCTCCACTAAAGAGACTGTCTCACAGTTTATTATGAGTCCATTTTATTAAATGAACATGATGGTAGTCTACAAATTAATATGTGGCAGGAATTAAATGAGAGCAACTTCTAATGCCGCTGCCTCCTTGGCTGGTCAGTTCTTTCATTCCGCTATACACCAGTCAAAACTGAGTTACAGAAATTGCAACTAACATTTGATCAAAAGATACACCAAGCTGAGGCCTTGATCTGGATGGCAAAGGAAAAGCTGCTTCTCCAGGAAGGAGAAAGTGAGAAGGTAAATGAGCAACCCTCCAAAAATCTTTACTGCAAGTTTTACTGAGCGAAACATCTGTCAAATGCGGAACTTTTGCTGGCTAATTTCACATAATATAGCTTCTAAGCTAGCAGAACAAAGAGTAGATGGGAGTGAGGAGAGTTATATAGCAGCTATTCACAGAAGAAGTATCTTGCCTTTACCTCTTTTCCATTTTTCCTAACTCTTTTTTTTCTCCCTCATTGTTTTGTCAGGTGAATTTGATGCACTAAATCCATCCCTGGTGGTACTGCACCAAACCAGCATTTATATGTCAGGAGAAGAGCACGTTTCAACAGTAAAACTCTAGTTACTGGCCACAGTGATGTTACATAGTTTTCTGAGTTGCTGCAGTGTATCACGTGAAGGCTTGCTTAGAAAAGCAGATATAATCAGTGAAATGAGATAGCCTAAATAAGTATTTACCCTTTGGAAATCAGAACGACTTCTCTAAATAACACTTCTTCCATGCAGTGAAAAAGCATCATCTTTTGCCTTGATGATACAGCAGCATCAGAAAGTATCTTCAGAACCAATTTCATGCAAAACACCCATTACAACTGATTAGACAGCTACACTACTTCGATCTCACTTCAGTTCAGATTTTATTCTAAGGCCCTGACCTTTTTAAAATGTGACAATATTCATATAAACATAGCTCTGCTTCTAAAGCATACCTGTGAGACTGATTAACCAAAAGTAAGTGTGTGCATTAGGACCCAGCTAAGTTAATTTCACATGGAAATAGCTTGCAAAGTGTTAGAGGACTTGGCCAGGGAGTGTAAACAACAGCATGTGGATGAGGAAGAAATCAAAGGTCTAAGAATAAATCACAAATATGCCACTAGCTGCACAGTTGTGATGGCTTTTCCACACCTCAGAAGTTGCTCCTCACATAATTTCAAATAACAAATACATCCATAAAACATCTGATTGAGGTAAATTGGTTAAAACAACACTGTACTTACGGGAAAGTCTATGGTAAAATCAACACCAGAAGAAAAGTACTGTACTAAGAAACATTGCAAGTTACACTGAAATATCAAACAGTACTTCAGGTACAACACTTCTTCTTCCTTACCCGAAGTTAAAGTGTCAATAAATACGTTTTTTTAGTGCAATTGTAATTCCACCAATAGAGGGTCCATCTTCAAATGTCATCATGTTCTTAAATTCTTATAATTTCAACTTACAAACTGAGAAAAATCCAAATGAAGGGGCGGATCCTGCACAGTGTTTTCTTTTCTCCCACTCTGCCATTGGGTGGATTGTTTTCTTTACACTCCCTCTGTGCTCCCTCTCTTTGGGCCTCCACCACCATAAGGGCGATATCACATCCCTTGGCTTGCAGGATGCTGTTTCTGGAAACACCATCTTGCAAAAAGCCGTGGCATGGAAGTTATGATTCATACATTTCATAGGAGCAGAAGCGTTAGTGAATTTGGGCAGGTGGCGGGTGGCACCGTGAGCGTGAGGTGGCATGACAGATGTCAGCAGCCAGGAAAATATGCTCCAGAGGTGCAAGACATGGAGACTTACAAGTCCCTGGGGAATTAAATCCACTTACATAAGACTTGGGAAACTGGGCATCCTAAGCACGCTGACATTTAATGTTTTGCCTGCCATTTTTGCAGCTTATGTCACAAGAAAGCGCTGTGTCCCTGCCATCTTCTGTGTTTGAAAGTTCTCACTTCTTGGCTTGTGTTTGCTTCTCAACTCCGCCTTCACCACCTCTCTTACTCCTTTCCGCACCACTGCTCAGGCAGGACCAAGACATTACACCATTTCCCCTGCAGCCTTCGCCCTCTCCAGCCTTGTCCATCCCTTGTGCTGCCCCTCACTCCTGGAACTTTCTAGTCTCTCTCTTGCCAACATGATCAGCTTCTTCAATTCAGCTCCTTCCCCAGCATTATTGCTTTCTTTCCCTCCAGCTCCAGTTGTTTTTTTACCAATGTAAAGATCCATAACGGTGCAGTCACAGAACACATCTGCAAGAAATGTTTTACAACACTGCATGGTCCAAGGCATTTCAAATTTGAAATATTTTCTTAAATTGTAAGCTCCTCAGCAGCCCTTGCCCAGCATTCGTATTGCAAATTGTTGAGGTTTGTAATAAATCACAGCTTCCACTAAAGCCAGAGCATGGCCCAGCTTCAGAAAGGTGTTGGACCAACTCCACAGCTGCTTTCCAAAGCATCCATCTTCACTTCATGCTTTGTGCTGCAAAAAGGGTTTTCAAACCTCTTTTTCAAACTGGTTTGAAAGAACTCTCTTATTCCGAGGAGCAGCCTTAATAGGGAGCTTTTCATATGTGGTGGGAAGAATCCCTTTGGGGGATTCTCTTTGGGCCAGGGGAGAGAAAATAGCTCCTCTGACAGCAACAACCCCCCATCCAAGGCTCATGACTGCACGAGGAGAGGGAGCCCAGGGGAATAGGAAAGGGAGCCTGACAGAAATTGGCACAAAGAGAGTTAATAAACCTACAAGAAAAACCTGGCACAGCAGGGAGAGCAGCACCAGCCACAAAAATTTGTGAACACCTCTCTTAAAAAGAGGGGCTGCTGTTATGGACCCCAGTGTCCCATACAAAATGGGACAGCAGTGATGGATGCTGAGTGCTGCTCAGTCCCTCCTTGCCATGCCAGCAGCTTCACAGCCTGTCCCAGGCACAGTATGACCGAGAGCCCTAGCGTTTCAAGGTACAGGACAGCATAAGCCAGCTGGACCCCATTTTCTGGTGACAATTCACAAATTTTTCCCCTTCACACGTATAAGCCCATTCATCTTGCTGTTCCACGCAGAGCTGGCTGTCTATTGTATAAACACTGCGTAGTGTGTGTGGCGTGCTGCAATACTTCAAGGACATTGGAATGCACTTTATCAGCACTTTTAAACACTGCAGCTTTATGAGGGGAGTCTGAAAATGTATTTACCATTCCAGAATGTGCACAGATGTGCTTTTAATATAACATCCTGATGTTTTTCTTCTCTTCTCATGACCCATCCTGCCCAGGCAAGGGCGCTCGCCCTTCCTCATGCCACCAGATGCTACAGGAATTCTCCCTGGAGCACCAGCCACCAGAGATTTCCCTGACTTGAAGCAGCTCCTTCACGTCTTCTGCTGATGCTCTTCTCTGGGCACTGTGAGGTTTGCTTTATGGGGAATCTCCTTAACCATGCACACTTGCCACATGGCTGTTTCATAACCGATGTCACCAGTATTTATATGCCTCCAAGGACCTTCCTCCTGCGCACCAACGATGTGTGCAGACCTGTTGATTGCTTGGAGTGTGATGTAGCAGGTCATGCAGATTGCCATGGACAGACTATGGACAAACTGATAACATGGAGCTCTTCTGGGCTCCTCCCAGGTGGCTCGAAGCTAGAGATATTTGGGACTAAAGGGAAATGCCTCCTGTGGTGCTGAAGTCACCATGTGCTTTGAGGCAGAGCTTTCAGGAAAGCTCTCCTGATCTTAGGGTCAGGTTTGGCCCCCAGGCTCAGCCCTGCAGTAGTGAAAGATGGACAACAAAAAATTCATCTTGGCTTGGCTGGTTGTAGTGGTTCAAGGGAAATCAACCCTTCTCAACTGAAGGAAAAAAGGAAAAGACCCTGAAGGGCAAGAAAACACGGAAGAAGAACCTGCAGAGAGTACTTCCCTCGGGAAATGCAAGAAGCACTTAAACCCATTTTCTCTAATCTGAGCTGCTGCTTTTACAGCTCCATTTGACAGAATCCATTTCCCAGCTATATTCTCCTATATCTATGATGTCTATCTTCGATATTTACTGTTTACATACAGCCTCCCAGAAGTTACACCAGGTGAGCTGACAGGCCCAGCAAAGGCAGAAAATCAAAGGCAAAAACCCAGATCCCTCTCTGGTGCCAGCTTCGGTGGCTCACAGTGAGCTGCTCACAGAGAAGCAGTTATTAACAAGCAGGATCTTCTGCAATATGCAGAAAAGCATCACCCCATCCAGAGGTTGGTGTCTTGTGCAAGCCTTAACTATGAGGTTACCTTCCCCATTTTGGAGCAGGGCTCACACATGTCCCTACGGGTGTTGCAGCTGGTGCCCTGAGAGCACAGCACCAACTTGAGGGTGCAGCCACAGCTCAGTTGCTGATAGCTGGATGAAGTCCACTGTGACCACTGTAGCTGATCACAAGCAACACAGCACAAGGCAACACAGCACAAGGCAACACATAAAACTCATAAAGTCAACAAATGACAAGAATGTAAAATAAATTCACTAGAGACTTGGCTCAACAGGAGCATGATTTGTTCCTGTATGAAGATCCACCTGAGACACCATATGCTATTTAATCCCTGGGGCTGGGGCCAGCTCCCATTTGTGTCAAGTGAAGATTTTCCATTTACTTTAATGGATCTGGAACAGGCCTAAGCAGAGCTGTATAATAAGCAATGGTTTTTATTCAACAAGAGAAATAGCTGCTCTGATTCCATCCTACTCCTCTGCATCAGCTGTAGGTCAGAATCTGCCATTCCTGCTTTACAAGCTGAGTCTTCTTGTAGGGAGCTGAGTTTTTGAAACAAACCAACCACCCAAAGTGGCATTTTCAAGGGGGAAAGAGATTTATCCAATTGCCAAGTGTAACAGCTTCAGATGATGAGCTGGACTATGCCTGACCCAAACATCTCAACAAATTTTCTGAACAGTGCCATGTTGATTTTATACCCCTTTTAGTTTATAAAGTGTGAGCTTCGTACCTCTTGGTTACATTTTCCTTTAAAAACATTTCTTATCTTGGAGCAGCAGCAGAAGCCCAGACAAATACACAAATTGAAAAGACAACAGAAACACTTTGCACCAAGGAAGGATGGATGTAAGTGAACCTGGGTTTAATAACCATGGAAACAAAACACATGTCATACAAAAATGATTCACACCGTTTTGAGGACTATTCTGGAAGACAATAACTTGCTGTCTTGGAGGCAGCACAGCAAAACACCACAACCAGAAAGCCAGGAGACATGGGTCACAGGAGTACAACTTGCCCTTATTTCTCCCTCAGGGCATACCACTGAAGGTATACATCATCTTTGCAGCTAACCTGTGCACACGTAGATGTGCTGCCAGTGGCGGGGCTAAGCTCCTTCCCATAAAGCTACATTCAGTCTCCCCAGATCCCTAGAAACCTCAGGCTGGGTATTAAAACCCGTCATGAAGGTCTGCATCACTCTCCATGTACTGGGGAAGGGAGGAGAACGGTGGAGCCAGACACCAGCCAGCACTTCTCTGGGTCTCGGCTGCAAATTTCCCCCAGCCCACCATGCCAGCTTAACTCAGTGTCAAAGATCTCCATCCTGTGAACTTTGGCCTAAAGTTAATGTATAAAATAGATATTACAACATGCCCAGGTTACCTTCTGCATCAATCAGTCCTTGGCCCCAGAGTCTGCTTCCCCTTACACTGTGCACATGTGGGACCTCCTCTGCTCTCCCCACCTCTTACAGTAATTCCTCACCAAACAAACAAACAAAAACCACATGTGCCCCACCAGCACACTGTAAAATGCCAGAAACACAGTGATAGCATTTAATCCACCTGGCAGCATATTACAGCGGCTTTCAAACTCTAAACAAGCTCTACACCACCACAGCCTTACTTGTGAAATTATTTATCATGGGTTGGTTTATAGAGTCTTTTATAAGCTTCATATTGGCTAATAATGGCCTGGAGGTTTTACGTCCTCCGGCTTGACGTATTCAATGTTTATGAGGCAGGGAGCTTGACTCCTGGAAGAGATTTGCAGTCTGGAGCCATGCTGTCTGCCAGACTGTATGCAATAGGTATCATTTATGCATTAAGAATTGCACTGGTCAAGCGCTGTGCCTTGAACACAGGGCCGGGCAGGGTGATGGGTACCTGTCTGCCACGAGAATGGGGTCACATATGACTCATCCCCTCCTGTCCTACTGGAAGTCAAGTATTTTTCACCAGGCATAAATCAGAGATATGCTTCCATCCAACAGGGCCTCAAAATTCAGTGGATGCTGGTAAGGTTTTTTGGACCAGCATTTTCTTAGCTGTGGTATGTCAGAATTGGGCAACAGCCACCCCTTTGGAAATTATTGGAGACTTTAGTTTTCCAGTTGCTATCCACCTCAGGGATCCCAGCCCAGAAAGCACTTCTTCCCTCTATCAATCACCCAAGAGTGTGTAGGTACACAATCCTTCCTTCAAATCCCGTGGGAAGTGCAGATGAAGCCAGGCCTAAGAAAATGTGCAGTTTGTATATCATAGCAGTCAGTTCACAACAGATATTACAGATGGGAAGCATTGCAGAATCAAAATGTTGTCGCTGGGTAACAAGCTGGTAGCTTTTCACTCTATGACCTGAAATATAGGTATGTTTATGATATTAGAATCAATACACTGGGATTCAGGACTTATAATACTCATCTGGGTGACACAGTCTAATGTGAGGTGTTGCTGCCCATGACAGGGGGTAAGAACTACATGATCTTAAGGTCCTTTCCAACTCTAACTATTCTATGATTCTATGATCTGCAAATTACACGGTAGCTGTAAGATTAAAAGTCCAGTTATGCAGGTAATAGCTTCATTAGGGGATTTCTGAATGCATGTGTTTGTATAAGTTTATATATAAATGCAAAACAAACACAGTGTGGAAGATGAGAAAACATTTCTACAATTTCATTTTTTATTGACCATAACAGGGAAGAGTCATAAGGGAAAAGGTAAAAGCTTTTGTTTTGGAAAATGACTGCTGGCTTCAGAGAGATGTAACTGGCAGGCACCACTTAAGTGCTAAGTGTATTAAAAGAACCTCCTGTTTCCAACAAAATCCTCAAAATGAAAAATAAATAAAAGAAGCAAAGAGGCACCCGCAAGACTACCATTTATTCTCCCCTTCTTTTTTTTTCTTTCTTTTTTTTTATGGTGAACTTTCTCGAGGCATCAATGAGAAGAGATTAAATTCTTCCTGTCAATTCAGCATCAAGAAAAACCTGCAATTGGGAATAGGTAGGCACAAAAGCCCACCATAGTTACTAGCTGAACACAGAGATATATACTCTTGTTCTGCAAGTAGGGAAGGAGGCAGCATCCAGGGCTGCTGAACTTGACCCGAGGAGTAGCAAGCAGCCAGCCAGCGCTGCATTGAACAGAAAGAGGCAAACAGTTGCAAACACAAGCATGTCATGGCACAAGCACAGGCAACTGAGCTCAGCCATGGCCTGAGAACCAGCAAAGTTTTATGCTGATCTGTATGAAGTCTGTCTGACAACTCTGGTAGCCCAGCACATTAGTTTTAGCCTCAAAAGGAAGGCTGTTTCCAGTGTCTGCTCTGCACAAGCTCCGCAACATAGGGAAAAACCACCCCACAACATGACCGCATCTCGTGGTCACGTCAGAGTTTTATGGCCCTTTCATACTGCTGGAGCAACCAAAGGAAGTGGGTGTATGAATGCACCTTCCACAGCTGGCTGGCCTGATGCCGAACAGAGCAAAAAGAGTTTGTTTGGGTTACCTGCCTACATGAGACATCCTCATTTTTGCTACCTGCCCAACGCTGGTTGCCAAACAAACTCACTGACACAAGGCAGGCACTCATGAGGTTTTGCAGACCCACGCCCCCATACTCCATGCCTTTATTACCAGCAACAGCATTTTGTATTAGCCACAGAAACCAGATGGCCCTAACATGAAGCCAGAGCACAGCAACCTCTGTTCTTTCCATTTTCAAAACTTTCCCTTGAATCCATTATTCATACAAGTCATTCTCTTGCAAGGTTAAATGAAAACCACAGCATGCTCTGTACCTGCCAGATAAAATTAGAGCTTTTGTTGAGCAGCATTCAGACACCTTTCCCTTTCTCCATGGGAAGTCACAAAATTATCACCAAGCTGCTTAAGCATGACAGCAGAGAGGATTTGGAAGAGACATTTAGGAGCAGGAGAGTGAGATATGTTCACTGGAAGCTCAGTCCAGTGAGAAAAATTAAGATGGTTTAAGTTGCTGAGTAAAAGGTGCTGGTTTAACAGCACAGCCAGCAGGTGAGGGGATGACATTTTCCAGGAGACTGGAAAATGTTTGGGACCAATATCGTGCAGCACACAAAGGAAGATTCAGTCCAGGAGATTTAGGGACTTCTGAAATTCTAGTTAACTTAAATATCTTCTGTCTAGTTTGATAGCCAGAGGGCATTGAGGACATTTTATAAAGCAGGGAAATTTGGGTGATGCAAAAGGCATTCAGCTAGGTAAAAGAGTTCTTCACTTTCTGTGAAGCAGCACAGAAGCTGCTCCAACTGCAGATCTCTGCCACTAGTCTCCTTCAAACTCAGTATCTGATAATACATCTTTCTTCTAATACCAAGTACTGTTCAACCCACTTTCCATTTACCACAGACAGCCTTTCTCAAGCTCTACAAATGTCAGACCCATGCTGTTATTTTGGAACTGCTGGCCAAGTGCTCAAGGGTAGTGTCCTGGCACTCACCATCATGGTCCATGGGCAGAGGAAGTACCTAGGACCTGAGTGTCCTTGCCATGCATATTTACACAAAAGTCAGTCCTGAAATAAAATCTCTGTGATATACTAAGTCCTTGTTTCTGCTTTCTGGGCAGCTCCCTCAATTCTCTCCTTTGACTGAAGATCCCAAGAGAGATGCTCTTGGCTACCTTCCCTTTGCCCACATCTTCAGTGTGAACTTCAAGTGTTGAAGCCACTTTCTTCCAAAGCTCACAATTTCACAGAGGAATATGAGAGATCTATGAAGCTGAAATAGGTCACTTACTAATTATCAGCAAAAATGAGAAAGAAAACAGGAGTTGATGCTCCCAGACTTCTCAGAGCTGGAGTTTGCTGGAGGCATTGCCAGCTCTGAGGTCTGTATGACTATGGTGCTCTGGCAACACAGCATAAATAGCTATTCACTATTCACACATAGGGCATATAATAAAGAGTTTCACAAAGAATTTAATCAGAATCCTTAAACTAATGGCTGGAAATAGCCAAGTATGAGAAGATCAAGATAAAGTGATATGTTATTTGCATTTCTGCAGACTGCTCTTCCTTATCTTGATTTAAGCCTTTGTTGTCTGGAATTAGTGCAGCAGTGCAACGTATAAAACAGTTGTTAACTTGGGCAGGAGAGTGAAAGGAGCAGAAAGAAATGACCAGCCACCACACATGAAGAAAGCCCACCAAAGCAGGATAACACTGTTTCTTCCAAGCAGGCTGAATTTGCAAAGAGGGGTCCAAGAGCTAAAGCTCAGGCCAATGTAGACACAAGAGGCCAGTTCAGATATTTAGGGGGTTGGGGTTTTGCCACATGTTGGCTGTCCAGAGCCTGGAAAGGTATCTATCAGCCAGCAAGGACTAAACCTTAGAGTCCATCTTTTTTGCCAGCTTTCCAGGAAATGTTCCTTTCTGCTTTCACAGTTCTAAGCTCAAGCTATCATCAGCATACAGTTCACTATCAAACGAGGATAAGAGGTTCTTATGCTATTATCAAAATCTTTTAGGGAATGAGGGGAATGGGAGGCAGGTCTTCTAGTAGATACAAACACTTCAATCACTGAATAATCTGCTTAGAGAACCTGACTGCATCCTCGTCTCCTATTTTCTCACTTGTGATGGGAGAAGAATTTGCTTTCTGAGCTCTGCTGCATCAGTTGGAAGGCTTCATAGCAGGGAGGGAAAGGCAGCACTGGGGTCAGTGGCTGCAGCTTGATCCTTCTCCCAGTTACACCAGCACCGTGACTACTGGGGTGTGCATTTCCTTTGCCAATGAGGCTACAGGACAGGAAATACCACCATGGGAATGAATTCCAGCTGTGCCAGGGGACGATTGCTTCTCCTGCAAACTTGACTTCCTTCAGCCACCACTTTAATCTTTATATATCTACAGAACACATTTAGAGTCAAACCTATCCTTCGAGGTAACAGTGATGCATGACAAGCAGACCTGACCTAACACCAGAGGCTGTCCAGCGAGGGCTCTCATCTGCGTTTCCCTGGCATGGACACCATCAGGAGCACTGGTTAGCAGGGTAAGGGTAACTGGGACAGCACAGGGTAAGGGTAACTGGGACAACTGAGAAAGAATAACTATGTTTTTTCACCCTAGCAGCCTAGGCTTCCATCCCAGACCATACAGACCACAAGGCATGGAAAAAGGAGCAAAAAGCTGCCTTCGTCACCATTTCATCCTGTCGGTTGTAGGTAAGACAACTAAGTAAGCTAAGCCTGTGTTTCTCTAGCTGCAAAATGGAGATTGTGATGTGTATGCATGAATTTTAGTCAGAACAGAGGTACCAGCCATTTCCTACAGTCTTGCCTTGCAACAGGTTCACAGACCGGTTTGCAACCCTACAGTCAAGCTATTCTTTGACTTCCAGATCCCAACAGTACTTCTGAGATCTTGATTTGTGGGACAGGAAGACAGCTCATTTTTTGCTGCACTCCCTGCTGTAAGATGGGATTTATCCAGAGTGCATTTACATCACCACCACCACAGCCCTAGGCATGTTGAGCCTTGATCTTGAAGTAAGATGAGCGGCGGGGCTGCAGTGAACCTTGCCAGGCCAAACTGCTGGTTTGGGAAGAGCCAGGTGAGACAAGTCCTGCCCAGACCACACATGGCAGAACTTGACCCTGGGACACACCACAATGAAAGACACCGCAGGGCTGGTTTTATTCCCAGCAGCAATGACCTCCTTGGAACACCTTTCTTTTCCATCTCAGTCCTTCACATACTGATGCTCAGAGCACGGGCACAGGCAGAAGCCCTGGCACCACAGACTTGGGATGCCTCAACACAGAGGAGGAAGCAAACACCAGCTAAACACAGAAATGGATTTCAGACACAATTTCATTGTAGAGATAAAGGCTAAGAGCAAAGCAAGGGAGTGCTGGGTGAGACGTTACCATGCAACAGCAGTTCACATGCTCTTGGTCCCCCACTGATAAAAGAGAAGTCAGGTGAATTACTCTTCTGTCACAAGCTAAAGATATCACACTGAGACTTACAGCAGTTCACCTTCCTGGAAAGAAGAAGAGGGGGTTTTAGCATCTTATTCTATAATAAATTGTCATGGCACCTAGAATTCAGAAACAATTCTGATTAAAAAAGGAGAGATGTGTTGAAGAACAAAGGCAATTAACCATTTGACTCAGCCACCAAGGAAAGACATGAATCTCTTGAGTATTTTCAAGTCAAGAGAGTACTTCTTCTGGAGGTGGGAAATGGCCAAACCCTGTTTCCCAACATGAGCCTGGTGACTATGGATAACTTCGATGGTCCCCACTAGGCCAATATTTAAACAAGAAGACCCTTCTGTTTCTTACACAAAATAAGGAGGTGACACTTGGCCAGACCTTTCCTAGAAGTGTCTGTGGCCATTTTGTGCCCTTGCCAACTGGTGGAAGCACAGGAATGGCAGAGTAATTGAGGTTGGAGGGAATTTCTGCAGGTGTCTGTTCCAAGTACCTGCTTAAGGCAAAGCCAGCTTAGAGCAAGGTACTAAGGGCATTTTTCTAGTTGAGTTTTTAATATGTCTCAGATCTGAAATTCATGCCTGTTTCAATGCTTGATCCCCGTCATGGTGAAAAAAATTCCCTAATACCAAACCAGAACTTTCCTCGTTGAAACTTGTGTCCAGAGGAAGCAACTTAGGGACTGTAGTGGTAGGACTAGGGGTAATGGGTTCAAACTTAAACAGGGGAAGTTTAGACTAGATATAAGGAAGAAGTTCTTTACAGTGAGGGTGGTGAAGCACTGGAATGGGTTGCCCAGGGAGGTTGTGGATGCTCCATCCCTGGCGGTGTTCAAGGCCAGGTTGGACAGAGCCTTGGACCACATGGTTTAGGGCAAGGTGTCCCTGCCCATGGCAGGGGGGTTGGAACTAGATGATCTTAAGGTCCTTTCCAACCCTTACTATTCTATGATTCTATGATTCTATGATAACTTGGAAGCCTGAATTAACCACCACTATTGCTGGAGATCACCTCAGCGGTGAGGAGCATTGGCATAGCCCCAGTAGATTTTGCACTCCGGTGCAGGGTGAGAAAAGGGTCTTTCAGGACCACGCCAGCATCCTTCCCACTTCTCCCCCAGGGCTTCTCAGCCCTTTCTGCTGATCGTAGCATGCTGTTGTGTGGTCTGTGCAGGAAGGTTGTAGTCTGCCAACACTTTGCTCTTTTCAGCTGGTTTAATTATTCTCTCATAATAACTCTTCCCCTTTTTCTATGAATAACAGATGATCAACATGGATTGCATAGCGTTTCAAAAGCTGCTGTGTATGTCAAGGGAGTGCTCTCCGGCCACCTTCTCCACCTCCCCCAAGATCTGCGGGGGCTGATCTTGCTCGACTGACTCTGGAGTCCTAACTTCAACAATGACAGTATTGCCAATACCAATATTGAACTAAATGCTTTCCATGTTGTGGCACAAGTAACAATAGTCAATATATTGGTGAAGCTGAATTACAGGCAGCAGTTGCAACAGCTGCCTTCAGTTTTGGCTCTAACACCCTGCTCCCCAGTGAGGTACAACACACCATTTGATGAATTCCAAACTCTCTTCTTCAGTTACAGTTTATTAAAAGATGGATTAAAACATTGGCACAACAGTGGCCACAGGAATATTTTTCCAGCAACATCATCCCAGAAGGCTTTGGAAATGCAGAATTGTGTCTAAATTGGGACACCATTCATACATGGTTTGAACTGGTGTTCAGAAACCCAGTGCTCACTGTTAAATTAATATTTCGTTACAAAAACCCAAATCTACGTCCTCTCTAGGCTCAATATTGACACACTCTGTTACAGATACGGTAAAGTCTGAGAACACCATTTGAGCTTTGAAATCAAAGCATAGAGACCAGCAAGACTTGGAAAAACACTGACCGCAAACAGCTGGTAGACATCACATGTGAGCAGCAAGATCTGCACTGAGTTCAACAAATTACTCTTCCCACTATGCTGCCCGGATGCAGAATTTAATGCAAATTGTGCAGGAGTTGAGTGGCCCTTCCAGGAGACACATTTTACCTGTTCCACATGTACGAATCCTGTATCCCATTTTACAAACCCCCAGGTCAGGGCTTTTACAGAAAAAGTGAGAGTCTGCGACTATGATCCAGGCTTTAACATCACGGAAAAAATATTGTGTAATTGAGTTACTTCCATGCAGTGCCATGACAAGTTATAATTCAGGAGAAGACAGGGAAATGGTGGGAGTCGAAGTTAACACAAGCCAAGAGGCAGCACAAACCCTCGTTTGAGCTGACGTTCTCCTTGTTCACCCTCTCACTTTTCCTGCTGAGCATGCAAAATCGTTAGGGAGATCTTAGCCAAACCATATGGTGTGAATGAATACACAGGGCAGAGACTGAGCCTTTGGAGATGTGAATTTGATGCCTGCTGCACTGGGGAAGCCCAAGTTCAGCTGTCTACTTGCATGCCAAGACAGTATGGCCACTATCAAAGAGGCGAGGGCATTCACCAGTACTGCTCAGCCCAACATTTCCCTGCAGCTGAGATTCTCCATCCTTTGGAGCACTCCAACAGAGTGATGGGATTCCTGCACACAGCACTAGCTATCATGGGCATCAAATCTTTCCTTTCAAAAGGGAGCTGCACATCTCCAGTGATGTGAACCATTCAGCCAGGGTCCGAGGCTGAAGGGGTAAATACCCAGATTTCAAATTAACTAGCCAATGTGAAAAGGAACTTGAGCTCCTACATGCAGCTTATCTGCCAGCACTGCCAGGTAATTGCACAGATCCACTGCAACACGCTGGCAGTTGTGCTGTGGCCAGACCTCCTGGAGAACATTCACTCTTTCTTTTTTTCTTGGTACAATTCCCAGCTTCACCCTGAGAAAAAGCACCTAAAAAGAACATTTCATGGAATTCATTGCAACCTGTCAAACCTGTGGGGCTGCCGCTTGCTGGCAGGCAGCAGGCATGTGCTGTGGTTGGCCACAGAAGCCATGGGCACTAATGAGATGATAGCAGCAATGATAGGATTCACAAAACACTGTGCATGCTGCAGGAACGGGCAGGGGAAGAGCATCTCTGGCAGACTTGTTTCAGATGTTCCTTTTCGGGACTCGCTGCTTCACCCATGAACTCCCCCAGGGGAACCTTCACCAATACACCCACTCCACTACAAAGCAAGCAGTTAAGGCATCACCCTAGCAGCCTTTGCCCTCTCCATTCGTGTTTTCCATTTTCATCACTAACATATACAGATATGTGCCAACACCCTATCTTTTGGGGAGCTTGGATTTTCCAAAGTCAGTCCTCACACTGGAGCATAGCAGAAACCACTGGCAGATGTGTGGAGTGGAAGCGAAGGGGAAACTATTTTGCGTTTCATCTGCCTTTGTGTTTTTGCATTGGCTGTAAGAGCATTCAAGCTGGGTTCAGTCTCATTGAGATACGCCTTCCTGAAGAGAGATTAAAACTATTTTATTTATTTGTAACTGTACTTGGTTCCACATAGGGTCCTAAACCACCATAACAGCCCTGCTCCTGCATTTCTTTGAAAATCAGCTTGCACACAAGGGGTCTTTATTCTGAAGCTGTGCATGTTGTTGTGTCCCAAAGCTGGATTGACAAAAGCGTGCTATCTTCAGAAGTGGGTAAACATTTTCTCCGAATAGATCATTTCTGAATGATCCTTCTGCATTCCTTTCTACAAAGAAGTCCTTTCTGCATTCCCCTCCCAAACTAGACAGATGTGCATACAACTGCTTCAGTAGTTCCGTACCAATCTTGACAAGACAGATTTCTGAGAGCCACTGTTGAATGTTGAGAGCCAGCCTGAATACAGCTGAGAGATAAAGGAAGGTAACAGTGCTAACAACTTCCACAAGAGTGATCCCATCAGAAACCAGCCAAGCTCGGGTCATGTCTAACTCAGCTCTGTTAACCCTGCTCCTGAAAATGGGCCAGTGCACTGGCATGCTAAGTTTACTGAAATCAAAGTCTGCTGGGGCACAGCATGGGAGCAGCTGGGGGGCACAGAGATCCCTCCCACCTGAAACAACTCCTCTTTCCTACAGCTGCACCCAGCCCAGACTTCCAGATGCATCAAGCAGAGCTCCATCCCTGCAATGGAAACAAGGGCTTTTCATTCAACGAGAAGTAATTTGCTTTGCTTACAGCTTCAGCCAAACAGAGCCACACATGCAGAAGTTTGGGGTTTACATTAGCATAACTCCACTGGCTTTTGCCAGACCATAACAGATGTCGCCCATGTCCATAGCAGGTTGAGTTCAAGTTGAGCCCCAAAATACCACAGATGTGTAGCAGTCAGAAGACAAAAGTTAATTCTTCCAGTCCATATGTTCTAGTTTGGTGTGTAGCACCCTGCAGTAGAGGGGAAAAAAAGTCTTATATGCTGACATAGGCATTTATTACAAGTATTTCAAGTCTGCCAGTCAACCCCGTTTCATCTCATGACTTAAGGGAGACTTCATCCACACAGAGAACCTCACTTTGAGCTTGATGTGAGTGCAGGACTGACAGTGAGAAAACACTTGCAAGCATCCACACCTTAATGCAACGTCTTCTTGGAAACTAGAGTTTTTGCTGCTTAAAGATGCAACAGCTGAGAACTACCACAAGCTTTCCAAAGAAGGGGAAGTTCCAGGAAATAGCAGTTCCAACCCACAATACAGAAGGTGGTATTTTGTCTGAGAGCAGACTACAGTTTCTACTACATTATCTGCATGTCCCTCACATCACTGCTGTTTATAGTACTCGAGACCAGAGTGTTGTTTTCCAGAGGAAGACACTGTGTCCCATCACAGTGTTCTAATGTCTCTATCCAGCCATGCTGACATTTATCTAGTTTGAAGATTTTAGATGTTTTTTTCTTCATTTCAGTTCCTGTAATTTATCCACACAGGAGACCTGGCCTCTGCAGGAATTTGCTTTCATATCATAAAGCACACTGGGGCAGCCCAGCCCTTCAAAAGCCAGCTCTTCTCTTATATCTGCAGCTTACAGCACTGGCTACACTGCAAAGTGACATAGCTGGAAAATGCATCAGTGATGCTCACATCAAGTAAAGGTGAAGTGCCCAGAAACACAGGCGTCTGAAATCAGTAGCAGACCTATTTCACGTATGGAAGACATCCTCCTTTCCCTGATTTCCCAGATCTAACCAGCCCCAGGCTTAAACCTTAGCTTCACAAATCACTGCAGTGGAGCAGAGCCCACAAGTATCCCTTTAGCTGGCAGCAATACCAGGAAAAATGCAATCATCGCAGCTCGCGCTCACCACACACCAGTGGAACATGCTTGGGCGCTTCTACAGCTCAGCTATGGCTTAGCAAACTACATTATTTCTCCATTGGCCATCCACAGGCATGCAGTTTTCAAATGCAGACACAATCAGAAGGCCTGTGCAAAGCCAGAGGAAACAGCCTTGATCCACCAGAAGCTGTCACTGGTGTCCTGCCTCTGACTCAAACAGCTGATGCAGAGAGAAGCTTAGAAATTAAAGATTAGATGGGTAATAAATGATAAAAAAAATAGTTCACCTAATAAAGAAGATCATTCCTCACTTAACAGCTGTTACCTTAGCTCCAAAAAGCTTGGTGATTTATAGCTTGTGCATCACTAAGTTAAATTAGGCTTTTCTCTCACATTTTACCATTTCTATTTTAAAGACTTGTAGTGCTGGCCTCCATGATAGCACCTGGCATGACAGACTGATATTCCCTTAAGTCTTCAGTGATGCCAGGCTCTCTGAGGCAATGATGGGATTGCATTGTGTGAGGCCAGGAGAGGTGCACACCACACAGCAGACACATCACTGTGAGCAACCTACAGTCCTTCTCCACCACCTCCTCTCTCGCACCAGCCCCTCTTTCCCATCATTCTCCTACCACCACCATAGTTCTCCCACTTCCTAGCAGTGAGACAACCTCAGCCTCCAGCCAGCCTCCCCCGCAGCCAGATGTGACTCTTTCTCTCCATCAGCATTTCTGTCCACTCAGTTCCAGACCTCTAACTCTTCTACTAACAAACCCCTCCAAGTGCAAGAGACAGTCATGGGCTCTCTGCTCCAGACTGCAGCCTTCAGCTGTAGACCCCGTGCAGGCAGCCCTGTATACTGCCAAGGACTGGGATCAATACAAAGTCTGTTGACCACATCATGAACACACCACAGGAGGCTCAAAACTCCATCACTCGTCTGAGCCATCTGCCTGTTACGGGAACAGCAACCATCATCCTGAGAGAAGAGCTTCTGCTCATCCAGGGATGCTGTGCCTTCCCCAAAAAGGGTTATTCTCAACAAACAGGAGGTGGCAAACAAACCTGAGAAAAGATGAAATGTTTTCTCTGGCAAGAAGAGAGGCATGTAAGTGAGCAGGAGTCCTCCTCTGTGCCTGCCCCAGCAATATGGCTGCCCTGACAGCAGTCATGGCAATGAGGCAGGCAGGCTGTAATGAGTATCTTCCAGTGAGATAAGGTATATTCATGCCACAGTCTTCCAACTGAATAGATGTGAATACAATCAGGGCTGTATTTCAGACAAGGCCGTGTTCAGCTGACAATGATTTTCAATTAGAAATGAGGCACAGTTTTGTTTTAAATGCTGGGACTACATCCCCAGGGCTGCAGGGGATTTTCCATCAGTGGCATTTTTTAAACTGAGATCGGATGTCATACAAGATGATAGAAATTATACTGGATTAGTCAATCACTTTTTGACTCTGTAAACCACTACCTCAGATACTAAAGGTTCATGCAAAAGGCTTTCATGTGATAAGAGCAGAAGCTCATTTTTTAAAAGTACCTTTCTAGTTCACAGAACTAAACACCAGATAGTAAGTGATTCCTCAATCCTCTGGCTTGCCAAGAGATTTCAGCTGTGGCACACATCTCAGCACAGTGCTAATGACACTATTATGGCTTTGGGCTCACCTGTGCTTTCAACACCAGCACAGTGGGACTCTGCAAGCTGGAGTGGAGAAAGCCAAGAGCTTTCCACACCCACTGTGGCTGCTCTCATGTCATCTTCTCAAGGGACCTTGCGCTACTTACAGGAGGAGAAAAGAGGCCCCACCACTATGGTTGAGGGCTGGAGCAGCACTACTAAGAGGTCATGGGGATGGGCTAGACACTGTGTCCCAAAGATCCAGGTTAGGGTTTATATCAAGAGGAGAAGAGGGAGGAACACATAGTCCCACTAGATCCAAAGTTCTTGTGTTTGTTTCCACCAAGTTCTTAATTTTGGCTTGCAATCACAGGTAAGTCTAACAAAAAAAAAAAAGGTAAACTAATAATTACTCATTTGCTTCTGAAAACACTACCACCCTCTCTAGCAACGTGCAGACAAGTAGTTACCCAAGTCACCAGTATCTTCTGCTCCCCCACCCTTGCAAAGCTTCCACAGACTTCATCTCCCTCCACTCTGTGGCTGTATCCCAGCCAGCAGCCCACTAGGTCCAGGGGCATACACCCCCTCCTGCACCTCCACAGGCGTTTCAGGCTGGGACCTGGCCATGCCAAGGATGGTGGTGGAGGTGTTCTGGAAGAAAATCACATCATCATCTCTCTTTCCTCAGGGGTCAACAAGGACCAAAGCCAGCGACGCTGTAGGAGGCAGAGGCCCCAGCTTGGCCCTGGTCCCAGCTGAAGACATGATGTAGCAAGCACATATCTATCTAGAAGAGGTCAGTCAAGTGCCTCTCACTTAATATTTAAAAGCTGTTTCTCTTTTCAGCCCTGAGTCTCTGGAGTGCTCATGCCTCACAGCACAACAGACCACATTCACATTTTTCAGCTGTGTATGAATGTTAAAAATAACCCACCGTGTTTCTCTTCAAATGGTGACGAGATCAAGCCTCTGAATAGCCCATTGCGACTCCGTGTCAATTTGTGGTGATCCTTGGGGGAGAAGGGAAGGGCAAGGGGAAGAGGGAAAGGTATTTTATAATGGAAAAAAGTGATGAAAACACCCGTCCCCTTCTTTGCCACTCACTGCTTCACTGCAAGATCTCACCAGCTGAAGAGATGCATTGAAGGAATGGGTCCATAAAGGACTCAAGGAAATTTGCATCATTGCTGAGCAGCTGGTCAGAAGGGGCAGTGTTACCAGCTACACGGCTTGAGAGATGGCACGTGGTTGATTCCTATTGTAGAGCAGCCTGTTGGAAGCTCTTGCACAATATCAATCCTTTAGCTGATTAAGCAGGAATGCCATTTGCAGCATCCAAAATGAAGAGAGGGAAAGAAGAAGGTGTTCTTGTTGCTTGAAGAGACACCAGGGAAGGGCATTAAGATCATGGTCCTGCCTGTGCACCACTGCTGTCCATGTCAGAGTTTTGGAAGCACAAAAGGGTGGATTAGACTGACACAAAACTGCAATGGGAGTCAGAGAAAGCTGCAGTGGCCTCAAGAAGGTGGTATCCCTGCACCCCACTCTGGCTCTGGGTGGTAGCTTGGGTTCTTGGCTTTGCACACACACCAGGGGACAGGGCAAGGGGACAGCCACTCAGGCAAGGCTACTGACCCTGCATTTTTCAGAGTCACAGTTTGGTGCATTCTCTGGCTAACTGAGATGGGGAATAGCTGTTGCCTCTCTTGTTACAAAAGGGTTTCTGGAAGTTGAAAGGTATTCAAGTACTGGGTTTTCTGGTTGGGCTGGGAAAGATTTTTGAGGTGAGCTCATCTTTCACAGTTTCCATACCATTATTTGTTCAATAAATCTCATTGCCAGCTGGATCAGAACTTAAGATACCAGACAAAAGCCTGGATGCATTTCTGCATCAGAAGCCTGACTCTGGGGTGATGCAAGAGTAGGGAGAAAGGGCAGGGCAATTCTGAAAGGACTCAGGCAATCAATGGGAAATGAGGGGGGTGCATTTATGGATATTGCTCCATGCTCATATCAGCACAGCCTGTCCCAGAGCCCCTTCATGACCTAACACCCTTTGCTCCCTATTGCAATTCCCAAGAGGTCAGCATGTGGCTGGTGGCCTGGGACCACGTACAGGGGCATGATGCTCGCAGCAGCACCAGTGGATGCCTGTCAGCATGATGGATGGGGCAAGCCAGCAGGATCAACTGCAGACAAATACATGCATGCAACAGAGAATGCTCAGAGCAAAGGCTGAGGTGAGACTGTCCAAGCACCTCAGAATTTGGCCTTGGAGAAATAAACCCATGGACCCACCAAGCTGCTTGTTTGTTTAATTGGGGCATATTGCTCTGCTGGTAAAACTTAGACGATGTTTTTTTCTTACTGGCTGGGAAGCAGAAGAATTTGTGGAGGATCCAGAAAGAGGAAGGAAGCTTTGTGTTTTGGTTTCTTAGTTGTTTAGTTTGCAGGGTTTTTTTCCCTCTGGAATTTATTTTTCTTTGATTTTGGTGAGATAAATCCTCCCCATTCCTTACCCTGCAATGGACAGACCAGAGGCAAAGGACAGCAGACACGGAGGAAAACGAACTCATCCCATGACAAGATAGACAGGGGCAGGTGAGGCCCAGACTTTTGAGAAGAGCAAAAATGCCTATTGGTTCTCCAGACAGAAATAAACAATCCTCCAATCCCCACTGCCATGTCCCTCCTCAGCAAACCCTCCCCCAGAATGTGACAGATTGGAGAGAGGCCAGTCATTGCCTCATCAGAATTCAGCAGCATCCCTGCAGCACATGGGGGATGGAGGCAGCAAGCAGGGAGAAGGCAAGGCACACTCTGCCTTACACGTGCCTCTGCAGGCCTCTGCCCCCTCCATGGCATGGTCAAGATGCTGGCACAAGGCACAGACCGCAAATGGCTTGGAGGGGCAAGTGGACATGGACAACACTCGTAGCTCTGAGTTTGCATGCCAGCCCCTGCCAGCTGCAGCATTCAGGGCTTGGAAAGTGTAAGGGAGAGAATGGATGCACAGATTACTGAACTGTATGACCTGAGGCTCTGAGGCCAACAGCTCAGCCCCCAGGTTCCCTCTTCCCTTCCCAGTTCTGACTCAGTGTCAGCTCCTCTTCCTTACTTCTGTGCTCTCCCTCTGGGAGACTGGAACACACAGGGGAAAGGACAGAGGGGAATGGAAGGATCACTCATGCCAAAAATATTTACATGCTGACACGGGGACACAGACAGACACATAGATGCAGGATCTGTGCATCATTAGCCCAAGTGCTTTTGGCCAGGGGATTCCTCACGGTAGGTCCTACCGATAGAGCCAAATACTTGCCACCCTGCAGTCCTTTATGCAGTGGAGGAACTTGCTGGGGCACTTTTCTGTCACCTTTCTTGCTGGTACAGGTGGGAGCTGCAAAAGCAGATCAGGGCTTTGGCTGATTTCTATGTGGCAAGTTTACATGGACAGACAGAGCCAGTCACAGTATCACCTCTCTGTTAGCAACTGAAAAGACGTGCCATTCTCTTTCCCAGATGGGACCTTCAAGCTCAGCACAGTTCTACGGGCTAACAATGACCTATGGAAGCCCTGACATATACCTGCAACACCCAGTTTTACAAGAATCCTCCTGTTTAAGCACTAGGGTCTATGTGGCTTCAAGGTCAGAGAAGGTCAGATACATCAAGCCCTGTGCAACTGGTTAAGATTTCTTCCTATCTTGCTCTATCCCAGTCCTGGATCCTAGAGCTCTGACACTGTCTTTGTACCCATTTCTTCTATCTCAGACCTAACTGAGGTGTGAGTGCCAGGCTTTTCATCTCCTTCCCTTTGTGCTCCATCATACTGCATATCTTCTTGCCTGTTCAGCTGCCATCTCTCCTTCATGTCTCACCTGATCCTCAACCACAATACTGCCAGAGTCCCCAGTTTCCACCCTAGATTTGCTCCAGCCCAGCTCCCAGTTGCAGTCTCCATCTTCAGGGCTGATTCCCTGCCATGCCATTTCTTAGTACCAGCTTTCCAGCTGCATTCTCCCAGTCACTTTGAAGCAGCCAGCTGTGCTCTTCATTTTCAGATCTTTCCTCCCTTGGCATCATGACTTGGATCTCTCCTTTTTTTTTTCCCCAACTTCCTAGTCACTCCTTGTGCTCCCCTGAATTATGCTGCGACCAGTGTCAGCTCCCTTCTGAGGCTGTCCCTTACCAAGATGCTTACAAAAAGGCATGAATAAGGCTAGTCATGTGCTAAGACTTCTGTCCATTCAATGCTTTCTCATTATTTCATTGCACTCCTCACTCTGTCTGTCATCATCTGAGGGCTCTTGTCTTGAGCTATGATGGGGCTGCTTTCTGGCACACAAATATCCTTTCATTTGGAGCAGCCCATGACGGGGTCTCTTCAGCATGAGAAAAATTGTATATAAATAGTGCACAATGCACCTCACCCTTGTGATCACTGCAGGGACACAATTAATGAACAAGCCCATGGTGAGTAAAGATGCATTCAGACTGTGAATATCACAAGCATTTCAAAAAGTGTTCTGTGCTATCTTACCGCCATAGCCACGACTAGTGGCATTTACTTTCTCAGGGTCTTTCCACCAGCACTGTCTATGGCCCTCCAAACATCCATCAGCCTATTATGAAGCTCTTGGTTGCTATTACAAATAAATATTTGGATTAAGCAGTAATTTTTATTAATGTGGAGTGATGAAAGATGATTAAAAGAATCAGATACAGAAAAAAAGATCAAAATGCATCAACTGTTCCTCTCCCCAGTGATAGCACATTTGGCATTTGTTTTTCCTGCCCTGTGGCCATTTACAGAGGAGAAAGAGCAGGCCTTTTTGCCTAAAACAGCTGAACCACCATCCACCATGCACAAGACTTATCAGAGTCAGGATCAGAGCAAGTCCAAATTATTGCACATTAAAAAATATTTAACATTTTATTGTAGGGAGAGGGGTCATCCTCCCATTGCTTGGTGAACCGTCAAGCACATCCTGCCAGCAGCTGGAGAGCTAATTACAGCCCCACGCCTACCCCACGGGACCTCATTCCTTTTCCCAGAAATGGGGGAGAGGTTTCTGCTCCTACCAGTCTCCCCATGTAGGAATTTGGCTTGGTTTGTTTTTATGTTCTACATATACACAAACAGAGAGCTAAGACCTGGGAGTCCATCTGCAAGAAAAGAAAAAGAAAAAGGAAAAAAATAAAAGGGACATTATTAATGTGCATAAACTCCACTAAAATTTCAGTAGAAGTTTGTTCTGCCTCTTTGTTAACTTCTTTCCAGTTACGTTTTTAATGGATTTCCTCTTATTTTTAAAATTGTGTTCTCTAGGACAAAGTTAAGGAGAGAGGAACCCCAGTTACACAGGTTTAAGTGGTGCCTCAGGAGCACTTATCTTGCCCAGTGCTGGAGACACAGGCAAGACGAAGAAGTAGGTTTTGTAGAAAACGTTTTGAGGTTTGGAGGGAATCTGTGATCCCCTTCTGATGGATCTGAAGCAGATAGTTTAGGAAACCAGCAAGCGATGTGGGTAGGGTTCCTTCAGACATCCTTACCTTGACAAAAATGTGCAGATTTCTACAGAATGGTAATTGCTGTCCTTTTTCAGCCCCAACGACCTCTCAGGGGCCCCTCAAGTGCTGTCTCCTGGCATTATGCCATGTTATGAGCACATGCATCCCAGTTCACACACTTCTCACTGCAAAGTTTCTACCATTCCGCCATACAAACACCGTGACAATAGGCTACAGTGTGTAGGGAAGCACATATATCAGCATTGCAGATGAAAGAAAAAGGGGTGCCCAGATGTGCAAGTATCGTAATTCCAGCAGTATGGCTCACTGACCCTGACCCCAGTGCCTCAACGCAAGGGGTTTAACTGTCAAATAGGGCAGATCCTACTACCCTGAAGGGCAAGCAGGGGCAGAGGCAGTAATGGGGATTGCAGTATAGCAGCCAAAATACAGCCTCAGTCAAAGACTCAGATCTGTCCTCCCTGAGAACAAGCCAAGGGCTCTGCTCCCCTTCCTAGATGTCATTTGTGTATGGCAATCAGAGATCGTGGTTCCTCCCACTGGGACCAGCCGCAGGTGGTGCTCCAGGGAGAGGTTATAGCACCTCTGCAGACCAGTGAGTCCAACACAGTCATTGCCTCTTCATTGCCATCAGCCAAAAAGCTCACCATGCAACCTGCAGAGCAGAATGGGTCCTTAAGGGAAAGGGTATCTTCTCTGAGCCCTAGTGTGCATCCATGTCTGATGGAGAGCAGGAACAAGTGATCCCACCTCCCAGTAGGGTCCCAACATTGTTGTTTTCTTTGTTGTGCCTCAGTGCTATGCGCCTGGGATTTCAGGCAGGGATCAGCAAAGTGTTTAGCATAACCACTCTTCAATACCATCTCATTGAAAAATACTGTTGTACTGCATCAGCATATAGGGTTTTATTTGTATTAGATGACTGCCTCTGAGCCCACCACACAGTAGGAGGTTTTAATGTTATTGTTCTGCCTCAACGTCGTGAAACTGAATTTCTACACCTTTGTTTCTCTAGGTGTTGCCAATGCTCAGATGCAGAGAGGCTTTTTCCCTTATGCATTATGCACGGTTGCAGCCTGCAGTAGAGGCAATCAGAGCAGGTTAAAAGCAAATACAGCACTGCTTTGCCAAATCTATGCTTTAGGAACTGGAAATTGTTTACCATTAGTCACAAGCTCACATAGAAGCTATGATAAAATATTCTGTTAGCGCTACAGAGAGCTTGCTTTAATGGCTCAGCTGTGAGAACATTTGCAAATGTCATACATTGCATGCCTTCTTAGAAATAGATGTGTTTGCTGAATTTTCAAAGAGCTGGCTTAATAATATAAGTATTACATGGAGAGATGCCAATGTGACACTAGTGATTTAAGATTTTGAGCACATCAGGTTAAAAGCATGGACAGTGTGCATCCAAGCATATGAAGACCCTTCCAAGAGTCTAAGGCCAGGATACCATCAGATCATTTGGTAGGACCAGAGTTTTACATTTCCTTCTTCTCTCACTGTGAGCCCAATCCTTTGTGTTTGCTAGGAAAACAGGCTTCCAGAGAAAAAGAAATGCACATTTCCTTCACTGGTTGTTCCAGTGGCTAATCACTCTACCATGATAAATTCTGGCTTAATTCTGCATTGTATCTGTGTCTGCTGCCAGCCACAGGTCCTTGCTCTGTCCTTCCTGTGAAGTACCCAGAGATTTCTTTCCAGGGAGATGCTGCAACGAAAATAAAGTCACCTCATCATCTCCTTTCTGTGAAGAAAATGGACAGAGGTCTCTAAGCCTCATGATGCAAAGAATCTTCTCCAGGATGCTGGTTGGCAGAATTTAATGGGAAACATTCCTGAAGGACAAAGGAGTCCAGAAAGGCTGGACACTCTTCAAGTCCTCAAGTCACTTCTGTGCCTCCTTTCTCTGAGGACCAATGGCCCAAACTCACTCTGCAGGAAAGTGAAAAAGGAGCTGTAATTGCTATGCCACAGCCTGATCCAGCCCTTCTGTGCTGCAGGGCAATCTCTGTCACCATACCCACATCCTCAACCATGACCAAGTGTCTCCAGGAGGTGATGACCCATTTAGCACAAGTGACCTCTGATTCATTCTGGATCTGGAACAAGGTGTTCAAATGCATACTGTGTGAACAGGCTTGGTTTTCAAGGAACACAGGTCACTGTTATTATCTCAACTACCTCTTGTCTAGTCCCACATTCCTTTCTCAAACTAGCGAAAGATGCTTTGGATGTCACAGACCAGGTGGATTAAGGCATTGGGGTTACAGCTTTAAAAACATGTCCAGAAGAGATTCCCATGCCATTCATTTCTTCCCTTTACCTCCCCTTGCCACTGCTGTTCATCAACTCTATTTCTCTCCCAGCCTCAGATCTTTCGTGCAAGAACAGAATAAGACAGAAGTGAAGAAGAGCTGGGTGAGATTCACCTGTGTGGTAGATCACCTGGTATTCAGGTATGTCTCTGCTGCTAGCTATAGGATCTAAAATGTTAAAGTCAACAGTTGTCTCACAGCCCCTAGCATTGGCAGCAGGGTCAGGGCAGTGATCATCCCTCTGTACTTGGCACTGGTGAGGCTGCATCTCAAATCCTGTGTTCAGTTCTGGGCCCCTCACTATAAGAAAGCCATTGAGGTGCTGGAGCAGGTCCAGAAAAGGGCAACAAAGCTGGTGAAGGGTCTGGAGCATAAGTCTTGTGAGGAGCAGCAGGGGGAACGGGGATTATTTAGTCTAGAGAAGAGAAGGCTCAGGGGGACCTTATTGCTCTCTACAGCTACCTGAAAGGAGGTTGTAGCGAGGTGGGGGGTTGGTCTCTTCTCCCAAGCAACAAGTGATAGGAGAAGAGGTAACAGCCTCAAGCTGCACCAGGGGCAGTTTAGACTGGATATTAGGAAAAATTTCTTCACAGAGAGGGTGGCCAGGCATTGGAACAGGCTGCCCAGGGCAGTGGTGGAATCACTGTCCCTGGAAGTGTTCACAAACCGTGTAGATGAGGCCCTCAGTGACATGGTTTAGTGGTAGCCTTGGCAGTCCTGGGGTAAAGGTTGGACTTGATGATCTTAAAGGTCTTTTCCAACCTAGTTGATTCTATGATTCTACAATTCTATGATGCATATCCGTCCCACCATCCAGCCATCCCTACAAGTGTCCATGGCAGATGCAGATGACGCACACACAGCAGCACAGGCAGACCTGGGACACCGTGTAGTCACACTCAGATCAGGCGCAGGGAGCAGTGGGCTGCTGTGACTGTGGCCAAGCAGCCACCTGTGCCCACAATGCCACAGCCCTGCTGCCATGGTCCTCCGTGCACACAGGCATGCTCTGTTGGAGGTGCGAGAGGAGTGTCCTTTCAGCCCTTGGGCTTCAAAGTGGACGGGTGTTTTTCTGCAGGACTGCCATCAGGAGTTTTAGACAGGCTTCCCATTCATACAGAGGTCAATTAACATAGGCACCCTTGGTGGTATTTTCAGAAGCCCCCAGACACCAGAGGGCTTTGAAACACTGCCTGCAATCAGAGCTGGGCTCTGTGAATACCTGAACCCACACAGCAGCGCTGAATGCCAACTAGCCCCAGGTTTTGACAAACACTCATTTTGCCCTACTGTGCATATACCACCACCCCACAAGAAAGAAGGGTCGGTGTAATTAGGGTTGCCTAATTTGCTGGTTGCTGTATTATCCATGCCTAGAAGCTCCAGGCTGTTTTCTTCCTCACAGGCATGGTGATGAAAGCACAACACTGTGCAAGAGAGCAGTAGTGGCTGCAGGAGACAAGGAGACACTGTGACGTTAGAACCGGTTTTTTTTCACAGCCCAACCCCATTCCTCTATCCTTTGAAACATCCTTGCTGTGAGTGCCAAAAAGATAGCATCAGGAAAAACAACTGTCACTTGAATCTCATGGAGAAAAAGCCCAAACCTCCCATATCCTGTGTAAAGTTTACAAGGGGGAGGAGGGGAAGAAGGCCAAAACATCACTTGACTTGGCAGGTCTGCCTCTGGGAACCCAGAAGGATGTTTGACCTTCTCCAGACAAGCACGGCAGTCACCCTGCACTTCCAGAGAAAACCTCCACATTTCTGGGAAGTTTAGGGAAGGATTCAAAGGAGGCACTGAGCTCTCTCAACCAGGGAACAGGAGGACAGACTGCAAAAGAATTCCCTCCAAAGAAGCCTGGATGGGGAGAAAAGAAAAAAACTATTTTTCCCACACCGAGACTATACCCAGTTATTTGTGTTTCTGGACAAGAACTTTTTTGGGCAACACTCTTGGTTGGGCTTTGTCAGAACAAGAAGGAAGACCAGATGAAACATGAACACTTCCCTCTCTAAGGCGGCAATCAGACAGCCCCCAGCACAGACAAGAGCTGCCTTTTCTTTTGCAGTGATGAGCTGTCAGAAAATGCTCCCAATGCAGATTTTGTACCAGCCATCAGGATGCTGAATGAAAGGGACATTTAGAGTGAGCTCAGGCATGGGACAAATTATGCTAATGATAAATCCATCCCCTGTTGCTGGACGGACATGGATGTCCACAGCTAAAACAAACAAATGGTCCAGGCAAGCTGACAGGCTTGTTTAGATTCTGCTTGGGATAAATCACAGTGCCCTTTGATCCCATGATGTTTTTGGCGCCTGTGTTGCTGTCTAGCAGCAGGGTATATTTTTCTATCCCAAGGAGCAAGTGGATGCAGCTGCCTATAGCTGATTTATAGTAGGAAGTGATTAACAGGAAATCAAAGCTTCTCACACAGTAAAAATTGCTGTCTTTTCACCTCCACCATCAGTGCAATGATTAGAGCTCTGGGGACTTTGGTTGGGAAGATCAGCAAAGTGTTTTGTTCTTAGCATAAATCACTTTCTGCCATGACTCACAAAGTATGCTCACAGGGGGCTGCACCTGACTGTACATCCTGATGCATGGGCATGGACCGCATTTGCATTCAGTCCCATTCCATGAATTTGAAATTTACTTTTCTGTGCTCTCTGTAGCAATGCAGGATCAGTTCTAGATTTGTATTTCATCTATTATTCGTGTCATTGCTTAGGATTTGGGTGTCCTACACAACTTGTAGCTCAGAATGGGTGTGAGTGCTGTGGAGGAATTGGCCCTGGCCACGTATCCCCACAAGCTTTGTCAGGCAAGACTGGCTTTTGCCAAATATCTGAAGCATGGAGCAAAATGAGGGCTACAATCAAGAATACTAGACCCTACCAAAGAATGCTTATCGCTAATGACGGCTCCAAATTACCACACATGTGATTTAGGAGTTGGTTACTGTTTGCAGTTTCTGATAACTGCTCACATCAGCCTCAGAAGCCAACAAAGCACTTGTTTATTACTGCAAATACTTGAGACCCTGTGGGACATTCAGCAAAGATCTCTGAGTTTCTAAGAGAAGATTTGGCTCCTGATGCATCCACTGTGACTGCAAAACTGAGCCAAACTAGGAGGATTTGCCATCAGCATAATCAAAAACATAGTGAAAGGGAAGGATGGGATTAAGACTTGGCTGCTGGCAAGCATATGTCACTTCAATTAATTGTGCGGAAATTTCTATGCTCAAGATAGTGACAAAAATCAAATAAAAGAAGTGTGAAAACTAAGCTCTGGAGCACATGCCTGGTTAGTTAAATATAGAGATGTGTGCACACAAACACACAAGTCCATACTGCATGTTTGTTAATGTTTATTAATATAAATAAAAGTCCTAGTGTTATCTAGTGAGCATCAGGCCTCCCACTCAAAACATTAGAAAAGCCAGCTATAGTCCCCTGGCTGCTCCTCCTTGCATCCCCAGGATCAAGCTCCTAGGGTGAATTTTCAGCCACCCTGACATCTCCACAGGCAGCCCTTCTTTCTCTTAACCTGTGGCCTCCAACAGCTCACATCTACACAGCATTCCCCATGCACAGCAGTAGAGCAGCAGGTCTATTTCTCTCAAATTTGTCTGGGTTTTCCTTTCTGTTTTGTCCCCCAGGCACAGGCTGCCCCCAGAGGGAGGGTACTAAAACCTGAGGAGAAGCTCAGTTTTTTGGTGGAACTCCTGAAAACTGCCTTCTAGGTAGAGTGCTGAAGCCCTAGACTAGTTTAGGGCATAGAAGACATCACAGGAGAGATGTGGGGGAGCTGGGAGGCGGCAATGATCTTTTACTATGAATAGAAAGGCAGGGTAGAGAACAAGTGTGGCACATTGGCAAATGCACCCTTAGAGGAATGAGACCACATGCAGAAGCACCAGGGTAAGGAGCATTTATAACCACATCCCTGGCATGGCCTTGACATCACTGAGATGTAGGAACTTACCCAGCTGGTGAAGCAGCACCACCAATTTCATTTTGCAGATCAAGCTTTAGCAAAATCCCAGCCAGCAGGAGCTAGAATAAGACAACATGCAGTTACAAAGCAGCAAACATGGTCCAGTGACCCCAGTTGCATGGGAAGACTGGGAAATGCACTGAGCCATTGCCATTGGTGCAGAACTCAAAAAGCATCCTGTACATCTGGGGGGAAAATTCGATAGTACAAGCACAGGAAAACAGAGGTAGGTCTTTTTGCAGAGAAGGCGGGATCTGTCCCTACCTGAAGGCAGCAGAGGCTCTGGAAAGCATTATGAAGTACAATGTGCTCCATCTTTCTTCTAGGCATTTAGTGGTTTGCTGCAATTAAGGCAGCAAGTCTCTCTTTTTATTTTTGCAAACCACTTTCTTTGTAGTCGATATTTGGTCTTGGGAAGCTTTTTTGTGATCATTGCAATAAGTTACATTTATTGACAGCAGTAGAAAAGATTGAAAACAACTCAGCAAAACAGGATTATTTCTCCAGCACAATAATGACAGGGATTTGAGAAATCTTGCCCCTGCGCTTTATCTTTCATCAACATGAGACCAAAGGTCTTTCAGCCTGAGATAATTCCAGAAGAGAAAATTGCAGCAGAAAGCCCTTTTCATGTCTTGCAAGAATCGCCTGTGAAAAGATCTTTCCTCTAGAAAGACTGCTTGGTCTTTCTTCCCTGATACATCCCCCTCCCACTGACAATATTGTCTTTCAAAACATATAGTATGTTTATTTGATCTTCCTTTATTTTAACTGGAGATCTGATTTCTTTCCTGATTGGGTGTGATACATTTAATTAACAGAAAAACCCCAGCTCTAATAAACATCAACCTCATTCATCCTCATGACTTTGTAAACAACGCTGTGGTGGTGGGTAGATAGAGGCATCCTGTTTTTCCCTCTCCGTATCAGATGAGGCCAAACAAGCAGGAAGATAATCATGTCTTTAGGGTGGAAAAAAAACCACAATTTTTTTATAGACCAACACATATTTCCCCTCTGAACTACATGGCAACGTGGCCAGCATGAAGCTACGATGGGGATAGGAAATGAACAATCAGCCCCTCTTCCAGGACTCTTCTGGGCTTGTTCTGATCAACAGATCTGCATCCTTTTAGCCTCTTCGGCATGATTCCAAAATTAAAGAGAACAGAACAACTGCAAAACAGCCCTGAGACTCCATCCAGTTCTCACAAACACATGCAAGTACATGTATTTACTGAGCAACAATTCAAGCACTCTGATTGTATTTTATAGCTTTCTTCCATGACAGTCCTGAAGCAGACAGGCAGACAGCACTTGCCAGCTTTGCCTTCGTAGAAATACCTTTTTAAAAGCTTCTCAAGACACAATAGGTGTGATGGTATCTGAGATTAAATAAACTAAATTTTAGTGTCTATATGTGAGGTAGGTGTCTAAAACCCTGTTATTACATCTTAAACACTAAAAACCCTAGATTTGTTATAGATTGACATGTTAAAATATAAGGTAACATTGCTGAGACAAGGATGAGGACAGCAAGTCAGCAATCAGTATCTCCAAATGGTGAAACAGCATTAAGATAGACACTGGGAACTAAAGCAGATTCGACAAGAGGACACCTAAGAATAACTGGAGACTGTTGAGGCAAAGCAATTTTGCCTACTATTTTGAGAGGTTTTCATTCACATTGAAAAAAAAGCCGTCCATTTGGAAGATTGTAAGAGACCTTGTATTCCAGCCATAAATCCTTCTGCTGTACCTAAGAGACATGACTCTTGAAGAGGTTAAGTTCTTGGTAAGTAAAGTTCTTAGCAAGCAATCTTTTCCCACTGAGTTGGCCTCTTCAAGTTTCTATTTGTGCTGCTAATGAGGTTCCCACAATCTCCAGGAAGCTGGTCTGAGTTCTAATTAAACAAGTCTTGAGGAACTATTCTGCCAAAGTAAGCGCTGGATCTGCCCACCCCATTGACTGAGTCATGCAGGCTGGATCCATGCAGGCTGGAAATGTAAATCATATATTGACATGGAGAGTTATAGTCTCCAGTGAGGGTGCTTTCTACAGCTGCAGCATTTATTAAACTTCTGCCATCATCCAAAAACAACACTCATAACTTGGACAGTCCCCAAGGCTAGAGAGTCTTCCAGGGCTCTTCTGGCCATGTTCTGGTCAGGAGATCTGGGCTCCTCTGACCTCTTGAACATGGTTCCAGGTGTTAAGAAAATGTAACTCTGAGACTTTATCCAGTCCTTTACACAAAATACATGTGCACATACATTTACTAGTGTTAAAATATTCTCATGTAGCTGCAGTATTCCATAAACAACCATGGCATATACATGAGGACTACAAATGCCAGCTTGGACTTAGGAGCAACATGTCTCCATGGATTTTCCAATTCTTTTTAGTATTTATTATATGTATTATTATCTAAACCACTTAAATTGATGACTTCCAAAATGCTTTCGCTCATTCCAAATCAAAATGCCAAGCTACCCATTCAATGGAATTCACAACTTGAGTGTCACTCTAAGAAAAGGGGCTGGTTGAAGAACACAAAACCAGCTTCTGTTCCACTCCCATAAGAAACACTTTTTGACAGTGTTTTGTGTCAGGTTCTGATGAGGGCCAGCAAAGAGCAGAGAGCAAAGTAACTCTCTAAGGACACATGTAGCAGAGACAAGATTAGTGTCTGTTCATCCCAGGCCAATACAAACGATTCAGCCTGTGAGCACTCAGGCATGTGACATTGTCTGCAGGCTCTGACCAGACAATGAAGGTTTTCCAGCCAGTGCTGTGAGAAAATCCCTGTCTCCAACCTCTCCATCCAGATTGAGGAAAAGCAAGCTTCACACAGGCTGCATGACATAAAAAAACATAAAATAAAAAAAAACCAAACCAGCCTGTGCATCTATTTTAAAGGGAGATGTTAAACAAGACCAGTGATGGTGGAAAATGTGTTCAGTTTCCTAATTATACCCTTTCTCGGCCATGCCCATGTTATGCAGCTGGAAACATGTTCACCCCAGCTGGGGCTGACACGGGAGAACAAAGGAGAAAGTTCATATCATCTCTTCTTTCCTCTATACTAACTCAGAAAGTCTGTGCCTGGCCCAGGCCTTGAGCAAAGATAAGTCCAGGCTGTAGAGATGGTGACCTCCACACATTTGTGGTTCCAGATCCCACATGGCACAGATCTGGTCAGACGGCAAAGCACACTGGAGCATCTCTCCAAGCTTGTATACCTGGGCACCAGGACATGGGAGGAGGAATTGTCTGGTGCACACTACAAGGTCTCATTACCACACGGAAAGAAACTGTTACAAGCACCTAAGATCAAGAACTCCCTGGAAGGCATGAGCAGAGAGGCTGAGCCATCCCTTGCTGTCAGCACTGACTTCACGTTCAAACTGAGTCTTCATGTCTGTAGATCTGAATCAGTGGCAAACGTTACCAGGACTCAGCCTTGGAAATGTGCTACCGGATAACAGCAGCAACTGAGGAGCCGAGAGGCACAATGCTGAGCATGAAGAAAGGCAGGTTGTTCAACCCAGTTTCTCCACAACCTTCATATTCCCAATCCAGGACCCACTGGCATCAGTGGATGGACTCCCAAGGAGTTGGCCAGGGCTTGAATTGAGCCCTTTAGGAACCAAGACAAAAGACCAAGTGTCTGACTTTAACTGATGACCCATCCATCACCACAGCCCAAACTCCTCTTGACAAGTAGAGGGAAAACCCCACAAATTAAGCAACCATCACCTGCCTTCTCCTCTCTTGCTGATTGTAAAGGAGAACTTTTGACCTTTCTGCCTCATACATCACAGCTTGGCAGGACCTGGTTGCTCACCCTGGCTGAACTGTGCCACGCAGGTAGCCCCATACAAGAGGTGTCTTTCACATGCTAAATGATCCTTTCCCCCTCCTCCTTTGCTCTAGTGAGAGGAACAATGGCACAGTTCCATGGCAGAAGGAGGAGGCTCTCATTAGGAGCCTCTCGTTAGTGATGAAAGACTGGTGGGATCATCCCACTCTCTTCTTTGCTTCGTACTGATTTCCGGAAGAGGCTGGTGGGAAATGTAAGTCTTATCCTGAAGGGCTCTTTCCTCCCAAGCAGCAGCAAACTCACTTGCACAGGACATGGTTAAGATGCTGTCAGTGGGGCTTGGGGACAATAAAAGGCTGCATAGGACTGGGCACTTCACAGGGAGCCAGTAGCACCCTATGACAGGGTGGGAATTCAGAGAGCTTTTCAAGGACTTGAGGCAGGCTTTGAAACCCTTAAGTTTGCCCTGCATTTGTGGGGTCAATTGCATGCCAGGCAGAGTGGCTGGGGTAAGCCCCCTGCAGCACAAAGGTCAGTAATGCCTGTGTGATGGTGCTTGGGCTGCAAGCCACTGGGTGCCTTTGAGATGTGTACATGGAGGCATGGCTCCTTGGCAAAAAAAATGAGCTCTTCCTCCAGTAGTGCCCATGTCTAAGAGAACACTGCTCTGCTGTTAACTAAAGAAGAGTGCTTTAAAAACCACTGAAACAGATAAGATGACATAAGGAGCCCGTAATTACCAGGGAAGGCAAAAACATGCAGCCAGCTGACTGCAAAACAGGGAATGTGATGTAAAGTCATTCCTACATGTCTACATCAAAGTATTGTCCAAAGGTAACATCCACATGCCCCGTTACCCCATCAGGAACAGACAAATTGTTGAACAGATGCCACCAGTCATGTTATTATGCAGAGAATGCCTTGCTTGGTTTGAATTCAGGATGAACTGCTGGAGGAACAAATACCATTATAAAAAACCCACAGATTTAACACAAGTGTGTAGTAACCACTGCATCATCATGGTGCCTTTCTGTGGCTCAGAGACTGTCTCTCAGACAAGGAGACAAATCTCACAGAAGAAAATGCTGCAGGTGATGCTGAAAAGGTATTTCAAGCTTTGCTACAGAATGCGTGTCGCAGCTCTCAAAGAGAGCCCAGTGCACCAAGGCCACACTCCCACCTTGGAGCTCCTGATAGGTCCTTGCTCTCAAAAAGGTCACAGTCAATCATCGCTCCTGTATACAAAAATAATCCACCACCAAAGGCTGGACATGAGCAGAAACTCTGGGCTGTTTTCTCCCCACAGACCATTTCCCCGGCTGGGTGGCACCGAGTTATGTGGCAAGCGTGGGGTTTCTGCTCCCCAAGAGAAAGCCCCTGTCAGATTTATTCACATATTTATTTGGTGGTCTGGAGCAAGTAGCCCTGTCAGTGCCCAGTTCCTCACCCTTTCCTGGGGATGGCAGCCTTGCTATGCTCTGGGAGTCCTTGGCAGGCATTTCACCTCTCCTACAAGGGCTGTGATGATAGCGCATAAGATGGAGAGATGTCAGATCATCTCCAAATTGATCATCACCCCTTCAGCTAGCTTTTTATTGTGGCAACTGAACTCAAACGTGGCTTAAAAGACAGTGTGTTGCACTACAGACCAGTGAAACAGTGACAAAATTTCATCAGTGTGCTTGGTCTTACACGTTGAAATCATTCTGCTTTGTATCTCGGCTTAATCTGTACCTATAAATGTGGGAACCAATGCCTGAAAACCAAAAGAAGGCAAAATTAAGGGAACCCAAAATGAATATCTCAGTATTTTTAAAATGTTGAATTTTTATAGCAATTGTACAAGCTAGACTGGCTCTATTCATGACCCTTACACCCAGACCATGATCATATCAGCCCTCTGATATCCTCTGCAGAGCTTCATGTCCAAGCGAACATCCTGCTCTTGTCAGCTCACCTCAGCCTCGCTCAGCCAGTCCTGCAGCAGCACGTCCCAACATGTTCCACTGGCTGCTCCACCAGCAAGAGCCAGCCTGGCCTCAGAGCTGTGGTGTTCATTTAACATGCCTTCACTTCCCCAGGAATACATGTGTCTTTGCAGCCTCCTCGGAGAGCTTCACAGCCCTTGAAGGGAGGAAGCAGGCTGCTGTGTGGAAAGGGCGTAATCCCCATTTTTAAGACCTTCCCTGCAACTGCAGACAGTTCACTTGTATGATTTACACCCTGTGCTTTCCCAAAACAAGCACTTCAAGCACTTGTATGGGCTAAAGGCAGTGGGGAAGGGAAGAGCATCCCTGAGCATGGTGAGGAAATTCAAGATTGCTGGATTACCTTTGCAGGTTCACTTGAATAAAGAGGCAGTGTGCTCCAAGCAGGAACCCATCCAGCTTTCCCAACCAGAGCGGCTGCGATACGAGATGCAGTGTCATTGTGGGAAAGGGAGGGAGCTGCTGGGAGCAGCAGCCCAAGGGCACCCTGGCCCCTCTCTGCAGGAGGCTACTGCTCTAAAAAAGCTTTGCTGGTCATTAATTTTCTAATTAATGACGTTTGGGTTCTGTCTGCAGCCCTGCAGTGCCACGGCACCTTTGGTCAGACCCTGTCCCACAGTGTGGCATGAGGGACTACTTCCACTACTACCAGGCCCCTACATGTTCCTGCAAGAGGTCTGAATGCCTCCACCAAGTTGCTGACCCTTGTGGGCTAGATTAGTGTAAAATACAGTTTTCAACCAGATAAAGATGGCTCCAAACACATTTCTGAGGCTGGTTCTTTCAGTACATCTGTCCTCTTAGCCTTCTTCCTCAGTTTTGAAACCAAACAGGTCTTCAGCCAAAAGCTGTCCTGCTCTACAGCCACCTACTGAACACCACAGCCAGATCCTCACCTTCCCATCCAGATCTGCTGGGTTAACCACAGCTCCATGTTTCTCAAGCCAGCCCAGACCACCAGCACCCATCAGTGTGCCCCACAGCTGGGTGGAAAGCCCTGGTAACACTGCTATCTGCTGCAGGGTAAATGTCAGTCCTTAAACTATGAGTCACTCACATACTAAAATCTGACTCTCTATGCAATGGTTTTTGCAAGCACTTCCACTAGAGCTAACATGGAAGGAAGAAAATAAGCAAAGCAAAGAAATCCCAGATCCAGTTGTTGTCAAACACAGGATAAACGCTTTTTTGTTTCAGTCATATTTGAATCTTCTGAGATACTTGTGCCAGCTATTTTGACTGCTCAACGTCAAATTATATTTAAGGCCTGTAGGGAACTTGCCACTTTTTTTATCAGGGATGATCAAAAAAGTGGCAAGAAAACAAACTGTCTGTAATTGGGTTTTGGCTAAGAGGGAGAAATAAAACCTGGAGACCAATCTCCTTAACTGGAAAAGCAAACCAGAACCTGCTGACAGAACCCTCATTTCTGAGATGTTCAAAACCCATGGTCAGGACCAGCTCCCTGTTTCACAGCTCAGGCGATGGCGCGTTTGAAGGCGAAGAGCCACGCAGAGCTGAGGGCACTACCCAAGCATTGCCTCCCTGCAGGATCACACCTTCCAGGCTGCATCACCAGAGCTGCAGATGAAAGAGCTGAGCTTGCAGCTGGGCAAAAAGGTTTGTATAAACATTCGGTGCCTTCTTCAGGGGGGCCGTTTCATCCCTCAATCTGATAAATGTGTAGAGGGACAACCTGGGATGTTGCCCTCCAGCTGAAACCTCCTTTTTCAAGTCCAGGGCTGCTGAGCTGAACTTGTATCAACCGCTTGGTAACAGTGGTGTATGCAGGCTGTAAGGATCCAGTAAGGGCAAATCCGTGGTCTGCAGCAGATCTGTGCCCTGAAAAATGATACGATCCTCAATGAAACACAGGAAAAAGAGGAAAACAGTTTGGTGAAAGAAGATGAAGAAATCTGAAAAACATGAGGGCCTGGCTAAGCAGGAGAGAAACGTTTATTGCCGTATGCAGAAAAGACAGCATTGAGCAGAGAAATGGCTGATGAGGTCCCCTAAGCTTCATGCAAATAGTTGTTCCCATCACCTTCTAGCGAGGGACCCTCGGGGTGTGGAAGAAAATCAAACAGTGGTGACAGCGACAGTGGAGCTATTTCCACTGTGAGGAGTTTGGCGCTCAGTTCGTACAAAGGAGAAAAAATCACTGGCTTTATGGGCTCAAAAAGATGCACAAAAATTTTCACGTGCCTAAAAAATAACCGCCCAAGGAGCTCTGCCCAGTCCCTCCATGTCTATGAACATGGCATTTTTGCATAAATTCTGCATTTAAAAAGACCCTGCACTATTGCATTCAGGTCCCTCTTTTGAAGTATTGCCAGGGGTTACGGGTGTTACCAGCAGCTCACCACCATGATCAAGAGAAGCAGCTTCCAGCACTGATTTTTGAAAGCCTGAAAGGTATTTGATACCTTGTCTAATGCTCCCAGTCCCCCAAACTCCATGCTCCTTGAAAGAGAAACATCTGTTCCCTCGGGACTTTCACTCCATGTCATATGGCCACCGCTAAGTGCCTGTCCCAAGGCACAGTAAGGGTCCCACTGCTAGAGGGCTGGGAGCCCTTCTGACCATGGGGGTCCCAGGCAAGATGAAAGGCGTGTGTGTTTTCCCAGGTGATTCCAATAGCATCCCAAAGCCCAGGCTTTCTCACTCTGTCTTTAGCCTCAAAACAAACAAACTGGTGCCAATTTGAATACACCGAGGGCTGACTGATGTGAGCCTCTTATGTTTTCACAGTCAGCAGCCAACTGGAATTCAAAGGGGAAGGGAAAAGAAAATAATAATAGCAGATTGATAAGATTCCTCAACCTTTTCTGGGAAACAGGGCTTTAAGTCCCAGTGCAAAAAGCGGGCCCAGAGAAGCCAGGGCTGTTCCAGCACAAGAATATCAAAGCAAAAACGAGGGGAGTTGTCCCAGCAGGGATCAGCGAGATTGCGGCTTGCTTTCTCTTTACTCCTGCTGCACCAGATAAGGGCACATTTTGGGGACATTTAGATCCCTGGGGCTGGAGCACCATCCATCAACCCACCAAAGCCAGAGCTTCCAGGGCTCTATCTGCAAGCCTCAAACATCTCAGGTCAGGAGGATGTTCCCATTGGAGCACATTGGTCTTTGTTCATCTGTGTTGGTATTTCTTCTGATTGCTCAGAGGGTGCTGGGTGCTTTCAGGCTCTCCGGCAGATACCACTGGAGGAAAAGGGACATGGGGACACCGACTGCCATTTCCAGCAGTGCAGGTGGAAGACTGTCAGTGTGTGATTGCTCCAGGAGCTGCTCCCTGAACAGCTCACAGTCCCAGTCTTTTCCCATCACATGAAGTGAAATCCATCAGCTTTCCCAACCTGCTACACGGCTCAGAGATCAGTGTTTCTGTTTCAGACCTAAGGACAGGCTTACGTGCTCAGAAACTTCTCTCCCACAACCTGCCATGCAATTATACGATCTGAGCAAAATAAAGGCTTCTCTGGCAAATCTTTCTTCAATCACAACCTTCAGGAGTAGGAGCAAAGTGGGATTAAGCAGGAGAGAGTGGCTGCATGCTGCACACCAGGTCTGCATGCAGGGAAGGGTCATCAGGAGCTCGGATTCAGAAGCACTCTGACACCTGATGGGTTCCTCCCAGAGAGGAGAGGAAGGAGAGGCCACCAGACAGACAGGAAAGGGACAAGGAGCTAAGGAGCAAAGAGACAAGCTGTCAGGCGCTTAACAAGGAGGTGAAGACTTAGAAGCAAAGGACAGAGTCTCATTGTCGATTGGAAATGCCTGGTAGGCAGGAGGGGAAGGGTGCGGAAGCAGAGACAGGCTGGCAAGATGGGGATATAATTAACTGGCTATCAGTTCCCCTAATAAGAGTGTGCTGGGCTGGCAGCCCGTTGGCTCCTTGCTGACCTGCATAAGCTTCGTGGGCTCTTTGAAGTCGGCTGCCTGCGGGGCTGGGACACACACAAACACGTCCCATCGCGGTGATGGCACACATCGTGCTGGCTGCAGAGCTGAGGGGATTATAAAGCAGTATGATTAGTCCCTGGAAATCCCTGCGTGTGTTTTGGCTGATGGCAACCGCTCTGATAAGGCATAAAGAGAAGGGGACCCGCTGGGCAAATGTGCTCTTACTGACTCCTGCCCTGGCTGCAAAGTGAATCGGCCTCAGCAGCATCTCTGAGGCTGGGAATTTCTGCTTGTCCCCTTGCTAGTCCCCGTCTTGCCTTGTCAGACCCAGTTTTGGCAGGGAGAGGAATTCAGTGCGTATCTTAAATCTCTGAATCGTGGAGTTGTTAAGAGAAGCACATTATTGGAAAGAAAATTGGAAAGCCTGAACCAAATCTACCTCAGAGGTCTAAAAACAAAGAGGAGTAAAAAGGTCCCATGTTAAATGTAAGCCTTTGGTGACTCTAAAGCTCACCTTTGTTTTTGTAGGGTGCTGCAGGGCTACAATCCCACCCACAGGACTGATACTGCAGGTGTCCACACAGCCATGCAGCCTCTCATTCAGACTGTGGCTGCATTCAGCTCCATGACTGCAAACGCAAGCCCTGAAGACCTACGAACTCTTTACAGGGATGGCTGAGAATCACCCAGCTCTGCTATAGATAGGAAGGAAAGAAGGACATTGAAGATATGTTCTCTCATGTGGTGGCAGGGCTGCTTCAGCTGAGTCCCCCAGCCCCAGCCCACCAGTTCTGCCCACTGCAGGGCATCTGGACATGCAGCTCCTCTCAGAGAATGGATGTGGTCTGGGGGGGAAAGCCTCATTCAGGAGGGGAAAAAAAGAGGGATTTTATCACCTGGATGATCTCCACAATCCACTAGCATGACAAAAAGGCAGAAGTGAGCAGCTGGAAAGACAGTCTTTAAGGGAGTGTTAATAGAGTTGTGAAACAACAGCCTAAGGGGATGTGTCCCTTCATCACAATTCATTGCCCATCAGGAACAGGGGACATTTCTCTCGATCAGCTCTAGTCAAGGGTGAAATTTCTGACATGTCTTTACAAGGCAGCCTTGTCCTGCAACATCAGTCTGTGGAGGCAGTCGGGGAGCGGGGACACAAGCCACCCACAGCAGAACAGCATGGTTTGGATCATGCTCTACTGAAAGATCAGCAGTACAACACGGAAAACAATTAAAAAATGACAATGACAGACGACTTCACCCCGTCTGGAAAGCCTGCTCGCCCTTCCCAGGGCCAACCTCTGCCCTGGGGACCCAGCCTCCAGCTTGCAACCCACTTCCAGCGGGGAGTCCCCCTCCTGCCAGCCACATTCTGTGGGCTCCCTTGTACATTCTGCAAACCTTGCTTGGGGTTGCAAGCCTTTGTCTGGGAGAGTCACGGGCCACAGCTTTCAGCACAGGGCAGACTTGCTTTGATGTTACCGAAAGGGAACACAAATATGGTCTGCAAATGTAGCCATCTAGGAAAGTATCCACTTTTGTTTCCTAAAAATCAGCATCCTCCAGCATCCAGTCTAATAGCAAATGTTATTCCGCATTTTGAGCCAGCCCAGATCTAATAATTTATGACAAAATAATTCATCTCCCTCACTCTGCCCAGTAAATGCTCCCAATATGTCATTTCAGTGTCAAACTTCCCAGAGTCATTACCCTCCCCAGCATCAGACTCCACGGCGACGTGCAGGGTAGCCTGAGCCAGAAACTCCTGCCACAGTCAGCAAACAAGCATGTTTTACATTAGGCATATTAAGAAGAACAGTCCTATTGCAAGAAATATTAAATTACAGGAAAACAGCAAGGAGAAAGATTCAACCCTGGATATACACAGAGGAACACAGGACCAACCCTAGATTTAAAGCATGCGGAAGCACATTATAATTTCTTCAGTCTATTTGAGCTGTCTAAAGTTACAGACACAGTTATGGTTGTGTTTCACAACTCCAGGGACAGATGGCAAACTCACTCTTATGTTATCTCCTCTGCTTCTCAGGACAGTCATGTTATGCTATGAAGTCACTTACCCCATGACTCTAAAAAGGGAAATCCTCTGTGGTCCCACACTAGAGCTCAACAGAGCAGCACAGCCTTGCTGAAGAAATGTGTGTCTGTGTGCGTGAGAGTGCATTTGTGTGTGTAGGTGTTACCTGACACATCTGCCAGGCAGCAGCCCAGGGCTGCAAGGTTTCTTGCCTGTGGCACAGCACCAGTGTTGCAAACCTTGCACTCAGACCCCAATAAATCAGTCCTGTCTCCTCACCTGGGCAGACTCCAGCTGCCTCACAGTCACTTGCCCTCCCCAGCTATTTTCCCCCAATCCTTGCAGACCATTCACAAGGAGGCACACATGATTTTCCTCCCTTCCAGGCCTTTCCCAGCTCCTGTCAGCTGTAGTACTTGGAAAAAATGTGAGATTCCCCAGCCAGGGTTACTAATACCAGTACAAAACTTAAAAACACCTGCACTTCTGCATCATTGTCTTGCTGCCTGGGATGGCTCAGCACAAGCAATGCTCAGGGCATTGTGAGGCAAGACCCCTCACGTCAGCAAAGCAAAAAGCTGAAAGCAACACTGGGAAAAACAGGAAGAGAAGGTGAAGTTCCCGAAGACTGGAAGAAGGGCAATATAACCCCCGTTTTCAAGAAGGGGAAGGCAGAAGACCCAGGGAACTACAGACCAGTCAGCCTCACCTCTGTGCCTGGCAAAATCTTGGAGCAGATTCTCCTGGAAAACATGCTAAGGCACATGAAAAACAACGAGGTGGTTGGTGACAGCCAACATGGCTTCACTAAGGGGAAATCCTGCCTGACCAATTTGGTGGCCTTCTATGATGGAGCCACGGAACTGATGGACAGGGGCAGAGCAGTTGATGTCATCTACCTGGACTTGTGCAAAGCGTTCGACACTGTCCCGCATGACATCCTTGTCTCTAAATTGGAGAGACATCAATTTGATAGATGGACCACTCGGTGTATAAAGAACTGGCTCTATGGCCGCACGCAAAGAGTTGTGGTAAATGGCTCGATGTCCAGTTGGAAACCTGTAACGAGTGGTGTCCCTCAGGGATCGGTGTTGGGACCGGTCCTGTTCAACATCTTTGTCAGCGACATGGACAGTGGGATTGAGTGCGCCCTCAGCAAGTTTGCCAACAACACCAAGTTGTGTGGTTCGGTTGATAGGCTGGAGGGAAGGGATGCCATCCAGAGGGACCTTGACATGCTTGTGAAGTGGGCCGATGCCAACCTTATGAAGTTTAACCAAGCCAAGTGTAAGGTCCTACACCTGGGTCGGGGCAACCCCAGGCACTGCTACAGGTTGGGCAGAGAAGAGATTCAGAGCAGCCCTGCAGAGAAGGACTTGGGGGTGTTGGTTGACGAGAAGCTTAACATGAGCCGGCAGTGTGCGCTTGCAGCCCAGAAAGCCAACCGTATCCTGGGTTGCATCAAAAGAAGCGTGACCAGCAGGTCAAAGGAGGTGATCCTGCCCCTCTACTCTGCTCTCGTGAGACCTCACTTGGAGTACTGTGTACAGTTCTGGTGTCCTCAACATAAAAAGGACATGGAGCTGTTGGAGTGAGTCCAGAGGAGGGCCACGAGGATGATAAGAGGGCTGGAGCACCTCCCGTATGAAGACAGGCTGAGAGAGTTGGGGCTGTTCAGCCTGGAGAAGAGAAGGCTGCGTGGAGACCTCATAGCAGCCTTCCAGTATCTGAAGGGGGCCTACAAGGATGCTGGGGAGGGACTCTTCCTTAGGGACTGTAGTGGTAGGACAAGGGGTAATGGGTTCAAACTTAAACAGGGGAAGTTTAGATTAGATATAAGGAAGAAGTTCTTTACAGTGAGGGTGGTGAAGCACTGGAATGGGTTGCCCAGGGAGGTTGTGGATGCTCCATCCCTGACAGTGTTCAAGGCCAGGTTGGACAGAGCCTTGGGCAACATGGTCTAGGGTGAGGTGTCCCTGCCCATGGCAGGGGGGTTGGAACTAGATGATCTTAAGGTCCTTTCCAACCCTTACTATTCTATGATTCTATGATTCTATGATTTTCAGGGTGGTGACTAACGAAGGCATAGCAATCAGCAAAATCAGGATCTGATCAGGTGGCCATTCCCTGCACACAGCTTCACCCACAGCAGATGCTAATGTTGCTGGAGCTATTCTGTTGGTTTATAACTTTGTATGGACATTTTGCACTTTATAAACTTAATCGAGGTCTACAGGAGGCCACATAGTTCTCTGTTTTGGCCAAGGTGGCTCTACAGAGCCTACGGAAGCTAAGGGTTAGGAAAACCCTGCACAACTGCTGTGTAGCATATTCACTTAGCAGCAAGAGATCACAATGATCCCTTCTCATCTGGAGCTTGTCCAGAGCCAAGGTGGACCCAGGGCTGCAGCAGCCAGATTAAAATAGTGACGGAACTATTGAAAGGCTCAGAAACGCTGGACAGGGTAGTTTGGCTCCTTGTAAGGAAACTTCAGATCCTCCTCCAGATCCAGATTTTCTTCAAAACTTGAGCGTTCTTAGATCTGAAGGTCTGGCTTGGCTTTTTCTCTGCTGCTAACAGCATTCAGTGTGAAATGTACAGCATGCTGGAGAGTGCTAATGCCTTGCAGACCTGGGCTGTGTCATTCCCCAGTGTTATTTATACAAAACTATTTAAAAACACAGGGTAAAACTTGTAGCAGTGCCTATGTGGAATATTCATTTTATCTATTTTTATCCATCTACAAGCTGCATGCCTTACAATAGACACCCAATTTAGAGATAACTGAAGTCTTCAAGGTTCCTCTGCAATCAAAGGGCAGATACAAGACTCTCTAGCAGGTCTATCCTAACCTGGACACTCATCCTGGGAAGAGAAAAGTCACCTTCTAGCCATGTGTCCCTTTCCACCAGCCACATAGCTCTGAGAAGTTGCTTCAGCTGAATGCTTGGCTGTTACGTAGGTAGACTAGGTAAAACAAATCTTGCTGGTGTAACTAAAGAACCTAATTCCCATATTCACAATTCCCATAGTGACTTAGGCACCCCTAGCCAGTTTGTTAGATTCATCAGGGACCTAAAAATACCAATAATGATTTGCAGGCTGTTACAGTAAGGAATGTGAGGCTGTTCAGCAGACTTTAGGTTCATTATGTTCATTAGGTTCCCGTTTTCAGTAGTGACTTAGACACCCCTAGCCAGGTTGTTAGATTCATCAGGGACCTAAAAATACCAGTAATGATTTGCAGTCAGTTGCAGTAAAAGATGCCAGGCTGTTTGGCAGACTTTAGGTTCATTAGCCACATAGCTGCCTGTATACTTCTGAAGAAGTTTTTTCCCCTTTTTGGTGTCCCACATCCAAAAAGCCTTGAACACAAGCATGCACGAAGCTCCTCTGTCTGAGGCAAGATGTAGGCTCTTTGAGGCAGAGCTGTTGGTCTAATTTGTCTGAGCAATGCATGACACACCATCTCCCAGGTCTGGACTTTGAACACTACCATCATGCCAAGAACAGGAAAGAAAGAACAAGCCCAGCAGATACCAGCAAAGACCTGAGTGTTGTGCGTTTGTCATTCCCTTTAAAGTCACATCTTCCCTTCTCTGTTCACATCTGAGGAACTTCAGGTTTGGCTGGAAGCAGGAGGACCCTGTCTCTAGATTTGTCTCCTGTTCTGCATGTCTGCTCCATCAGGAGAGTGGGAGATTAGTCCTCTCTCCACCTCATGTCCTTCTAAGGAGAAGGAATTGGCCTAAATGCAAGCAAGTCATGGTATAAGCTGACAAGAAGCTTTCATGAAGTTCCTCACTCTCTGCAGGACAACAGCAGTGCCAAAAAAGCAGTGAAGGCAGCAAACCAGGCAATCGCTGTAGCACTGCCTCATGCCGTACGACAGCTCCTAATTCCTAGCCTTGTTAACATCAAAGACCACATGCTCTGAGGCAGATCATCTGCCTTTCGTTAGGTCTAGGATTATGCTGAAAGTGTCTCATTAGATCTCCAGCGCTGCCAGATAAACCTGGCCAGCCTGCTCGGTGCAGCAGCCAAAGTGTCCTCTCCATCGTGCATTATGGCTGCATGAGCCAGCATGGCTGTATGGAACCCAAGGTGGCCTGACAGTAGTTTCCTCTGTCAGCAAAATCCCAAGGGAAAAATAAAAAGAAAAACAAAACAAGAAAAAAGCTGCAGGGGAGCAAGCATAGCAACAAGCTGGATAACCAGCTGCAATTCAAAGCAGGGAGGATGTGTGCTTATTCCCCTGATTTACCCACTTCACCTCAGAGCTTTCTGCTTTGCAACTCCATCCCAATGCTCAGCAAGTAAATAAATACTCCCAGAAACAAACTGCAAATATTAGTCACCATTAAATGTTCTTGTTTTCTATGAGTTTTCAGTCACCCCAGCAAAGCTGAAATTATCTTTATTAAGATAATTGCTTCACTGTAGACAACTTAGTCTGTCATCTGCAAATACGAAGAATGAACAAAGGGGTTGAATCTGCTCCATGCCACATCCCTGCGTCAGGGTGGGAGCCTGCCACTCTCGCTCACAAGAAGAGCAAGCCTTCCCTGCTGTGTGCCTGCACAAAAAGGCTGACCATGTCATTTCAAAAGGCTGCTTTCAGCGCTCCCCTGCTGCTCCCTTTCCACAGCCCTCCAGCCCCAAAGGATATATTGAGTGTGAAATATTACAAACCAAAGAAAATCTCACTTTAAAGGCAACACATTCAGGAAATGGAATAAAAATAATAATAGAGTGGCACAGCTAGCAAGACAGCTTTGAAGGGCTGGCAGCATGCTTGTTAATACTGAACATTTGTACCTCTCTGTCAGAGCAGGGAGGGACGGAGCAGCCAAAAGGTCAGCACTGAGTTGAGGAGTAACAGCCAGAGTGTTTTATACTTTGAACAAGGCTTGGCAAAACTTTGGGAAATCAAGATTTTTGTCAGACTATGCAAACTATTTTTGTTACTGTTGTTACTGGGCATTTGGAGACAAAATAGTTGAGGCTTGAGGGGGAAAGGGACTGCTGTAATTTAACCCAAGGACCTATGTCCTCTTCGAGGCTCAGAGGAATGGATGACCTGCAGATATTGCTTGTTGGCTTGTACACTGAGTAACATACCGTCCACTGCTTCCCATTTCCTCTCTGCCTTTTGTTTGTTTGGGGTTTTTTTAAGACAGGCTTCCTAGGCTGTGTTCTTGCTCTTTTTCCCCTATTTCTAAGATTTTCAGAATGTTGGATCTTTTCTCTCTGCTCTGAAGAGCTGTATTATACTGAGAAGGAGCCAAATATGCACAAGCTGATTGTGGTATCTGAAGCAAACTGAAAATCCTCCCATCTAGTTTTGCTGCCTTCAGGTGTCTCCTCCTCAGACATAGTGCCAGGCACTGGCTTATTCTGCATCCATCATGTGGGCAGAGCAGTTTGCACCATCGTTCCCACACCTACTGCAGACACAACAAGGCAGGGTGGTTTAAATATTTTGTATATTTGGTGTTTGCCATCCTGATGGTCTAAAGGGAGATGGGTACCAAGCAGCTGTGCTCAGAAAGAGCCTGGTGTCTTCTCCAACAAGAGAAAAAGAGCCCAGTGTCGTCTTCAACAAGATCTGATCTGCTAGGACCAGGTGGGAATGGTTTCACCAGGTGGCATTTATCCTTTTTTCTGCCTTTATGCCTGATGATGCTGATTAGGAGCAGGCAGTGCTGAACAGGGAGGCTATGAGGTCCTGTAGACGCTGGGTTAAAAATAAGGTGAACCAAGAGATCTTGCTGCAAATGTGCATCTACTGCTTCCAGACTGTCTCCTCTGCTGGCTCAGTGCTCCCTGCAGGAACTGCTCGTTATTAAACAGAAATTAACAACTAGCATTTTCTTCCTTTCTTTCCCTTTCCCTTTCCCTTTCCCTTTCCCTTTCCCTTTTCCTTTTCCTTTTCCTTTCCTTCTTTTCTCCTTCCTCCATTGCACAAGCACAGTATGGAGAACATATTCTGCAGCTGCCTGTGTGTCACCCATCTATTTTCTCGGGGTGCTGGGAACAACAGGGCCTGGTGTTTGCTGTTAGAGGTCGGGGTGCAGCTCTGTTGCACCATCTGTTCGGGGCAGTAGGACAGTCATGCTCTCCTCCTCCAGCCTGGCACTCACACAGTGGTTCCAAAAACAGAGCCAGACGAGGCAGACATGAGTATCCTGCAGTGGGCAGGGGGTTGAGGGCTCTTTCCAGAACCCTTGCTGATAGGAAGGTGACCCAAAAGAACCTTCTGCCTCTTGGCATAGTAGATGACCTGGTGTTGGCCAGGGCTCAGTGACACCCACCAGAGGTTGGTTTCCAAGGCTCATATGGTTAATACAAATGATTCGTCAGGGAGCTAATAAAATAATTGATAGTGGGGAGAATACCCTCAAGTAATTGATAACTGGGGTCTTCCAGGTAACAGCTGGCGCTGACAAGTAATAATTGCCTGGCCAAGAGAAAATTGCTGTAGTGCAGATCACTGTCAAAGATGTCTGCTGCATTTGATAGATATCACCGGTGAGTCTCTCTCCATCTCCTGCTTCACCAGCAGGTAGTGAATCCACTCTATTGGAAGCCCCTCGCCTGCTCCCCTATTACATCTATGGCAATGAGATAATTTTAGAGATTGCTCCCTAGCCACTACCTACCTTGAGCTTTGCAAACAAAAGAAATGATCACTGCTCCTTGTTTTATTATGTGACTGCTGAGCTCAGAGACCTCAGAATGCCACCTTGCAAATATTAATTCATGATGCTTCGTGTTTGCTCCTGGTGTCAAGGAAACATTTACAACTATTTTCAGCTAATCATAAAACCAGAGACAGTTCCTCACTATTGTTCTCATAGAAAGTGCTCAGAAAAAGTTGACTAGGCATGTGCTCCATTCATTGTAAATATTGTCTTTCTTTTTAAAAAGCATAACCACTCACTCATATTTTTGTGACCATTATAAATCAGCTGAGTTTGAAAACTAGACAAAAAACATCACATTGGTTTAGCCTCTGGGCTTTTCTTTTGTTTATTCACAGGTCTAGATAAACCATTGACTGCAGCAAAGGTTAAATGGAACAAACCAGAGCAAAGTCGCTCACCTATTTAAATTAATTTACCCATTAATTCTGTTTGTGGCTTCCACAGCTACAGGGCACTCCTGCACAGTAACCTTCAGTCTGTACACCGCACCTGCCTCTGTATCAAACACCTTGGGCAACCCTGACCCCAGCAATTTAACCCAAATTCAGAGGGCAAAGGGGCAATTTCACTTTCAGTTGAAACATCTGGAATGCATCAAGCTGCCAGCAGTCCCCTTGCACTCTTAGCCCAAAGTGCTACATGTGATCATGTAGTTAGGGCCCAGTTCAACAAAGATACCTAAACCTGAGCCTAATTTTAAGTTAACTTTGTGCCAAGTATTGTGCCAAGTAGGGGT